>NC_143142.1:71582500-72182500 GCF_059928025.1 Delphinapterus leucas | reverse complement strand
TTGCAAAATAATTTATATTTAAGGTGGATGTTTTTTTTAATCAATGAATTGATACATTAAAAAGTAAGAGCAACCACCATCATCTCATTATTGCAGAAAACCGGATGCTCCTCAATGTAGTCAACTACTTATTTGCAGCAGTGGCACAAGTCTATAGGTTTTTAAATATAGGCTTTGTAAATTTTCAAGGGAGATCATAAAGCTCCTTCAACTTCTTCCCAGTGAAAGAAATTTAAGGGCAGTCAGGTGATAACAGTAAAGAACCTGCTACACAGAGCTTTAAAAGGAAAAAGGGAGAGGAAAAAAAATACAACTTCCCTTTGTTTTTTGTTTTTTTTTCCTCCCTTTAATTATTGTTAAAAATTTACTGATATTTACTGGGCATGCTTCTTTTCAAATTATTGATTACTATTAAGTTAATGCTTCTTGCTTCACAATAGTTGTAGATTTATATGGTCAGATTTTACATTCTAACCATACGCACCAAAAATAAGAGTTTATCATTCTTAATACCAATAAAAATATTTATACTAGGTTGTTTTTATCCTCCGTTCATTGAAAGAAATTGAGCTGAATGCATTTGGAGATCCAGTAATTGAAACTGCTTTAAGCCTATAAAAAGATAGGCTGAACATATGCAGTGTACGGCTTTCATAAATTTTACATTATGCCTGATCAGGTGATAAATAATACAGATAAGAATGTTGAATACCCAAACAATGTAAGTAATTTGAAAAAGCAGCATTCATTTCTATAGTACAGGTACAAAGAGTATCTGTTAAGTTTCCTCACGTAGCCTGTGTTGCATAAATTGCTATTACAACTTTGATATTTTCAGTTTACCCTACTATAATTGCAAAACTTTTCATAACACAATAAGTGTATTCCTCTACATGTTCCAAGGCTTTAGTAATGATCCTAGCCTCTGAATTAGAAGGTTCTCAGAAAATCAAATGCACATCTAGCAGGTTCACTGTTATAGCAACAATGAGCAAACCTGGACCAAATAAACAGTCTGCTTCTTTCTACTTCAATATCAAAAAGGGCACTAAAGGGTATCAAAAACTAAACACTCCATCAGTGCAAGTTTCCATCCTTTCCATCAACATATTTAACCCCACTGTAAACGACCTAAAAGCATTTTCCAATACTGGACGTTAAAGATATCATGGTTACCAGTGGTGATGTCATCATCCACAAGGTCGTGCTCTTCCTCTTGGACTTTGGCTTCTGGCCCTGAGGCATCAGGAGCAGTGGTAATAGTCTGCATGGCTTCTGCTGAGACCCCAGCTAAAACAAATGGGAAGCACAAGGATTAGTTTTTAAAAACTAAAAGAAAGGTGGGGCTTCCCTGGTGGCGCAGTGGTTGAGAATCCTCCTGCCAATGCAGGGGACGTGGGTTCAAGCCCTGGTCCAGGAAGATCCCACATGCCGTGGAGCAACAAAGCCCGTGCGCCACAACTACTGAGCCTGCGCTCTAGAGCCAGCGAGCCACAACTGCTGAAGCCCATGCGCCTGGAGCCCGTGCTCCGCAACAGTAGCCACAGCAATGAGAAGCCCCGTGCACCGCAGAGAAGAGTAGCCCCTGCTCACCGCAACTAGAGAAAGCCCCCTCGCAGCAATAAAGACCCAACGCAGCCAAAAATAAATAAATAAAATAAATAAATTTACAAAAAAAAAAAGAAAGGTGGACCAAAACTCTTAAAGCATTTTAATTGACTTACTGGATGCAAATGCAATATGTTAAAAAAAAATACAATATATTCACCAAAATTGGGGAGAGAGAGAAATTAATGAACAAAATATTCATGTGTGTTCTATTGCTTTATATATATATATATGTGTATATATATATATATATATGTACATGGATGCAAACTATACTGACTTTTAACTAAGATCTGGGAACAGAAAAATGATGAAGTAAATTACAGTTTTACTTGATTCCTTTCAATGTTTTTGCTACAGTTACTTTAGCAAATTTAGACATAATTATGCTAAAAAGAGGGAGAAAAAAGCCTAGAGAGTGAAGGACTATTTTAAAAGTTTACTTCTCTTTAATATTAGTTTGCTTATAATTTGGGGGTTGGGAAGGAGGATGATGACAAAAGAGGGATTTGTGTTCTGATGCTGTGTAGAAGACCTGAAATGCATTGTTGCCCCAAGAGCATAATATCTCTCTGCCTCTGAAGGAATTAGATATGAGGTCAGATAATTATGGACGTGAAAGAACCTAACTGAAAGCAGACAGGTGAACTAGATCAGGGCACCAAAAACTTCCATTCTGTAAACCGCCTGAGAATTTGAAAGTTCATACAAAGGTCTTTTCCTTACTTACCTATTTTCCCATCTTTGATGATACATAGGTTCCCCCCCTCCACTATCTGAAAGTAGAGCACTGCTGTGAAACCTTTTGTAAGCCAGAATGATATAAAGCAAAGAAGCAATCACCTTAGGACACATCTTCCTAACAAATGCACAGGATTCAAGACAAAGCACAGATGCTCACAGACACAATTCAAACCAATGGCAGCTTGATGCTGAGATGCTGAGCTAGTTCCCAGGGAAGGAGCTTGGCGATACCACTCTAAGCCGCCCTTGGGGTGCCCGGCTCTGTAACAGCTCACTGCTAAACACACGCTGAGTGCTATTATTGCCTTTTGTCTTTTCTCATAAAAGCGAAAATCCTCTTTAGCTATCTTTCAATCAGCAAAAACAGGTACTAACGACAATCTTTCATAAAAGTGAAGGGTTGTAAAGCAAACTTTCAAAAAGAGGAGAATGCCTATATTTTGTTGTCAATTTGCATCTAATTAGGCAATGGATAGGAGGGGGTGTCCAATATTTTACACATGGTTACCAAGAGGTATTGCTCAATCATGGTATATAAAAATGTCACCCACTGGGACTTACTTCAGGAGTTGAACATTTTAATCAAATCTTCTTAATAAGTACTTCGATAACTGCACATATAAAATCCAACACAATATTTTTAAAACCAGAAGCTACAAATATTCCAGGATTTCTTTTCTTCCAAGATGCATTAACTGAATTTCTATATGAAATTCAACCTTGCTGCCTCAGGTTTATGAAAGGCACCAAGAGGAAGAATCTTAGTCATTAACCACCATGAATGATCCAGAAGTAGACCTACCAGTAGGCAGTTCCAAGGCCTAACAATTTAAATTTGGGGAGGAGAACGTCATTTTAGTGCAACCACTTTATTCAGTATTGCTCCAACAAAAGAATGAACAGTGCTAAATGAATGGTCCCCAATAACAAAAAATGACAAAGGCCATCCCTTTACAGCATCACTTTTGTTGTTAGGTTTTCAAGATAAAATTTTAAAATAAAGGGGAATTACTAGAAAAATAATATTATGTTAATTATTTGATTAAAGATGGTTATCAGTAAAATAATCACAAAGAAGAGATAAGAAGGTAAACGCCACATTTCTACAGACTTACTGCTTAAGCACAAAATCAAAGATCGTTGTTTCAGATTATTAAACCAAACTACAAATCTCTGAAATCTTTCAGTCTCATTCCATGCTTAACAGTTGATAATTTTGAGAATGATCAGAGAAACAGGGAAATGATATTAAGGAACAGTTTAGATGGCAACAATCATTTATTATTAGTATTTTCCTTTCCTGTAAAATTAATGGATTCCATGAAAATAAAGGTAGTATTTATGTGTAACAAGTTTATAAATCCATTTAAATTTATCTCATTTAATCAGAGAGGTCAAGTACTTGCTCGGCATAACACAGCTACTAAATTCAAGAACCAGTATTGATGTGTAGATCTTCCGATTTCAACCCCAATATCCTTTTACCAGTAAGTCCTCCCAGGGACTGAGTTGCTCAGGGCAGGATAGGAGGCATGACAGAATATCACAGCACAAGCATGAGAAGTCATGGAATCACATGATATTGAGTATAATTGCTGTGAAGTCCTCCATGGTGTTCTTGGGCTATACTAGACAACTGTTCAACTGAGGAACAGAGCTTAAGAAGCAAACGTGGATATCTCAAAGTAACCAAGGTTGAAAGACCAAGAAGTATCTATGCTGAAACTGGTTCTTTGATCGATGCTTTCCAAAACAAAGTAAGGGTTATAAAATCCTATATATCTTGGCAGAAAAAAAGAAAATAGAGTTGACCCTTGAACAATGCAGGGGTTAGGGGCACCAAACCTCTGTGTAGTCAAAAATCTGGGTGTAACTTATAGCTGGCCCTCCATATCCATGGATACAACCAACCACAGATCATGTAGTACTGTAGTATTTACTACTGAAAAAAATCCACATATAAGTGAACCCACTCAGTTCAAACCCATGTTGTTCAAGGGCCTACTGTACAAACAAACAAAAAAATAAAACTACAAATCCATATCTCACATGAATATAGTCTCAAAAATCCTTGACAAAATATAAGTACTACATTGATTTTTGAATCAGTGTAACACGATCCTTACATTAATTCAAAAAATCAATCAATGTAAACCAAAATATTAAGAGGTTAAAGAAGAAAAAAAATCATATGAACATGTTAATAACTTGATAAAATCTGACACCAATTCATGATTAAAAAAACCCCTCAGAAAAATACAAATAGAAGACAGAGAGGAACTTGTTCAAGTTAATAAAAGCACCTACTAAAAATCTGCAGCTAACATTATACTTAACAGTGAAAGGCTGAAAGCTTTCCTTCTGTGATCAAGAATGAAGTAAAGATGTCCACAATGCCACTCTTATTTAACATATATACAATGGAATATTACTCAGCCATAAAAAGAAACAAAATTGAGATATTTGTAGTGAGGTGGATGGACCTAGAGTCTGTCATACAGAGTGAAGTCAGTCAGAAAGAGAAAAACAAATACCATATGCTAACACATATATATGGAATCTAAAAAAAAAAAATCGTTCTGATGAACCTAGGGGCAGGACAGGAAAAAAGACGCAGACGTAGAGAATGGACTTGAGGACACAGGGAGGGGGAAGAGGAAGCTGGGACGAAGTAAGAGAGTGGCATTGACATACATACACTACCAAATGTAAAATAGATAGCTAGTGGGAAGCAGCTGCATAGCACAGGGAGATCAGCTCAATGCTCTGTGACCACCTAGAGGGGTGGGATAGGGAAGGTGGAAGGGAGGTGCAAGAGGGAGGGGATATGGGGATATATGTATACATATAGCACTTCATTATATAGCAGAAACTAACACAACATTGTAAAGCAATTATACTCCAATAAAGATGTAAAAACAAAAAAACCCCACAGCATTGGAAATTTCTAGCCAGTGCAATAAAGCAAGAAAAGAAAACACATACAGTCTGGAATGGATGAGGTAATCCTACTCAATGAAAAAATAACTGTCTATGTGGAAAATCTAAATGAATCTACAAAAAATAAGCAAACTAATAAGTGAGTACAGCAAGGCTGCAAAATACAAGAAAAAAATTCTTAATTATATTTCTATATGTTAACAATGAATACATGGACGCCTAAACTTAAAAGAAAAATACTAGTAACGCTAGTTCAAAAAAGACTGAAATACTGTAAAAAAAGACTGAAAAGACATAAATACAAAAAAAAAGTAGATGAAACCTACAAAACACTGACAAAACATCGAAGGTATAAATAAATGAAATGGAGAGACATACCATGTTCATAGGTTGAAAGATTCTACATAGTAATAATGATGTCAATTTTCTGTATACAGGTTTAATGTAATTCCTATCAAAATCCCAGCATGATTTTTTGTACATACAGCCAAATATTTCTAAAATTATATAGAAAGACAAAGGAACTAGAATAGCTACAAGAATTTTTGAAAAAAAAATAAGATAGGAAAAATCAGCCAGCCCCATTCAAGACTTATCATTTAAAGTTATTAAAACTATTTCGTTTTAGGTTAAGCGAACAGAATAGAAAACCAGAAAAAGACAAGCACAAATATGTCCAATGTTATTTGACAGAGGTGCAAAAAGCAAATCAATGGAGGAAAGATAGCCTTTTCAACAAATGGGCTGCTAAAACTGGATATCCACACACAAAAAATATGAACTTTGAACTACGGCTCACACCTTATTTAAAAATCAACTCAAAATGAATCATGGACTTAAATGTAGAACATAAAACTTAAAAAAAAAAAATAGTAGGAGAAAATCTTTGGTACCTGAGGCCAGACTTGACACCAAAAGCACAATCCATAAAAGGAAAAACTGGTAAAGTGGACTTCACTAAAATTAAGAACTTTTGCTCTATAAATGACCCTATTATAAGGTTAAAAAGACAAGCCACAGACTTAAGAGAAAAGATTCACAAATCACATACCCAACAAGGGACTAGTACCTAGACTATATAAAGCACTCTCAGCACTCTACAGTCAACAGTCTGGTGGTTCCTCAAAAGGTGAAGCATAGAGTTATCCTGACCCAGCAATTCCACTGCCAGGGATGAAAACATATGTCCGCACAAAGACTTGTACAGGGATGTTCACAGCAGCATTACCCATAAAAGCCAGAGTGTATAAACAATCTGAATGTCCAAAGACTGATGAATAAATGTATAAATATATCACAATTTACTGATGAACAGATAACTGTGATAAAGTCATACAATGGGATATTAATCAGCAATACAAGGAAATGAAGCACTAAGTAAAAGAAACCAGCCACAAAAGAGCACATGTTGCATGACTCCATCTAGTTATACTAATGAGTCTATAGTTTCTTTTTGGTGTAATGAAAATGTTCTGAAATTGATGGTGGTGACAGCTGCACAACTCAGAATATGCCAGAAGCCACTGGATTGTACCGTTTTAAGGGTGAATTTAATGGCATATGAATTATATCTCAAAGAAGCTGTTTTTTTATAAAGTTTGGGGCTTCCCTGGTGGTGCAGTGGTTGAGAGTCCGCCTGCCCATGCAGGGGACACGGGTTCGTGCCCCGGTCCGGTAAGATCCCACATGCCGCGGAGCGGCTGGGCCCTTGAGCCATGGCCGCTGAGCCTGCGGAACCTGTGCTCCGCAACGGGAGACGCCACAACAGTGAGAGGCCCGCGTTCCGCAAAAAAAAAAAAAAAGTTTGCTTTTCTACCATTCCAGATCAACCAAGAAATCCATACCGCTTCTGTGTACTCTTCTGGTATCATTTCTGCCGTGTAACTGAAGAAAACAGGGAGACAAGGGCCACAAAGAACACTTATGCAATAAGAAAACAAATTCACCCTGAATGTTTTTCTTGTGTCAGGAAGGAGTAATGTTCCCTTTTTAATTTAAAAAATTAAACTATATTCTTGATTTTGACCATATTTGTAACTCATTCTGTTAGTTCTTATAGTCAAATTCTCTGGGTTATTTTGTTTACAAATCAATACAAAAAGATTGATTTGGTTACTTCAAAATTCTATATATTTCCATTTTTAAGGATCAGCTAAAATATCTTAACTTGAAGTCTAACTGGGCATTGTCATGATAACAAAATACCTAAGATTCCAACCTTTGTTGGAAGATATAAAGGTAAGAGATACTGAGAATGGAAAGGCCAAATTACTACAATCAAATACAAATGGCATAGATCATTTAAAGCTAATTTTAATAAGTTTGTTTTAAGGAAATGATAGAAGATTTCCTTTTGAACTTTTGGACCATAAAGTTATGGTAAAAGATGAACAAAACCCATTATTTAACTCTTCTAAGCATGGTAATCATTACCTGCCCAAAAAAAAAAGAAACATTTTTTTAAATTCCCAGCCATAACCTCCATATTTCTAATCTCCACAGTATTTAGTTACACGCTACATTACTATCTTATAATAGGCAGACATAATAGACAGCAGACATTCTGCATAAGGTAAAACTATAGGATACAAATCAAATCAGTGATTGCCAGAGGCTAGGGGTGTGATAGGAAGGCTGACTACAAAATGGTCTAAGCAACTATTTTAGAATAACGAAAATAAACTATATTTTAATCGTGGGAGTAGAAATATGACTATCTACATTTGTTAAAAATTCACAGAACTGTACACTAAAAAGAGTGAATTTTACTACATATAAATTATACTCAATAAACCTCTTAAAAAAAAAAGATACAATAGAAGGTACTAAATCACTGTCACTAAAAAGAACTGAGGTTATGCCACAATACAATGTTATTTGCAATGAAACACAATGACCAGAAAAAAAATGTATCACTTTCTTCCTGGTATTAAAAAACTAAACTTTTTGAAACATAAAAGTCACCTCATCACTCTCCACTATCAGTAAGATGATGAAATATTCCTGAGAAATATTAGACACCAACATGGAGGCGTCAGTTTCTTGCATATTGATAATCAAGATTATAAGCACTGTCAATTAAATATATGGCAGTTCTTTGCTATTTTCTTATGTACTTGATGTAAGTGATCTTATCTGTCAAACTATGCCATAAAATCTAAGACATTCATTTTCTGAATATCCACAAAATACTTGGCAGTAAAGAACATCTCATAAAGATTCAATAAATACATCGTGAATAGAACTCAATACCTTCAATCCCGTGACACAAATTATGCTATTTAAATATACTATAAAATAATAGTGGTTCAATAAATACATCGTGAATAGAACGCAATACCTTCAATCCCATGACACAAATTATGCTATTTAAATATACTATAAAATAATAGTAAGTGTGCTTTGGTGAAAGACATACAATAAAAAGGTGCAACAAAGAGATACAATAAAAAAAGATACAAAGAAGTCATGGGAAAATGTGATGTACTTAAAAAACCAAATCCAGATTCACAAAATAAAAAAAATGAACACACATTATGCAGACAATAGGTATAAATGGGTTCTACACTGTGAATCAGAAGGAGAACAAGGAAAAAATGGAATGGAGGAGAAAACTGTTATCAGTAAGTTTGGACACAGCAGAGAAAGGAAGGAGGCTTGGCTGTGGCAGCAGCAGAAGTAAGAAACAGAGGACAGGGAAGAGTATGATGAGATCTTCACGCCATCTAGATTTCTAAATACTTAGACCAATATTCACTGTGAGAGATGTATATAGACAACTGTCCCATTTGTATGCAATATTTTTAATCACCTTAGAAAAACATTTTTTAATGTAAATATGGAAATACAGTTTTCAAAATCAATGAGATAAAACTGCACTTGCCTCTTCCCATCTGTAAAATCAGGTCCATTATTATAAGATTTATCTTTCAAAAGCTTGTAAATTATTGGGTTTCCGTTGTTATGGAGAAATCCCAAGGAAATTCTTGGTCAACCCAATACCTTTATAAACATTTTTTTCCTATTGGCTAATAATATCTGAGTAATGATTAATAATGTGAACTCAGAAGACTTCAGTGTCATGTGATTAACTTAACAATCAAAGACTAAATACTAAATTTTAATAGAATAACATTTAAAACACAGCACTTTAACCAGTACTGCAATATAAAACCATTTAAATTCATTATTATTTTATTGGAGATTAGAGGGAAGTGTTAAACAATATTCCTAGGACTCAGAAAGAAAAATGTATACCAGAACATTTACAAATATTAACAAACATTATATTTCTGATTCCCATTAAAATACAGATTTCCACTGAGATTGAAAAAAGGATCTAAAAGAATAGCAGATATTTTTATTTCATCAGTTTTTCCCAACTGTGGTTTTCCAGTGGTCCAATTAAAGTACACGGGGCAAGAATCTGATACATACATTTACTTTGAATAAAGTAAAATTTCACAATAAGGAAGGGAGGAGTGCATATCTAGAATTTATTTTCAGGCAGCAGGCTTGAATTTATTGGAAGCAGATCTCCTCATTGACTGACCACACCGCTCCGCATTCCCCACAATCCTTATGACAGACAGACGGTCTGCCTCGCATTAATTCACTTCACACCACGTCTATCGATCCGCAGCCAGTTCCCTAGTCTCTCTGCACACATTGCCTGTCTGGCTGCCTACATCCACATCAGCACATACACACAAAGGCCAGAGAAAGATAACCTTTTGCTTTCCATTAAAGACACAGTATCCACTTTTCCTTCCCCAATAACATCAAAAATATAAAATATAACATTATAGATGTCTCAGAGAAAAGCCTTCCTATAAGAAATAGTGAAGGTATTTATCCCTAAATCTAAATAGAGATCATTTCAATTTATCAAAAACAAGGTAGTTTAATAAAGGCCACAGAGCAATTAGAGAAATGAAAAATATAGTTAAAAATAAAGAAAATGTCTTCAAGCCTGAATACAAATATAATAGTCATTTGGTAACATAAGTTTTGATAGTTATTTTTAATAGGATGAAATACATTTTTCCTAGTTAGCACTTTCTTTTTTTTTTTTTTTTAAGAAAACTGCTCTCACATGAAATGCAATTATAAACAATTCTGAAAGCAACAGAGGAAACACACTTACTGAAAAATACGCAAGGAACAGAAAACATAATTAGGAAGCATACTATAGCAATAGAATATTAATGTAAGGGGATAAAGCTTTATTATTCCTCTTTCCCAACCAGAACCTGAAACACATCCAAGGTAAAAATCACACCTAATACTTTTAATTCATTGCATGTACTTTTTCAAAGATTTCTGTTTGATTTGCAGGCTATGAGTGACTCAACAGCAATTTTGGTTTCAGAAGACACAATAAAACGAAGATTTATTGTTCAACCTACAACATGTTGAGAAACAAAGGCAAATCTGTCTTGACACACAACTGTACTAAAGCATAAACTTAAAATAATGACCTCTGGCTGATTGAGAAACCCAACGTATATATCTCAAAACTGGGTAAAGTATATCCTCCTGGATAAGAAAGTACCTTTGAAACCATTTATGGCTTTTGTTGTTGTTGCTAGGATTACCCAGACAGAGGTTATACCACCAAGCGGTAACAAAAAAGGTGCACTAAATAAATCAGCATGTTGTTCTTTATCACCACAGTAACTTGCTTTAGAAATCAAAGAAAGGTAAACTGATAAAAGCTGCTAAAGCTAAGGACAGCTTTGAAATAGGGAGTGAAGATTTGGGCCTGAAAGATGGGAGGGATCTGAATAAGGAAGGGGCTGGCACTGCCCATCTGAGTAAAGCAAAGCCACAAATATGAAGAAAATGGGTAACCGTGCCAAGTTCCCTCATTCTCTTCAACACCCAGGCTACTATATACCAAGCCCATGCCAGGAACTAGCCATACCAGGTGACACAAAGTGGAGACACCCTTACCTCCCAAGAAGCTCACATGTGAGGTGAGGCCATGGGGACTCAATAACAAAATATAAGCATGAGAAATAATTTGATTTGTGTTTTAGAAAGATCTCTCCTGAAACAACATGAAGAATGATGTGGAAGGACTCAAAAACAGACATAGCAACAAGGCCAGTGCAAAACTTTCTACTTTCTAAAGTAGCAAACCTTACTTCTTGGAGCCCTTACAAGTTCCCTAGAAGTGCCAGGAGGAAAACGGAGCCCTCCAAAGTCCCCAACTTTACCTTTTTATCTGTGGGAGTGTGTGCGCAAGCACAGTGTATGCAAGTTTTTATTTGAAGAAAGGATACCACTTTGTTTCAAATGTTTGAAAACCAATGATCTAGATTTTTTTAAAAATAAAGATGGTATAAATGGGGAGAAAATCAGGTTTTTTTTGAAGGGGGGCATTGAACATAGGGAAGGACAAGGAGGGAAGAGTCTTCGACTTTTTTTTGGAATGATGGTTGTGCTAGGTAAAGGGGATAAAAATGAAAGGGGGAAAACCAAGGACTTTAGAGAAACGTAGAGCTTTGTGGAAAATATAGATTTTTTAAGTGAAAATACAGTGAGCATCTGAAGAAAAATCAATTAAGTCTGCTTGGGATGGGGTGAGGAAGAGAGCACATGTCAAAAAGAACCTCATGGAAAGGAAATATTTGAGTTGCATCTTAAAGTATACATGAGAATTTACCATGGAATGACAAAAAGTGAAAAAAAATTCAAGGAAGACAGGACAATATGCTAAAGGATCCTGATGTAGCTACAGAAGTGGGTAGCAAAGGCAAAAATGAGGCTAAAATGTCAGTTAAGGTGAGAGCCCTAAAGGCAATGAGAAACAGGGTGCTAACAGAAAATATGAAGCAGGAAGGGAATATGTTTTATTCTTTAAGGCTCCAGCATGGTACATGGAGAGAACAGGTCAACAGGTGGTAAATATAACCACAAGACTGCCAGGGTTGGTGGCCGTGCAATGACAGTAAACAAGAACTTTAAGACTTGAGATTTTAGGACAAGTAAGGGTAACCCTATAACTTCTCTTTCTCATCGTCAGCGCAGTCCAGAAATTTAGTTTGTATAGAGCCAGAAGAAGCTGTTTGAAGTCAATTATGAAGGCAGAGAGTTTGATCTATACTTGCAGACAGTCCCAAAAAGGCAACCAGTGAAAAGTAATAACTTCTGGCAACTCAGCCAAGCTGCCTTGTATCCTCGTATGCAACTCAATGAAAACAAGACATGAGACAGTGGTACATTAGCTATTAAATTCAATAATGGATACAAGTGGTATAGCTTAGTGTAGCACCTGGGATATAATAAGTGCTCAATAAACAGCTTTATTAATATCATTAATACTATTACCATTGCTTTTATTATTACTAATTTTGGCTTATTTTATTAAATTATGTTTTTCTCTAGAAGTACTTACTACCTTCAACATTCGACCTTTTTTTCTATTTCATGAACTCATTTAGTTGTCTTTTTTTAAACTTTTATTAAGCACTGCTTCACTCCTTTTAGAACTACATTGGCAGACACCTTAGGACATCTGTTTATATATAAGCCACTTGCAGTCAAAAACAGAATATTTACATTTCAAAGAACAAATTTATCTTATGATTACTTCTGTTATTGCCAATCCTACACACATAAGTAGGAAAGCTTTTGACCTCTTAATCTCTTAACACACAATGAATAATTGATTTGAAAATAAAGACACAGGACTCGTTTTAATACTATCCTAGTAGATGGCACATTTAATTGGTAGCAATATTCTGAAGTAAGATCACACAAAAGGCATTTGTGATATGCCAATAATTTCTCACAGTATTAACTTAGATAAATATTGTGATATGCTCTGACTTCATTATTGAGAATATTAAGTTCTTCTACAGATAACAAGAAAAACATTTGGATGGATGAAACCCATTAAGTAGTGATAAGTATAGACAGTAAATAAACAAGGGCTTGTGAGACTAGAGGCAAAACTCGTTAAGCTGTTTTAAGTATGGATAGTAAGTTAAGATATGGTAGAAGATATGCTATATGTTAAAAAGGATGAAACAAGCAAGAATGCTACTTATAAACAAACAAATGGAAAAACCAAGTCATAATATAAATGGGAAGCTGTAACACTTCTGGAAGTAAACACCTGCATGACTTTGGGCTTGCCAATGAGTTTTTAGATGACTAAAAGCGTGAGTCATGAAAGATATAACTGATAAATTGGACTTTATCAAAATTTAAAACTTTTGTTCTATAAATGATGTTGTTAAGAAAATGAAGACAAGCCAAAGACTGAAGAAAAATATTTGAAAAGATTACATATCTATTAAAGGACCTGTATATATGAAGAACTCTAAAGACCCAACGATAAGAAAACAAGCAACCTAAAAGAAAAAGAAACTTGGACAAAAGACCTAAACAGACATTTCACCGAAGAGGATATATGGATTGCAAATAATCATGTGAAAACAAGCTCAACATCACTAGTCATTAGGGAAATGCAAATTAAAATCACAATGAGACATCACTACACATGTCTTAGAATGACCAAAATTTTCAAAAAAATTTTTTAACTAAAAAAAAAAAAAAGCCTGACTATATCCTGCTGGTAAGGATACAGACCAACAGGAAATACCATTCACTGCTAGCAGGAACGTAAAATTTTGCAGCTATTTTGGAAAACAGTTTGGCAGGTTTTTTTTTATAATTACACTCACATTTACCAAATGACCGAGCAATTCCACGACGAAGATCCCGCGTGCTGCAACTAAGACCCAACGCAGCCAAAAAGAAAAAATAAATAAATTTTTAAAAAGTAAAAAAATTTTTTAAATAAATGTAAATAAATAAATAAATAAAAGGTCTATTCCTCAGTTAAGTGCCTGCTAAGAGCTTGGTACTGGGTCATTTGGGAACAAAAAATAAGGTCCTGGACCTTAGCCCGAAGGACATCAAAATGCAGTACTTACTACATATATTTATTTTTATGAAGACTGTGTTACTTCGGTATCATAATGACACACAAATCATGTCTCAAACTGTAATTATATATTCATTCATGGAATATAAAGAAAGAAGTAAAATGCTAGACCTCAAAGAAAACTAAGTAAGCAGGTGCATGAAATATGTTTACTTCAGCCTGGAAACATGATAAAATGGCATCAAACTGCTGAAGATATAAACATCCATGCAGTGGAATGAGTATAACGCCTCTAGAGATGCACATCATTATTCTACTACATTACACTGATTAAATCTCACAATTTATTTTAAAGACTATTCATATCTAGCCAATGATTTAGAGGAGGATGGAAAGTTGAATTAACTAAGAGCACCAATCATTGCCTCTGGCAGAGCTTTTAAAGAATTAACTTGCAAACAAAGTTATAAAAAGAATGAAAAATGAGTCAGATGAGTACTAAGATAGCAAAGAAACTACAATGTACAGAGAATATAAACTTTCGTTATTCAATTAATTCCACCAAAAACAAAATTTTAAATATGTTTTAAAATTAAGCAGCCACTCTGAGATTACAAATCACATTTTTTTCCCCTAGTCTGGCAGCAGGCAGTGGGTGCTGGGGGGTGGGAAAGAACCAGGAAAGGAATTACAGAATCACTAAAAAAAAAAAAAAAAAAAAAAAAAAACTATCATTAAAGAAACTTGAGAAGATTAACAAAGTAGATCAACCACTCCTGCAGAGAATGCCGACAATACAAAACTGTGCTTTCAAAAGGCTGAATGAATGATTCCGATCCACCTGGTGTCACCAGAATCCAGGAAGTCTAATTCTGCAGCCGCTCTGCCCTCACCACTAATTTCGCCTGGAGGGTTCCACAGCACATCGTTAAAATATGTTTAATTCTTTCAGCATAAACAGGTATATATCCACAGGTTACCAGGCAGGTTCACACATTCTTTTCAAATGCTCCTTACTTACAATAATAACTGTGATGAAAATAAAATAGAGGCCAATATATAAAAATATAAAATGTTTGGTGTGTACCAAGCACTTTTCTAAGAAGTGCTTTATATATTAATGCTTCATTAAATGTTATATGAAACATATGTACAACTATATTATAAATACCTGCATGTTTTCAGCTCTTTTATGACTTCCACAGCACCTAGAATAGTGCCAGCAATACTGTAATAAGTTTTTGAGTATTTGTAATGAGTATTAAAAAAATCACAGTTCTGATGAATAAAGAAGTAGAACCAAAATATTTGACAAAGACAACACAAATATGTGACCTCAATTAAATTTAATTAAGATATTGTCATTCTGTTCCCTTTATCCTTCTTATTTACTTACGCTGCATAAAAAGAAATTCTCAATTTATATAAAATTAAAATGACTTCATAGAGTTCAAACTGCTCCAACCTTTTAAATAGTTTTAATACTGCCTTCTGAATACATTCTTTGACATTAGCCCCTGTCATTTCCACATACTGTGATTATCTTCCAGCTGTTGACACGTCATTGCCCTTGGCTACACTGGCCATTCCCATAGTTGTAAACTCTCTCTATAATAGCTCTTACCACCCTGTTTTATTGCTCATTTGGTTACCTGCCTTCCTAAAAGAGACAATAAGCTCCATGAAGACAGGGACCATGACCACCTCGTGCGTCATTATATTCCCCAGGGCCCACAGCTATGTTTAGCACTGAATAAATAGCTACTGAATGAGGAAGGGAACAAAAGAGGGAGAAAAGATAAAAAATATGCTGTGATATATAGATTGAGGAGGACATTTACTTCCAGTTGTTTTTTAATCTTTTATCATTTAAATATGCAGAGCGTTCATAAAGGAAGTTTTAGCATATGCCCTATGTATGATATCTATTTTATATACTCTTATTAAGAGTCTAAAAGTCTATCATAGACATTATATAATGTATATATTAAGAAAACTGTTTTTCTTGGGAATTCCCTGGAGGTTCAATGGTTAGGACTCTGTTCTGAGCTTTCACTGCCAAAGGCCTGGGTTCAATCCCTGGTCGGGAAACTAAGATGCCGCAAGTCGCGGAGCAGAAAAAAAAAGAAAGAAAGAAAGAAAGAAAACCGTTTTTCTTAAAAGAAACAGAAAATTCTAAATGCAAAAGAAAATATACTAGGTAATTTAATTTTATATAAACACCATTGAAAAATATTATCTACTCAACTGCTGTATCAACCCCAATCACATAAGCATATGCATATAATCTTATAAATGTAACTGGAGAGAAGGAAACAAATTTACCGTTTTTAATTACTATAGCCCAGGGTTTCTTAACTTCATCACTACTGATACTTTGCATTGGATAAGCCACTCCATGCCAGTATCGCACCCTCCCGCATGCTGGGACAAACAAAAATGTCTCCAAGTGTTGCCAAATGTAGGGGTGGGAGTGTGCAAAATTGTTCTGGGTTAGGAAGCACTGCTCTAGTCTAATGAGTCTCAGAGTTCCTAGTCAAAACCTCCAACTCAGGTGAAGTGAGATATATTTCATCCAAAGAGACCCTATCAATATCAACTCGCCCTGCCCCCACCGTATAATCACTATTACTGATAGAAATGTGCTGTTCCACACCAAGGCTGATTGAGATGCTTTCTCCATATGGTGATTATTATCCAGTTATTATGATTAAATTTTTTATTATAAAAATAAAATAAAATCATGATATCTTTTAAAATAAAATGCTTTTAACCAAAGAGATATTTTAGTCTTTAATCCATTAATAAACCATCAATCATCACATAATAGATTATAGGAACACTTCCAAAATTAGTGCATATTTAGCTAGGAGATACGTATGTATGTAATAAAATGGGTGGCAATGACAAACAGTGATAGAAAAAAATAGAAAAAAGAAAATTTATAGATGAAGATGATAGGTTTAAAGTAGCTATAAACATCCAAGTGGAGATGGAGACCACCGAATTAAATGGGATATCATTTTTTTTTTAATATCCAGCATCTAGAACAATGTCATACTCTTGAGTATGTGTACAATACAATTTGGTCAAATGACTTAACGTTGCTTTACATTTTTGCTGGCTATATTTTGAGACAGACTGATAAAAGTTTATTCTGATTAAACCAAGAGATGGGGTTATTTCTTTGAGAATGGGAAAAATCTATTACTCTAATGAAGAGATACAGTACCTGCAGAATGATCACCAACCTGGTAAAGAAATTTGAAATTGGAATGTTTTAATGAATTTAGTTTTCAGTAAGAATTAATTGCTTCTTCCCCTTTTCCTATGTATCCTATGTATACCTGTTGTATGTCAATTATATTTTTAAAACCGTGTGGAACTAATTAATTACCAATCAGAGACTAACCCCCTAAATTTTCCATTTATCTCCAATAAACTACTAGAGGGTGACTTTTTCTCCTGCATATAAGATTCCACTATTAAGGTTCAAACAAAGAGAAGGGTCTTCAATCCTTGAAGGTACAACTGCGGTTTGATTTCTTTCCTCTTTCTCTAACTAAAAAACAAGAACAAAACCAAAAAGAAACAAACAAACAAAAAAAACTACTTTAAGAACTACAGCAGAAAATGTGGAGATGGTCTTGATTTTCTTACCTTCCCTTTTAATGCATACCTTTTAGATCGCTCATCAGTACATTTTAATCTAATGAAATTGAAGAAAATGTAAAAGCACCTACCACATTGCATGGATTTAGTAGGCATTTGATTTTTTTCTCCTTTTGTATTATTCAACATAATTACTGAGACAAAGCTATCCTCCTGCAAACTTGATGACAGATGACATATTAGATCATCGTATCTCATTTTTAGTAGTAAAACACTATTAAGTATTTTTGGTGGAAATTTAAATTTTAGAAACATTAGCATACTTCAAGTGAAACCCTACCATATTATCAATGTAGAAATCTTTTTTATATCCGCTGATTTTTTGTTGAGTTTTCTAAAAAGGTTGACTTTAAAATCAATAGTCTTGAACAAACATACATAATCAGTAGATACATACATATCTGTGATTCAAAGGTACTCCATTTTTAGATGAAAAATAACTAGATTTACTTCCCCAAAGTCATGAGACCACCTGAGTAGTAGGGAGAAGGGAGAGTGAGATGGTGGGGTAATAAAGAAATCTTCGAGTGGAGTTGAAAGAGACAGATACTCTCCCGGTGAAGTCCCTCAGTAATCTGAGGCGGGGGCACACTCCCAGTGGTACTATGTGTATAGGTGTCCTACAAATCCCACCAACTGGGAGAATATGAGTTAGCCAAATGGTATAGCTTCAACTGCAAACTAAAAACTTCTACCTTCAAAATACAGAAACTCATTATTACTATATAATAAAATCTTTTTGATAATCATAGTCCCTATTTAACATTGTGTTGGAGGTACTGGCTAATACAACTGTATAGGAGAAAGCAGTAAGAGGCATAGCAGTTGAAAAAGAAGAGGGAAGACTGTCTCTATTTCCAAATGATATAATTATATATATCTGAAAAAACCCCCAAAGAATCAATGGAAACACTTATAAAATCAGTAAGAAATTTTATAATAGTATCAGGTTATGTAACTAACGAAATCAACAGTATTCACATATACAGACAAAAGCCAGTTAAATGTCATAATGGAAGTACAATAAAATTAACTACCTAAGCCACAACTTAATACACGTCCCAAACTACATAAGGAAAATTTTAAATCTCCCGAATGACAAAAAAGTAGACTTGAATAAAGGACATTCTATATTCTTGGATAGAAATCCAACATTATAAAAAAATCAGTTCTCCCTAAGTTTGTTTATAAATTAGATGGAATCCCAATGAAAATACCATCAGGTTTTTCCCCTCCTAGAGCTAAATAGGTTGATTACAAAGTTCATTTGGAAAAACAAACAAGCAAGAACAGCCAGGAGAAGCCTCAAAAAGAAGGGCTTGAGCCAAAATTACTAAATATTAAAATATGAATTATCTACAGGCCAATGGAACAAACTAGAAAACAGACAAAACTACATATAGAAACTTGGTAGTTTCTTACCAAGTACTTTGGAGACAAACAGATAGCCATATGGAAAAAGATAATATCCATTTTTTACACACTTAAGCAGAACCAATTCCAAATGACATGTAAGGAGAAAACTGGAAACGATATGGGGAATTCCAATAGCAAGGAAAACTCCATAATTTTGACACAAAATCCTGAAACAATACGAGAAAGGGTCAATAAATTGGGTGATGAGAAAAAAAAAAAACATCATAAGCAAAGTAAAAAGAAAAATAACCAGGAAATACTTGAACCATATATCAAAAGCGTTTAATCAAACAACCCCATATAAAAATGAGCCAGAGACATGAACTGTTACTTTAAAAGAAATACAAGACACATATATGAAAAGATGATAAACTCATTCTTAACAATAAAAATACAAAATAAGACAACACTGGCATTTCACTTCTCATCTATCAGAGTCACAACATTCCAAAAGCATAACAGTATGCTCTTTTGGAAATGATGTAGAGAAACAGGCCTTCAAATACATCATCATTGAGAATGCAAAATGGTACAGCCTCTATGGCAAAGAACTTGGCAATATCTAACAAAAGATTAGACACACATTTATCCTTGGACTCAGCAATCTCACCTCTTGGAATGTAGCCAAGATACACTATCAAAAAATGAAAAGACATATGCACAAGTCTATTTACTGCAGCCCTGTCCATAATATTAAAAATTTGGAAACAACCCAAATGCCCATCAACAGGAAAACTGTTGAATAAAACATGGTCCACCCACAAAATGGAACGCCACACAACCAATTAAAAAAATGAGGAGCACACAAAACGGGGAGCATTTCAGACAATACGTTTAAAGCCCACACTCTGCTAGCACTCTACTAGGTACAAGCTACTCTGAAGCTCTATTAAGAACACAGTCATCTGCTGGAGAGGTAGAATATATTTCACAGGTAGCCATACAGAACGGTAAGGGTTATATAGAAACTAAAAGTCATTCTGCATGATAACAAAACTTAGGAATTCTGTTTTTCAAGGTAAAGTTTGTAACTCTGCCCTGTACCATTGTGTGTGTTGGTGGTGGTGGCGGGGAGCATGGAGGAGGGGAACCACTGGCTAGAGCAAGAGGCTTTTGGGGAACAGACAGTTAACTAGTTTTCAACGACGAATGTCAGGATACAAATGAAGAGCATGAGGGTTTCAATGCACAAGAAATGATTTTCCAAACACACACACACAGATTTAAACTGCCTAAAGGAATTATTTAATTTTTTAAAATGTTTTATAGTTTGGAACTCTGATTAAGATTTCACATAGAAGTTTACTATCAAAAAGGTTTAAGAAAACACAGATTTGTTCATTCTTCTCCTTTCACATAAATAGAAACTGTGAAATACATAAGGAAGTGTAGAGGCTTAGGGATCTCTCTGGGGTCATGGCTAATGCGTGGTGAAGCAGAAAGAGCTGCCAGACCTTCCAACACCCCTCTTTCCATTGGACTTCCCAACTAATAATCAGCTTCGGTAAATGTGTTGCTTATTCATCATTAGAAAAATCCTTCGAAAAAACAGTATTTTTCTACCTAATTAATGTCAACTACAAAGTGAACGATTATAGATTCTTGGTTGAGGAGGGAGTAATGTTTAGGAGAATCACCTTTTGAAACTCATCTCTCCTGCCTCTCACTCTACACCTGTTGATAATCACTATGCTTGAATATCTTCTCCATAGAAGTGGACACAGAAGTGATGAAATGGAATGGGAAAGGCCTCCGGTCCCAAGTGCCCATCTAACTTCTATATGGGAGAGCTTGGGATGGTCTCAAGATCCTGATCATACCATAAAATAGATTATACCCCAAATTATGTGGTCACTTTCAACCTTATGTAAGTATTTTATGAAAAGCACCATGACACTTCAGATTAAGACTATAAATGCCCAATCCTCTACCCATCACCCAGGTTCAGAGATTCACTCCTAGTTTAGTTGCTCTGACTCTGATATTATTTATTTTGAAGACTCACCTTTGCTTTAGGAGAAAGAAAACAAGCAAGCAAAAATCAAAACAAAATGAAACAAAACAAAACCTGAGTAAGGCCTGCTAGCCACCCCTTAGCAGAAAGTAAAGAAAAAGCCTTCTTTACTTCATGCCTGAGACAGAAAAAATCTCAGAAATAAGCTAAATTTATGTCTTTGTATCCAAGGTATGCCAGAACTTATTTAATAATGTTTAATTACCAGAGGAATGTAGGTTAATTATATTTCTTAAAAATCAGTGGGAATATTCAAATATTAAGAGCCATCTTCCTCTTCTATTTCCATTCCCCAAAGCTAAGTGTTCTTTAGTCCAGGTACACATTTCAAATGTAAGTCTGTCTCATCATCTTTTCCTGGTAAAATATAAAGTCCTTTCATAAGGATTACAAAAAAGAACTGTGCTTAGAACACCGACATTAGCTGTAGAGACAATTTTTAAAAACAAAAAGCAATCAAATAGGTGGTTGTGGTTGTTTTCATCTCTAAATCAAGCACGGAGAATCTTTTCAAGTGATGGGTAAGTTTTATAGGACACAGAAAATATGTACAGAAAAATTACAAAAACACTAAGTACTGTTACAGACGACTGGATTGGCATTTAACAGGCTGAAAGAAAGCAGATCAATCCCAATCTTGCTGGGGTCAATCCGGGTGCTCAAACCAATAAAACAATTTTTTTTCTTTATGTTTGTGGACTAGAGGTGCTAAAATACTAACCAAGCCTGCAAATGTCATGCACATGCACAATATTAAAACACATTTAAAATACTTGTTTGTATCAAAACTTGCTTAATAAAAATAGATAGTAGACATAATAAATCTTTGGGACAATATTACTAAGGAGAAATAAAATATAAAATATCATTCTTGGGCTTCCCTGGTGGCGCAGTGGTTGAGAGTCCGCCTGCCGATGCAGGGGACACCGGTTCGTGCCCCGGTCCGGGAAGATCCCACGTGCCGCGGAGCGGCTGGGCCCGTGAGCCATGGCTGCTGAGCCTGCGCGTCCGGAGCCTGTGCTCCGCAACGGGAGAGGCCCGCGTACCGCAAAAAAAAAAAAAAAAAATCATTCTTCCCCCAAAAAGCAGGGAACAGGAAGGAGAATGAATTAGGCAAAAATATTTTAGCATAATTTGATAATTTTAATCCCAGAATTTATAAACAACACTAGAACAAAATCTACCATTTGCTATTACAATATAAATATTACAGGCAAAATAGGTTCACGTAATTTTTTCTCATAATAACTTTAAATTACTGTTTTCCTTCCGAACGGTAAGATCTATTCGGTCACATGCAGATCATAGCAAGGCTTTGAACTAAAATATTAAAACAATGCAATTATACATAATATCCAGTCAATATAAGGCGATAATAAAATGAGAAATGTGGTGCAAAACTATAAACGCTTCACATCCCATCCAAGTTGGATTTGTTCGTGCATATTCAGTATCTGAAGATTTAATACATCACAAGGCCATCAATTCAGCTTTTTGCTCTGTAAAAGCAAGTTCAACAGGACTCTAAGTATCTGTACTGAAATAATCTGTACAAGAATAAAGAAAATTTATACTCAAAAGCTTACTAGACACTTGTTCTATTACAAAGACATGTGCCAGTATTCGTGCACAGTGTTTTGTAAAGTACTTTATTTCCATTAGCATTATACATTTTTGTTCTTCAGCAAATCAGCAAGAGACTAACGGCACAAATCAATATCATACTCTTTATAGCAACTAATATGAAGTCATTTATTATAGCAAAGGCCACTAGAACCTCTGCTAAAGGTATACCAGGCGTTTCAATTTGAACACCATTTTTGTAAAACAATGTGTCACCAGTTGAATGAGTTTTTCTTTTATAAGTTGTCTGCATAGGCTTAAGTACCTTCAACTTCTTAAAGCAGGTAGTAAGTGTACAAACACCTCAAAGAAAGCCAGCCATGCCTCCTAGGGGCCTTGCCATGGACTACAGCTCTAGCAGAGTTAATTTCTGCATTGAAGGGAGGGAGAGTGGGAGGCCTGTCAAAGAGGAGAAGGCGGGGACATGAGAAAATAACCGAAATTATTTCAAATCCTTTCCACTCCAGAAGCTTTTCCACAGGAGCCAGTTGATAACCAGGGTTCCGTGAATGGAATGGGTAGGAATGGGGAGCAGGCAAGGAGCCTCACACTCCATGGAATCTCAACTCCTCACTGTTCACCAAGGAACGAGTTATTGAATTTCCTCCCGCTCCACTCCTTGCTTTGTTCCACAAGGTGGAAAACTGTCACCAGGCTCCTACTGATAACCTGAAACCAGACTGCTGGCTATATCATTATAGCCTCTTATACAGAGGACTTCACGCTTAATCCTGCGGAGTTCCTAACCCACAGCCTCACTGGGTGACAGAGTTTTCTGTTTATTACTTAGCAGTAAGGTCTAAATAACCAATCAATCCAACAGTGCTTTCATTTTTAATTTACCACTTTACTACTCTAAGTTCCAAAACTTGTTCAAAGGATAATAGGAAAATTACAAAAAAATTAAATATCACCTCAAAGAACTCCAGTCACATGAAACAAAAGGATTTTCCTTTAGATAGCTGTGACCGATTAAGAAGAAATTTCACTTATTCTCTTAGGTTAGTAGCCAAATATAGATAAGTAGAACAGTTTAAGCTGTTAAACACATGATCAGTCTAAAGTACTTAAAAGTAAGCTCAACAGCTCTGGCACTCCGGAAGAAGAAAGAGTAACAAATCCCTTAGGTCTCAATGAAACGACTGCAAACAGATACATTACAACTACAGTGCGCTGTGCATAATACAGTTTGTCTTAAGACAAACCCTTTCTGCCTCACGATACAGGAACTCCCACAGAACAAGAAATACTTTCCACGTACATCACTTAGGCATAATTTAATACTTTCCCTTTCTAATCACAATGCACAATCATTTCCAACTGGTTTTGTGAACGCCATAAGACAACTGCTGTAAAGATTTCTAAGGAAATCTCGTGCTTTAATTTCAGCTGATTCACAAAACAGGCATTAGTTATAAAAGGGGTCTTTTTAGAAATATCAGTTCTTCGTGAACAACCAAATGATTTCCACCTTTCTTTCCCCAATTTTATTAGAATATTTTTCTCCAAAAGATACATACACGCAGAATGCCAGAGAAGGCCTGAGAAAGCAGTCAAGTAAGCAGAAGCTGAGGTGCCAACAGGGGCTCCACAAAGTGCTTACACTAAAGCTTGGGGGTTTCTTTTCATCAGAGAGACGTTACTCCCAGCCAATTTACTCTTATTTTAAATTTAACTGAAATAAGTTTGTTAACTTGGCTTTTCTGCACGCCTCACAACACTGGAAACGGTAAATCAGGAATCAGGACAGGAGCTACTCAGGGTGAGACAAAACAGCCTGGCCACAATAAAAATTGGTACCAATTACTAGACAATCAAAAGAGGAGAAAGAAAAATTATTTTTAAAAATAGAATATGAAATGCAAGAGGCATAGCAATCTGGGTACTTTTACGTTCAGGTAAGTCTAATACTCTCTTTGATAATCAAATGGTGGTAATTTTACAGCCTGGGCCAAAACAACAATGCTGGCTACTGAGAAGATGTTCAATAAGCCAGAGACATTTTGAAATATTTCAACACAAAGGGTTACTTTTTTTTTTTAGAATCTGCACCTAGTGATTTTTAAACCCTCAGTTATCTAGAAAGTCATTCCTAACAAGACTGTTAGAGAAGTCCAAACAACTGAGGCATACAGAAAAAAGAAGGAAGGATTGCTGCGTAGTTTAAGGCCTTTCGGGAGGAGGGGAGGGGTGGAGAGATTCACTTAAATCAAACTCCCTCACTATCCTTTTCCCCATCCTCTCCCCACCAGCAAACCCTGAAAATACCTGCCTACCAAAGAATGCACTAATATTTAAATTATTTTTCTAGCTACAAAAGAGTTTTCCACTACCTCTGTAATATATAGTTCCATCTTACCTTCTTGTATGTCTTGGTCCATCCACATTTGTGCTCAGAATGACCACTACTTTATAACCATCAGAAAAGTGACTTCAATTCCAGGTTAAAATAGGTACTACAGTGTAGCTTGTTGAAAGTCAAACCCAAAACATTTACTAGGAGTGTCTTTCACTGAACAAAGAAATCCTATTCTGTTTCCAAGGGGGATAAAAAGACTAGCCTAACCCTGGTAACCTTAACACAAAAGGAAGCTAAAAAAGGCAGGGACTCGATAAGAACAAAGGATTGTTCTTTCTGATGACATCAATACATATTAAACACGATGTGTTACACATCCTTTTATCAATATCTGAGATGATAAATTTACAAATTAATACTACACCAGCCATAACTGCATAAAATTACAATAGCACCCTCTTTGGAAAAGATTTTGATTTATATAATGGTAGTAACTTTTAGGTGTTTAATGTTTCTGAAATTAAAGGAGATGAGCCACTGTGAGCAAGCAGAACACAACATACAAGAAATAATTACGCTTGTGACCTTATGCCCTGTAAGGTCACCCTGAAACACAGGCCAAAGGAAATCAGGAAGCATCAGCATTTACCTCCAAGCAGTCACTGCCCGGAATGAAGGGCAAGTGTGGGTGTATTTCATAAAGTAGCAGGTGCTTGACCTCATTAAAAAAAAAAAAAAAAAGTCAATTATCAAAACACTACATGTAGAATGTCACAAATAAGAAAACTATAAAATTGGGTTCTGCAAAATATCTTCCCTTCAAAATAAATCTGAGACAACTCATAACATTTTACCTTCACCTGCATCATAATACAACAGTTTCACAAAATAACAGTAATCCGTCCTTAGTAAGAACAATCAGTAAAATGTTTTAAAAGTGTTCTGGAACTTAAAAGTGGTTACGAATACATGCTGAAGAGTGATAACTCAGAAAATATTTACAATATTTATTTAAGTCACTATCACAAGAATGTATGCAGTATTTAGAATTCTGATCCTGTAACCAGAATAAGAATCACAGTGCACTCATCCCCAAATTTCCAATCAGAAATTAGGCATCAAACGTTTACATCCTGGGGCTTCCCTGGTGGCGCAGTGGTTGAGAGTCTGCCTGCTAATGCAGGGGACATGGGTTCGAGCCCTGGTCTGGGAGGATCCTACATGCCGCGGAGCAACTAGGCCCGTGAGCCACAACTACTGAGCCTGCGCGTCTGGAGCCTGTGCTCCGCAACAAGGGAGGCCGCGATAGTGAGAGGCCCACGCACCGCGATGAAGAGTGGCCCCCAACTGCCACAACTAGAGAAAACCCTCGCACAGAAACGAAGACCCAACACAGCCAAAATAAATAAATAAATCAAAAAAAAAAAGTTTACATCCTGGGACTTCCTTGGTGGCACAGTGGTTAAGAATCCGCCTTCCAACGCAGGGGACGTGGGTTCGATCCCTGGTCAGGGAACTAGATCCCACACACATGCCGCAACTAAGAGTTCACGTGCCACAACGAAGGCGTCCGCGAGCTGCAATTACAGAGCACACATGCTGCAACTAAGGGAGCCGGTGAGCCACAACTAAGGAGCCCGCCTGCTGCAACTAAGGCCTGGTGCAACCAAAGTAAATAAATTGAAGAGAAAAAAGTGTACATCCTGTCTGCATTTGTAAGGGATAAAATGTTCCCTAACAGGTTCAAGGACAGAGCTTCATTATCAGAAGCAAAATTCTCATATCACTCAATTAGGACTTGGGTTTTATAAAAATTTGTGAACTGGATTTTCAGTTAAGGCAGAGTATTGCTCCTTTTTCCTCCCCAGGGATTGTTGGTTTACTGCCAGAATCCCTGGGCAATATAAATTAGAGTGAATTCTGAGGTGGTGACAATAAGGAGAACAAAACTATAGAAACCAATACAGGAAAGAGAAGTGGACTGCCAACCAGCATTCACTACATGTATCATGTACTGGGCTGTATGCTTTACAAAAAGCTTCTTCTCCAATGCTCTCAACAGTCCTAAGAAAAGCAGCTGGTTTCTGACCCACTGCTTTCCTTAGGTTCTCAGACAAACCTACAAAAGGCTGTTACTGCATCATATACCTAAAAAAATTCCAGAAGATCCCAGTCAGTAATGCCCAGTTGATCTGAATTGTCATCTTAGTCCCAGCTCAATCACCTACTGAGTGTGAAGTCAGAGCAAGTTCCTACCCACTTTAGTTACTACCTCCAGACTCCAGGTCTCTAAGAGGAAGGGCTATCACAGTCCATCAGCCCAGGATGACCTTCCGCTCTTCAGGTAAAAGCAGTTTCTGAGTTTCAGACAAACATCTAACAAAGGGACTCTTAGATCAAGCTCGGTCATAACTTAGGAGCTGTCCATATTGCTTAGGCAATTAATGCATATTTTTTAATGCTCGGATGATTAAATTATAAGAAAATATCTGATGTACAGTGTATTTACCAGACGTATTGCTTAATATTTTACCTACTTCAGTGATTAAAAGGATTTCTGTGCTAGAAAGAGGCGTTCAGTCTCTGAAGAACGCTTTACGCTGCCACTTGGCACAGCAATCACTTCCTCAAACATAAATGGCCGTGGTAGAGCGATTTCGCTACAAGCAGGTTGATGGCAGGCGTGGGCTGTCCACCAGCTGGCTCCAGAACCTTTTGATCCCTTTGGACAGCAAATCTGTCCAACAGCCCTATGTGGTCATTCCTCATTTTTTGTATGCTTTCTTCTCCTTTCACACATTCAGAATCCCTACTCCTTTAGCTTGACATCCTTTTATTAAAATAGAAAGCTCTCAGTAAAGCAAACTAAGATTAATTTTACACTCAGTCAGTGTAAAAGTTCCAGAATAGACTAACATATTACAGCAGGGGTTGTTAGTATGAGGTGTTTTAGTTACATGCAGAATGGATATTTGTTTATTCTTTCACTAAAAATACAATTTTATAGTAAGTGATAAGATGAAAGTTTTAAGTTAGCCAGCCTTCTGTTAATTTATAAAGTACTCCTAGATACTGTTGCTAAATACCAAGAACTTTAATTTACGTAAATGGAAAGGTTTAAATTTGACATAAGAACAATCTAGTTTGTGCTTATTTAAACAGTGATGAAAAAACCATTCTCTTCTTTCCAGGAAAAATAAAATAAAATGGCATCCACCACCATTGCTAATGGCACCTCTCTTCCCAAACTGTCAAAAATACAACACTGTACTAACCTCTCATGTTTTCCTTAGACCTTTATATGCAATCTGTAATTTAGGCTTAGAATTGTCTTTTATTCTTCCCCTATCTACATTTTGGTCTGGTCCCATATCCCCCCTTCTGTAACAGCCTCCCATCTACTTATTCTTCTTTAATCAATCTTCCACTCTACACTAGTCCATTCTAAATAAAGCTGTCTTGAAAATGTTTCTCCATATTTCCCAATTTCCATAGCGTTCTCCTCTTAAAAGAATCTCTAGCAATTTGCTATTTAGTTTCACCTTCAGTCTACTTTACAGTACTATACTCATAGTTTGTCCTTAAATTTGAGCATCTTATGTTCAATAAGGTTTATGATGAGCTGATGAGCTAATTCTATTTTCTTGAATACTATGAAGTTAATAGCCACAAGATACTGAACAAAGAGCACCATGCCAGATTATCCAAATACTCAAAAGGAGAGCTTTTTTAATCCCAATTTTTTTTTATATTCTACAAAATTTTAAACCTATACATACTTAAATAAGAACTTTAAGCCGAATACCTTACATAGAGTCCATATGTCTAAAGACCCCGGGATTTTTAACTTAATTTCCTTTTATTAAAATAGAAAAGTTCCCAGTAAGCAAATAAAAACCAATACTCTCTCAGTAAACAGTCTGTTACCTATTTAGGTTAAAGAATTTGTAACTAGAGTTGTTAATGTGTGATGTTTTGGTTATATGTGAAATATATATTTGCATTTTTATAGATTATAAATGTGTTTATTTAACAAATATATAGAGCTTACGACTGCTTCGGTACTGTTCCATGTGCTTAACAAAGATTCACTCACTACATACTCAAAATAATCCTATAAAGTCCTACTATATCATCTTCATTTCATCCGTGACAAAACTGAGGCTGAAAAAAGGTTAAGTGTCCAAGGTCACATACTAAATTAAACAACCACTATACTCACCACTGGCAAACATCTGGTAGACTTATACCAGTTATAACAATTATAACCCTTTTTGAATCTTATTTTCATTTTCTATCTTATACAATCATGTATTGTTTGTCTTGACATGTATAATGAGTATCTCATAAATGAGAATAACTGGTATTGACAACAGGTCACTTAAAATGAATGCACCTATACCCAGGACAAATTTCCACAGTAAAAAAGTTTTTTTTAAGATTCATTGAGACTTTATCCTTTTAAAAAAGTGAAATTGATTTATCTTATACACAGTATAACAGGTTAAACTTTTAATTCTGAATTCTTCTTTAGAAGAATAAAGAACGAATTAAATGATGAGTTGGGAATGAAGCATACTTTTCCTAAAAAGAAAAAAATTATCACAGCGCACTGTAACTTTTCTTCAATGCACTTTAGACCTAGCAGTATAATTGCAAAGGTTTTACTTTACAAAAGCTATTCCAGAATTTCAACAATTTTTCCCATGATCTTTCCCAGTCCATTGAAATTATACTCTTTTGAAAGATTCTTCAGTCAAAATCCTTGCTATTTTTCTCTTTTTCAACTGGTCTAAACCTACCAGATGATTCTTAAGGATTCACAATTCCAACTTCCACTTGGAATGATCTGCCTTGTATTTGTACTTACATATCAGATCAATATCTAAAAAGTTGGTACCCACAATCATAATAATAGGCAGAGACAGATGCTAGTGTTAACAGGGTAGAATTTTCGATTCAGGGTTAACTTTATAAGGGTCAGTGAATTTGTGAATATTTAGATATTTATTTTACATAACTTTTTACAAAACCAAACTCCAAACCGTAAGGATTCAGAAAATGAATGAGCAGAATTTGAGGATCCCCTGTTTTCACCTTAAGGTCAATGATTCACTTTTGGTAATAGGCAGTAGCAAGCATAAGTGCAAGTTTTGGTACTTTCCTACACATGCATGAAAAGCTTTGTAGAAAAGCATGAGAGCTCTTACGTGACATGACGTGGTCCATGTACTGAGGTAAGTAAGGAGCCCAGGTATCAATGGCCTCCTTCCGTCCCGCCTGCTCAATTCTTCTCAGTTCTGCTAGAAGCAGGGCCTGTGCGGCTTCTCTGACCTAAGACCACAGAACCAAATGCAAATAACGGAAGCAGACCAGTGAGTGAGGTGTTTAAACACGAGCAAGTTCATAATGAAAGAAAGCTAGAAAATATACAAACCACATTTATTTACATGAGAAATACTACTAACCAAACAATGAAGTAAGTACTAAAGTGAATAAACTGGATGCAAGCAAATCAAAGATTTTCAGTTAATGATCTCACTTAAAAATACTTTAACACTAATAGAATAATGTTTGAATGTTTAATCAGTTTGGGGTTTAAAACTTCATTTTCCAAGGCTTGCACAAAAATATTTTTGTGCTTTAATTTGGCATTTAAAATTTTTTTAATTTCCATATAAATATTATTGTTAAAAAATCACTGTTAGAATTATTAAATGTTTTCTCTTTCAGCCTGAAGAAATTTAACCTTGTCTAGTGGATTTCTTTCTATTATAATGCTAAATAGATATTGCTTACACAAACATATATGTATTAATCCACGCAATTCACGTATACCTAAGACTGGCTTGAACAATTTGTTTTCAACAAACAAGCAAATATATTCCTATGAAATGGCATTAATTCTATAAAAGGAAACTATTTTTCAAAATTATATTATCTCAATTTTTCTTTCAACATGGCACACACTTTTATGTTGCAGTTTTAGTTTAGTTTTGTTTTATTTTGGCCAAAGTGCCACACCCATTGGTTCAAAGAAGCTAGACAACTGTCAAGGTATGTACCAATCAATTTATTGAGTATTTATAATTGAAGAGATAACTCGGTAGCACCTGATAAGAATTCAAATAAAAATTGTTTTTAACTATAACTAACTTTTGAAGTGAATTCAAACATTATTCAAATGCAAAACCATGAACATTTCAGTATGCTGCAATTCCACTTGGAGGTGAGGGAAGGGAGACCAGGAAAGGGACAGGATGCTATTTAAATTTGGTAAATTAAAACTTTTGAATGACATAAACTGCTATAGCTATATGGGTCAAATGCTATAATAAGCAAATCTCCATAAAACATTTCCAAATCCCTGGTGATATTATATTGCAAGCAATATCTAATACCACACAAGTCCATTAACACAAAATAATAGCTACCATTTACTGAGCTCCTACCATGTGTCAGGCTCTGTACTTACTGTGCTACTTGCATTATCTTATTTGATCCTGACAGCAATCCTGTGAGGAATATATTATTATCCCCACTTTACAAATGAGCTTCAAATAGGTTAAGTACATAGCCTAGGGTCACAAAGTTAATACCTGGCAGAACTGATTTTTAAGCCCAGGTCTCTTCTAATTCCAAAGACCTTCCCCTTGTATTATAACACACGACCTTCCACTGGACTATGGTTATTCACTTAGAATTTGATTGATGTGATTATACCTGAATGTGCAATCTGGGGGGGAGGTGGGCTGTATGTATGTGTGTGTGTATGTATGTGTATGATCTGCACAGAAATCAATACTTAAGAAACTGTTCCATAAGTATATAAAACTTTTGATCAAATACTCACTAGATTAAAAAGAAGTAAACAAATATGCAAGTTGAAACATTACTGTTTAGAATCATTGGATCCATATTTTCTATCACATAATAAACAGGTGATAAGAAGTTAGATAAAAATAACATTTCTGTTTCAAATTTACACTTGTCCAGTGCCTTTTTAATGTTTTTGTTTTCTATCCACATCACCTCGATATTACCTCCAAGCATCGATCTTGCCATCTCCGAGCCAGCATCTCTAGAAGTGGGGGCCTAAATCTGTCCAATCCCAGCAGGTCTGGCAGCATAACACAATGCATAGCAGCCAACTGACTCCATCCTGTTAAAATGTAATATATTATAAATGCTTTGGTATTCCCCCTAATTCCAATATTTTTCTGCATGTAAGTATACCAAACCTAAACCAAAAAGGGGAGATCTGCTCAATTATGTTATGATTTCAATTTATTATTAGATATTTTGTACAAAGATATAACAAATGTATTTCATTTCTAAATGTATTTCCTCTCAAATTTCAGCTCTAAGAACTCTAAAAGTTTTAAAACAAATAAAAATAAATTTCCACATTAAGTATATACCAATTCCACAAGAAAAACACATTTCTAAACATTCCCTCTAAAATAAGACATATATTCAGGTTTAGAAAAGCACAGAAATAAACACATACCAGAGCTCTAGATTCGAACCTACTGGCAGTTAAAAGGGCACTCACACAGATATCCAAAGATAAGTTCATGTCACTTAAGGCCTGGCCATCTGGTATTACCTTCGTATCAGTCAACAGAGATGTTTTCTATTCTCTGTCAGAGGGCCTTTAATTAACGTACTTATTGATCCCTTTTCTTACAAAATGAATCAGAAGTTTAGTCACAATCATAACTTAAGTAAACTAACACCAAGTTTGAAAGGAAAAAATGAATTCCTACATTCCCCAAAATAAGAACAATCTAAAATTTATAAAATTTTAAGTATCATTAACTCTAATCTATGGGAATAAAAGTTGTTTTTTCCAAAATTCTATTCCACAATATGGAAACTGATTATATAAAGATAACAATGTAAACCACTGCAATACTTAAAAGTACTGGTATCCAGACACTCTCAAGTAATCATTTCCATCCTATTTTAAAAGTGTTCATATTACAAGGTGAGTTATCTGTGACCACAAAATTTTAGCAAATCAGTGTTCTGAAATAATCTAAGCTGTAGTATTCTAAAACAAAAACAACAAAAGCCCTACCATAAAACTCAAAATGATTATTGGGATTGTTAAAGAGGGTATGAGTGAGAGAGAGCGAGAGAGACAAGCTACCTATGTAAAGATTCACCTTTTCAGTAAGGAAATTCGCAACAACTAAGAATATATAATTGCATTAATTAAGGTGATGAGCACACACATTTTAGATTATAATTTATTTTCAACAGAGGAATACATATACATACACATACACAAATACATATAAACAAATTACTACCTAGTAACTTCTTAAATGTTTTAATGTCTCATAAAAGTATGAAGTGTATTAATGAGCTAAATTTTAATATGAAGATGATTCTCACCATGGTCCAAAGTCAACAGCTTGTTTTTGAATCAACGAATTACTACCTTTCACAATAGCTTAACAAATATAACCCTAATTATTTTTGCTAAAATCCAATCTTAACATACAAACCTTAGTACAGGTCTATGACAAGGAAACCAAACAAAAAATGTGTTATACTTTTACGGTACCATGTTTTCTTTCCGAAGGAATGATACTTAGAACATGGGCTCTGTATTTTATAGATATTGTATCACTCTTTCTGTTTGAATAGACTGGTATTATTGCTTTTAGTGAAGAGTTAGAATCATTCTGGGTTACATATGAGATTTTGTAAATTTACTCATTTTTATATTATATAAACTGGTGAAGATTGAGCCCACAATGAAGAGACTGGATATAACTCACAGCTCACAAGTTCCGTTAAGCTTCCAGTCAGTATAAATAATCCTAGATAGCTCTTGGGGAATAAAGGTTTGTAGATTCCATTAACATTTTCAGAGCTCCAAAATGCTTTCCCCTCTAACCAGGGCACATGTTGTGTACAGAGAATAAAGAGTGTCTGTCACAGAGTAATGATACATGTAAAATAAATTAATTAGCTCTAACACCAGAGATCACATGGCAAACATCATCATGAAAACCAACCCCCTTTTTAATGCCTACTTCATATCACAGATTAGCATCTTTGCACTCCTTTAATAGCCTTCTAGATTACAGGAAACATGGTTTATACCAGCCAGGAACAACATTACATTTTTATAATCGACCCTTATTACTGACATTAGCAAATCAAGTTATAAAATGGAAACTTTAGGATCTCACACATAACAAAGCAGATGAATGTATAAATTAGATAAAAAGAACATACACTAGAATAAAGCACAGATTGAAAGAAAGTTGTTAGAAAGTTGAGAGAGAATACCTTCATTTACTAAGAAACAGGTATGTAAAGCAGGAGTAGAAGCAGGGTCAGAGCCAGAGTGATCAGCATCAGACCGAGCAGAAACGACAGGTGCAGCAACTTGCAGCAGAAAATAGAAGAAATAAAAGGGGAGAGAATTGAGATACAGCGGTTTCTGAAAAAAAGCTCAGTGTTAGTGAATACTAAAAAACAAGGTTGGCAAAATATAGTAAATGTAGAACTGAAAAATGATGCTTTAATCAGAGAGGTATGATTATTAAGGATTATGGCAGTAAAATGATATATTTTATTGAATAGCAATCACAGTGTAGTTCAAACCAAAATCTATTTATAGTTGAATGATGTGTCATCTAATATAAAAAGAAGTTCTAAAATAACTAAGGCTACAATGAAAAAAATGACAATAAGCATATTAAGAATTCACAAAAATGTAATTCAATTTTTAAAATGTATCACATGATGAAAAGTTTATTTTGGTCTTCGGATTGTCAGTTACATTTTTTTCTAATAATTTATTTCCTAACATTATGCCTAAATTATTTTGTAATCTCTCCAACCAATATTCACTGAGATCATTTCAATTTATTACTCATTTTATAAAAACTCAATTTAAATTATACCAACTTGTAAAATACAACTTTTAAAATATAACAATTTAAAGTTAAATTAAATATACTTAACTCTTGTTAGAAGACTCCTAACATAGCTCCATTCTTCAGTTTAAAAAATATTTTTATGATACAAATGCTTTATATTCTAAAATAATTACTGTGAATGCTATAATCCTTATAGAATAGATGGAACAACACCCACCCTCCCCCCCAAAAAGTTATGTTACCAGGAAAATGTTCAGCTTAAATTATCACATGAAAAGGCAAAAGGACCGTATGGCGCACACATTCTACAACTGAAGGTCAACGTTAAGATTTAGAGGTCACCATTTGACACTTCCTTCCTATGGAGAAATTACCATATGTCATGCACAAGCATCTTCAAATTAATCCCTCTCCTTTCTTCTGTCCTTGAACAGCAATAGGTTTGGGCTCCTGAACAGATTAAGCATTGTCTGCTGAATGATATGTTTGCTTTTCATGCAGTGAAGTTCTTTTGTAACTACAGGACAGTTGCATGAAAACAACTTTTCATAATTTCCTCACGAATGCATCATAATGTCAATCAGACACGTGTGAGGTAAACCAGAGAACTAAAAGAAGTATATGAGCAGTAATAAAAAACAGAAAATCCAACTCCATAAACCCTAAGAAGCACCTCTTGCACACATGAAAATTTTATCTGGGAAATTATCATTCTTTTTATTATAACAGGCCTGTTTTTTGTTCCTTATGAAATTACAAGTACTTTATAATGTTATACTTATGAAAGGATTAGAATTACTCTCAATTGTATATTTCATCAGATCTAAGAATTCCATTGTAATCTTGCAAAGAAATCCGCAATATTTCTACATATTCCACTGAATAATTTCTCATTTTTAAATCATTTTTAAATACAAATTCAGTAATTATGGCCTATAAAATATTCAATTCCCCATGCAAAAAGTTGGTAAGCCTTTGGTGGCAAGGAGTAAATTTACAGGTTTTAGCTTTCATGCCACCAAAATTGTTGAGCAAGTTCCTCTGGTGGTTTCCAACAGTTGGGGTTTTCTATAATTTCACTTTAAATAAAGGAGAAATTATTATTCCTGAAAAGTCTGGGTTAACTTCGTCTGACTTTATCATTAATTCTGAAAGGACACTAGAATGGTAAGGTGAAAAAATTCAATACAAACAAACCAAAGTTTAGGAATGAGTGATCATTTCCCTAGCTAGGTCAAATAAGGAGTGGGATTAAACTATAATGTTTTCCCTAAATCACAAGTCGAAAGGACACTAGAAATGCTACTGGCAAAACTGCTAGAATATGTCTTAATAGAATAATGTTCAACATATATAGCTTTATCTGTAATGAGAGAAATAAACAGATGCTCTGAGTATTATATTTCTGGAGTCCTGTTTAAATGGTATTGCAATGTAGAAAAAGCCTTTTACACTTTCCTTTAATAAATTCTGTGGGCACTTAAAATTTAAAAAAATACTGTAATAGAAATCAAGGAATCAGATTTACTATGCTTTAAAAATCTCTGCATCATCATCAAGAAATACTTTAGTCAGACTACCTCATAACTGAAACTGCAGAATCTAGAACTGTTTTCATAATTCATTGAGAATACTGAAATTAAACTCTACTACGGCTTTAAAAACTGTCCACATATAGAAAAGTCAGCAATAGAAATTAGAAGAAAAAAGTACACTACCATAATAAAAAGCTCAAGATTTAATGACACATAATAAATCTGAATAATTTATGTATGGCACTGAACATCGAAGATTTATACCATAAAACATAAGCAAGCATTTAATTTCTTGAAATAGAAAAGCTGCCATGTCAACTTTTTGCTCCTCTTACCAATTTGCTCCTCTTATTAAGGATCAGTAAAACACAAGGGAAAATAGTCTCAGCACAGCTTCAAAATGGTGACAGAACTGACACAAGTTCTCTTATTTTACCTGAGAAAGTTCTTTAGGTAATGTTGCAGCTAAGAGCCTCTTCACAACAGCTTACTCTCACATGAAAAGACAGACGAAGATAAACATCTGTGACAACATATATGTGCACACATATGCTCTGGTTTCCCTTTAAATGGCATATATAGAAGTACTCAAAATGACAATAGCCATGGTTTCTGTCTTTGAACAGGTCTACCTCAGTCTTCCTTTGAAATCTAAATCTAAGCTCCATTTTTGCCAGTCGCCATTGTGATATGAAAAATCTATATAGGGAAGAAAGCAAACATACTTTTGGTAGCAAGTGCTCCCTACATATTGGTCTAAACCTCATTACCCTCCCAGCAGATATGCACAAATAGCCCTCTCAATACACTTTTCAGAAGAAAAAAAAAGATAACCTAGAAGGTACAGAAAACCAAATGCAATGCTGAAAAAGGAAGTTTTTTCAAAGCTAAACACTAAAAAGATAAATAAAATTATTTTACAATGAATCACTTTATCTGAAGTGTTATATGAGAATCATGAAGCTTTGAGAGGGAGAGGATAGAGGAGGAGAAAACATGAAAAAATTAGAAATGAGGAAACAGAGTCAATCACCATGTACTTAATACAAAGGCCTTCCACACTGGGTATGCCATCTAATACAGAGATCTTAGAGCAACATCTGCCTTTCTGTAAACTTCTTTTATGTCTACACTTTTATCTTGGGTAGACAGGCATTCTCATCATCTTTTAAATCAACATGACGCATTAGGATAAATCATTAACCAAACATCATAAGGAAAAAAGGATACCCTTAAAACACGGTAAGAGAAGAGCACAAATAGCTAAGGGCACTAAGGGAACACAAAGCTCCAGGAAGTAGAAAGGAGGAGGAGCTACCGTAAATCAGAATGAGTAAACAGCCCAAGATGGTACTCTGACAAACAGACAGATATGTATCAAGGCAAAATACGAAAGTGCTGATAATGCTTAAAAAGTACAGTTACTCTACTTCGCCTCTAGATCACCACTGGATTACATTAGAATTGGAGTAAGTTCAGAGGGAGGGATAGTTTCATGTTGGCCTATAACTTCAACCAAAGAGTCAAAACAAAGAAAAACCAAAAGAAACACAACCTTTTGTAAAAGGTCTCCATTAACATGCAAAATAAATAAATGAGCAAGATAAAAACCATGTGGAGAGAGTTCATCATAGTGAAAGATAAAATTATAATATAAAGACTAACTTGAATTAGACATATGAAGGCTATCAAAATTTTCTTTCATTTGATTAACGTAATCAGTGCCTACTCCATGCCAGGTACTAAGCTAAGCATATAAAACATAAAGATTAGACCAAGATGCTGCTCTCAAAGTACTCAGAGTCTGGTAGGAAAAGCAAATAAGCAGCCAGCTAAAATCATAAACTGCACTCCTCTGGATCTCCTCCACTAGATACAAGCTCCCTGAAGGCAGGGATCTCTTGTCAGCCCTTACGGCCTCAGCTCCTAGTTATTGACATATTGACTCTAGAAGCATAAAGAGTAGGTATCTATAGATTCATTCAATCAACAAATATTTACTGAGCTCCTTCTATGTACCAGCCACTGTTCCAAGCACTTGTGACAGATCAGTGAACAAAAAAGAAAAAACAGCCCTGCCCTCTGAGCTTCCAAAGCAGACCAAAGTTAGAGCTTCTGCAATTAAATTATAGCTATAGCAATTTTTTTTAAAGGGCACATAAGTTCAAACACAAAATTTTAAGGGATTCGCAGGCCTCTTCGTTAGCCTGACACGGGTACTCCTAGTTTTTTGCTATAGATCCTGGAAAAGGATGGTGAGTAACTATTGGTTATAATTTAGGAACAACTACCTCTTACTTCTAAGTTTAGACAACCTAAATTGGATCCACTTCTTAAAAATAAAATTGCAAATAATGTAACATAACTTTAAGTTGCCTAGACTTACCTCCACACCTACCCCTGAGTAAAGATGTAACCATTAACATAAAGATATGGTCACAGTCAAGATAAGCACAAGAGGCACAGACCAAAGACTTTCGCTGTGAAATTACTGAATTGATAAAGAGAAGTACAATATGTCAGAATATAGAAAAGCCTACAGCCATGGGCAGACTCAGGGATGTATGACCATGAACAAAAATTTACTTGGTTGACATCTCTGATCCCTTCCTCAAGTGAGATATTTTATAAACTGCAAAATCAAGTATCTAATAAATGAATACTGTCTCTATCAAAAAGTATGACTGTCAGTAAATGTTAATTATTGTAAAACACTGAATTAACAAGCCAACTGCTAGACAAAATAAACTTCTTGTGAAGAAATTATTTGCCCATGAAATACCCTGATATTGTTTATGAGAAATTATGTTAGCAAAACTATTTATATCATTTTTATTCTCAGACCCAAATGCCTGTAAAAGGTCCAATTCCCAGCTAAAGTCTTTATTCCATATAGATTATTTTGGAGCTGAACAAGTATTAACCAACATAAAGTGACAGTTTATTGAAAAGAAGCATATTCATGTTTGCAATCCAACTTGAAAATAGATTGTGAGTCAATGTGGGCTACAGTGGGAGTCAGGAAAAGAAAACATAAGGAAAGATGAAAATGTTTAAAAGAAAACCAGTGTAAAAGAAGTCAGAGTAGAGAGATGAGACTGAATAATACTCTGCTGAAGAGCAGTCAAGGAATCAAAGCCCTTTATCTGTACAGCACCACCTCCTACCCTACATTGGTTATGTTCGTGTGTTATCTTCTAGATAGACATAAACTATTCAAGACAGTATACACTAGACTAATCTCTCTGTACCCCAAATAGAGTTGTTTGGAGGAAAAACAAAAGTGCTTAACAACTATATGTTAAAGAAATATTACATTTCAATATTCAAATAGAAAATGAGTTTTATAATGCCATCCTAAAGCATTTTACTATGTAATTCTCAGTACAGATTGCTAACCTTCATTTACTTTATAAGACAAGCGTCTGTGCTGTTCTAAATGGAAATTCCTAAATCTATCACCTTAAGTAAATGCTTTAGAAAAAGACAATTTTTAGTTCCTTCTTCGCTGCTCTCAAGACTCAAGGCTTTTCTGAGAGGAGCAACATTAAAGCACTCCAACTTTAAAATCCTCAGATCTGGCCAAGGGAGCAAATTCAATACCATCATGGTGGTGAAATATATAATGCATTGTTGATCAATAAGAAATAACAATTCTAAAGGTTTATGCACCCAATAAAGAGAGCTTCAAAATATATTAAGCAAAAACTGATAGAAATGCAGGGAGGGATAAACATATCCACAACTGCTGCAGAATTCAATACCCTTACCTAAACGACAGAACCAAGTGGGCAGAAAAATCAGCTAATATATGCTGAACTTGAATACTCTAAGGCAACGTGACCTGATATTTATAAAACACTCCACCCAACAAGAGCAGAATACACAGTCATCTGAAGTGCACACAGTATACTGACCAAGAAAGACCATATTTAGGGCCATAAAACAAGTTTCAATATTCAAAGAATCCAAACCATACAAAGTATATTATCTGACCATAAATTAGAAATCAATAGCAGAAAGATCCTTGGAAAGTTCCCAAATGTTTGCAAATTTAACTCAACAATAAATTACCCAGGGATAAAAGAAAAAGTCAAAAGAAAAAGTAAAAGGAAAACATATCGAAATATGTGGGATGCTACTAAAGCTGTACTTAGGGTAAATTTGTAGTGCTGACTGCCTATATTAGGAAAGAAGAAAAGTTTTATATACATGACCTCAGGTTCTACTCTAAAAAAATAAAAATAAAAAATACAAGCAAATTTAAAGCAAAAGAAGTGAAATAATAACAAGCAAAGCAGAAATAAATGAAATAGAAAACAGAAGAACAACATTAAAAACTGATGAAACCCAAAGCTGGTTAAGAACTACAAAACTGCTAAGTTACTGGCTAGACTGATCAGGAAAAAAGAGAAAAAACATAAGTTATGAATAATAGAAATGAGATAGGGGATGTCATTTCAAATCCTACAGATATGATATTGAAAGGAAAATAAGAGAATATTAAACAACTTTTTGCCAATAAATTTGACACAAATTACCAAAGTTCACCCAAGATGAATTAAAAAAAAAAACACCTAAATAGCTCTATATCTATTAAACCATTTAAATTTGTAGTTAAAAAAATCTTCCCATAAAGAAAACCCTATGCCCACATATTTTCACTGGTAAAACAGATCAAACAAGTAAAAAATAGTATCAATTCTACACATGCCCTTCCAGAAAACACAAGAAAAGGGATAACATCCTAAGTCATTCTGTGAGACCAGCATTATCCTGTTACCAAAATTGAACAAACACATTATTGAAATGAAAAACTCTAGACCCAAATCCCTCACGATCATACACATAAAAACTCTTAACAAAATTTTAGCAAATTATATCCAATAATCTATAAAAAGGATAATTCATCATGACCAAGTGTGATCTACCCCAGGATTGCAAGGTTTCTTAAAATTCAGAAGTCAATGTTCTTGGACTTACTGAGAAAATAAAGGAGAAAATTCATTTGATAATTTCAATGGATGCAGAAAAATAATCTGACAAAATCTAACATCCATTCATAATTTTAAAATCTCAGCAAACTAGGAATAGGAGGGAACTTCCTCAACATCCAGCTCATCTAAGAGAAACTTATAGCTAACATCATACTTAATAGTAAAAGACTGAATGCTTTATCCCTAAGATTGGGAATGAGGCAAGGATGTCTGCTCTAACTTCAATTCAACATCAGTAAGTAACCATCAATCGTAAAAAGTTTTTAAAAATTAATAATAACTGGACTTCCCTGGTGGCGCAGTGGTTAAGAATCTGCCTGCCAATGCAGGGGACATGAGTTTGAACCCTGGTCCGGGAAGATCCCACATGCCACAGAGCAACTAAGCCCGTGTGCCACAACTACTGAGTCTGTGTTCTAGAGCCCGCGAGCCACAACTACTTAAGCCCGCGTGCCTAGAGCCTGTGCTCTGCAACAAGAGAAGCCACCACAATGAGAAGCCCGCGCACCGCAATGAAGAGTAGCCCCCGCTAGCCATAACTAGAGAAAGCCCACACACAGCAACAAAGACCCAATGCAGTCAGAAATAAATAAAATAAATAAACTTTTTAAAAAAATTAATAATAACAGCATATTGAATCCCAAGGAAGTGGGAGAAGAGCGGAATTTAGTGAAACAGGAAAAAATATGCATTTGAAAGGATAAACAAAGGCACTATGGATTAAAAAGATTGATAAAGCCCCAGTAAGACTGATCAAGAAAAAAGAAAGCTACAAATGATTAATATCAGGAATAAAAATGGAGACATCACCACAGATACTACAGAAATTAAAAAGATAAGATGTTATCTTTTCAAAGGCAAACACATTTGAAAATTTAGAACTAGAAAAATCCCTAAATATGTACTACTTAATGAAACTGACACAAAAAGAAACAGAAAACCTGAAGTTCTATAACAATGAGAGAAACTGAACCCAGAATTTTACAACTCCCCACAAAGAAAACTCTAGGTCTAACCCCAGCAGATTCCACTGCACATTTATGAAATAATTAATGTCAATCTCACACAAGTTCTACCTAAAAATGGAAAAGGAAGATTCCCCAATCCATTTGCCGAAACTTGAATAAAGTAAAACCTTACATAAATATTAGAAGAAAACGTTTTCCTAAATAAAAAATATTAAATTAAATGCAACAATATATAAGATAATAATACATCACAAGATTGGTTTTATTCTGGAATGCAAAATTGGGTTGTAAATCCATCACATTAATAGAGTAAAAAAAATTATATAGTCACCTCAATAGATACAGAAAAAGCATGATAAAATCCAACATACACTGATGATAAACACTTAACAAAGGAACAGAAGAGTTAATTTCTTAGATTATCTGTAAAAGCATATAGGAATTATCATAATTATGAAATCTTAAAAGTTCTCCCTTTGATACTGGAAAAAAAAAAGTTGTTCCATATGATTGTCCATATGATCAAAAGAATCTACAGAAAAGTATTACCTTTAATAGGTGAATTTAGCAAGATTCTTTGACATAAGGTCAATATACAAAAGTCAACTGCATTTCTATATCAGGGGCACAGAAAATGAAGAAATTTAATATCAGTTAGATATTAAATAGAGTATTTTAAAAATCTAATATCTAGGAATAAATCTAACAAAAGAAATATAAGACCTCTATATAGAAAACTATACAGAGTTATGATAGCTAAATAAGACCTAAATAAATGTAGAGATATATCAAGTTGATGGATTAAATGAGTGAATCCCATTAAGATAATAATTCTCCCCCAAATGATCTACAAATTCAATAAAATCGAAGTTAAAATCACAATAGGCCTTTGTGATAATAATAAAACAGTTCTAAAGTTTATACTGAAATTCAAAAGGACAAGAATAGTCAAGACATTCTTTAAGAACGGGTGGGAAGACTTGATCTATTAAATATCAAGTCTTATTACAGAGCTGCAGTAATTAAGGCACAATGATACACAAACAAATCAAAGTGCTCAAACAGCTCAGAAATAGACTACCATATATAAGGACATTATATTTATGACAAAAATGGCACTGCAAAGCAGTAGGGAAAGAATCATCTCTTTAATAAATCATGCTGTACCAATTTGGTATATGGAAGTAAAATCAAAACAGGACCCCTGCTTCACATAATACACAAAATTAAGGTCTAGGCAGACTATAGACCTAAATGAGAAAGGTAAAATAAGAAAGCTTCCAAAAGAAAATAAAGAAGAATATCCTCATATCAGAGTAGAAATATCAGGGTAATTTCTTAAATAGGACACAAAAATATTAATCAGGAATGAAAATACTGATATGTCAGATATACTAGCCATACCAAAATGGCTAAAGTGAAAAACATGGAAAATATTAAGTGTTGGCTAGGATATCTTACCAGCTATATATGAGAGGTCTCACTGATCCATATCCCAGCTAACACAACAATTTCCATCTTTTTCCCCTTAGCCAGTTTGATGGATGTATATGTCTCTCACTTAGGAAAACATGTTAACATTATCCACAATTAAAGCTGAAGATAAATCTATGCAGAAATTCCACTTTTGGCTACATACACAACAGAAACGCTTATAATATACACTAAGATTCAAATACAAGAATGTTCATAGAAGAATTATTTATGAAAATGAAGCACCGGAAGTAATCCAAGTGTCTATTGACCAAGAAATGGATCAAAAAATTGTGGTCTATTCATTCATCAGAATAGTATACAGCAATAAAATGAAAATGAACAAACTATAGTCACGTGCAACAACACTGATAAATCTCACAAAAGCAGCCAAACACAAAAGAATGCATGCTCCATGACTAACTGAACGCATATAAAATTCAAAACACAGGCAAAACTAAACCATAGTGTTTAGGGATTTAAACTTAGGTGGTACAACCATAAAGGAAAGCAAGGAAATGATTTCCTAAAAGTCAAGATAGTGGTTACCTTTGGAAGAGGAAGGTATACTGATTGGGAGGGAACATGTAGGAGGCTTCAGGAGTACTGGCAATGTTCTATTTCTTGTCCAGGGATATAGTTACATGGGTGTTCAGCTTGTAAAAATCACTGAGCTGCATATTTGTTTTGTGCACTTTTCTGTGTGTATTTCACACATACACAAGTATAAAGTTATCTAATTAAAACTTTTATATATATTCATATAGACTATTATAAAATGAGTATAAAGGCTTGATGAGAAGACAGGGGAATAAGAGAGGTGACCACATGGGGCTGGAAATGAAGGATAGGAGTGGCATAGAGAGTGGGGTAGCTTATCTTCCATAATGAGAAGCTACGACACAGTACCTAAAACTAAAAACCAAGTATACCATTTAAGGATATTAAAGTAAGGACAATCAGCTAAGAGAGCAGAGGACTTGTTCTAGGAAAGAGGAAAACTGTAGGCATGAAGTTGGAGGCCTATTGTTCACCAAACAAATTCTGCGGAACTGTTCACTGACTCTTTAAAACCTTAAACAAATTTTTTGAAAAAAGAACATCCTACAATGTCACCATTTACAAGCACAACCTTCAACTTAGCCTAAAGGAAAGCTCTCTAAGCAGAAGTGACTCCCCCCTGAACTCTCTTGTCAAGTCCTAAAATGAGTGTAAAAGAAAATAAAGGAAGAAAAACTCAATCTTTCTTCTATCCCCTAACAAAACAAAAGCTATGAACAAAAAGTTAAAGTATATAATGACTAAATAAAAAGAAACTATTTCCACTGTGGATTACAATGCATGAACTACTGGCAAACGACACAAGAATAGCTATAGTATGGAAATATGAATTTAAACATTTCTAAATGTAGTTTAAAAAATAGACATACCTTATAGACTCAAGATACACACATTAAGGCACTAGCGTTGTCAAGTTAAGGTGCCCCTAATGCATAAAGATTAGGCCAAAGACAGTACAATAAAATTATGTGAAATACGCTCATTTATCAATTTCTAAATAAATCTGATTTATTTTTAACTAACATCTTAATTATCCATATTTACATCTGGAATATAACAACTTTTCTCTATTTAACAATCTGAGACAAACAAAATGTTATGATTATGCATTAGCTATGCCTCCTCAGTTTCTAGAGCTGAAATGTCATGTCAATTACTTAATAAGATTTAATTTTACCTTGTTTAATCTGTCCTTGCACAATATTACTGGAAGTTGGAGGAGAACCCCTTGCCTTAGAAAGGTCTGGGGTGCCTGGTCTAGGTGGCCTTTAAAAAGAAGAAGAAAATACATGTATATATACACATTCATAGTTTCATAATTCCAGAGCCATTTAAAATATTAAGCTTTCTAGTTCCAAATGAATTGCAAAAGAAACACATAACAGAACATTTTCAATTTGCTGTTCCAAAAAGATAGGGATTTTTTGTTTTGTACCTATTAACATTTTCCATTTCAGATTTTAATACAGAAAATTAAATGATTAACAAATAGCAAGTAAAAATTTTACATCTGCTGTTTATGCTTTAAACTAGTTTAAGAAATATTTATGAACACTTTAATCTACTACCACTGACAGATAAATATCATAATTAACCCTTCATTCTTCAGTATTAGCATGCTGATATTTCAGCCCACCCCACATCATTGGTCCAAATGAACTTATGGAACAATATACTGAGTTTCAAAAAATTCAGCCCTACAATCTGAAAAGGGTAATAAGGCATTAAGAAATCTTCCACTCCACAGGCAGACTGCCCCCTTTTGAATTCCGGCCCTACCATTTTACTACTTGTGTGACCCTGGGCAAGTTACTTCACCTCTCTGTGTCTCAGCTCTATCATCTGTAGCAAAATAATAATAAAAGTACCTACCTTATAGGGGTAAGGGCATTAAGGAGTTAACATCTGTAAAGTGCTTACAACAGAGCCAGACACTAGGTAAGTGCTACTTTAGTATGTTAGATTTTAAAAAATCCTAAATGTGGTCGGCTCTCAATAAAGTATAATAAAACAAGAGTTTAAAAAGTTGTCTTCATGACTTCTGGAAAATGAGAAATAGCAACTCAGGTTAAATATGTAGAAATATTACAAGAATACTCTCCTGCACTTTAAAAAGTTGTTTCCTCTTTTCCCAGAGAAATTCTGACTATACTTCTCACAAAATGCTGAAGCCAGCCACTGAACACTTACCATTCATCACTGTGGGTCACACATTGTAACCAAATACACTATTTGAATTAAATGTTAGTGCAAACTGTAAATAGATACAATCTAAGATTATATTTACTGAAGAGCTAGTCTACAATTTGTTAAAGCTAAACTCTGACCTACTCCCTCATTCTAAGTTTTTTTTAAATAGCTACTAAGTATGTCTGAGTATAGATAAAACTGTACAATTTGATTATATTTTGTCATGCATGTTGTATTTAAAATTTAAAGGGGAAACACTGAGATGACACAAAAATGTCAAGGTGTGTAGAGCGCCCCACCCCCCAAAAAAAGGTAATAAGAAGTGACAAAAATAAAACAGGTTTCTTTTTTTTTGAAACATAAGAATAAAATCAAACTATCATGGTCACACCTGGTAGGGCCCTTCTTCATATGATCACCAATAAAAGTTGCATTGGTCATACTCATTAAGGTATTTGCCAAAGATATGATAGACAGGAGATGTTGTGTGGTGACGGCCCGGGACACTCCGTAAGTTCCCTTTCCTACTCCCTCCGTCGCCAGCAGCTTCCTTCCTACTTCTGCTTTCCCATGTGATAGTTTACAAGCAGCCTGATTATAACCAGGAAGCATCAGTGACATATGACCCCCTCTCGATAAGAGGCCGAACGATACTGTGCAGTGGGGTTTCAGCATTCCAAGGCGATCAAGACAGACTTCATCCAGAACATCATTCAAACCCCAGGCATGAAGGCAGGACATGAACAATTTTGCTGTGTCCATAGTCAGATTATATTCTAACAGGGTCAGTGGCTTAGATTTGCTGGCCCGATATTCGGGATCACTTTCTTCCCGCCTCTGTCTCATTATCTCCTCATCCTCCTCTTCATCATCAAGGAGATGTTCCTTTATGTTCTCTTTGATAGTTTCTTTCACTTGTTGGAAGAGAACTGCTGCTCGTTTTCCAGTTAGAAAAGAGCCCCCTTTGTCTGAACCGCCAGCTGCTTTTTGCAGATTCTCTGGGGAAATAAGCGCAGTATTCGGCCTAGAGGCTTCTTCAGTCAGGAGTTGAATAATCAACGCTTCCACATCAAAGAAAAGCACATGTATGTCCGGGTCTGTTAGGTTTGTCTTTATTGCTTGAACCATCAGGGAGTTATGAGAATATTTAGGTAAATTTCCCTGCAACAAATATTTTTAAAAGATGGCTATAATTCAAAGTATTTAATTTCATGCATTCATTAATGAACAATAAATAATCAAAGGGATTTAAATGCTTATTAAGCTGTCTTTTTAGGTATCTGTATCATTAAAAGTAACACACTAACTCTGCCAATCAGCAGCATATAAAAGATATGAACTTAAACAATTAGAAGAACTTTACGCTGAAACAATTATAAGACTGTCAATTAATCTTTAAAACAAAAGAAAATGAAAGTTAATTATTGAAGCAGGGAGTCTTTTTACTCATAGAACAGATTAAAAATTGTTTCAATAACTTATATGCAAATTCTATCTCTGGGAATGTAATACTACTTGTTCCACCTGAAAGAATAATGCGTTCATCACAGCTACTCATCCTTTTAAGTTGCTGCACCATCAAATTCCTCCTTTTTTACTTTACCTTCAATCTCTCCCTCTCCATAAATTCTTTTCCCTCAATAGAGAACATGTTCAAGTCTACTTAGAGTCTTTAAAAGTGTTATCCTTTGACCATGTTCCTTGTTCTATTTCTTTCCCAGTCTACTGCCCCTTTTAGCCACATTTAAGGAAAGTAGTAGACTAATCCAGTGGAAACTTTTCAGTCCCTCTCCTCGTTAATCTCTTTGCAGTATCTCTGACCATATCCATAATCTCTGACATTGTTGATTTTGCTAAGAGAGACAGAAAGAGAGAGAAAGTATAAAAAGAGCTTCCCAGAGAACACCTTCTTAATGAGCCTTCTAGTTCTGACCACCCTTCTCAGTCAGCTGCCCTGAAAACTCATTCTTTCTCCCATATTAGAACTATCACCTATATGCAGGTGGCTCCCTAATCTCCATCACCAGCCAGACCAGCTCCTGAAAGAGTTTCAATCCTACAATTCCCACTGCTTGTATCTGGATGTCCCATAAAACCTTGTACTTAATCTGTCCTAATCTCCACCCTCCCACTAAACCTGCTGCATCTCCCAAATCATTGGTTGAGAATCATTTGTCTAATCTATCCCCACCATCACCATCACTATGTTCAGACCCTTATCTCCTCTCCTCTAAACAGACGTCACTGCCCCTAGTCTCTCCTTACTCCCATCCAGCCTTCACAGGCCACAAGACTGCTTTCTGAAGAACAAATCTAATTATGTCACTCTTCTGCCAAACACTGCCATTATCATGGGTTATTAAGAGAAATGGAAAATACAAAATTAAAACTAAATCAAAGTATAGGTGACTAGATCTCAAGATGAGAAAGGACTTGCCAAACACACTTAAATTTAAAATTCACTACTATAAAAAGTTAAGGCAAGTAAGAAATAGGAAGAAAAATGTGCCAGAAATAGGACTAATGAAGTTATAATCTATATAAAAAATAGTAATACCAAAATAAAAGAAAAGGGAAAAATACCATAAAGGTCAAGGGCAAGTCACAGTAAAAGAGACAAATAGTCAAGGAATATAAGGGAAAACCTACTCAAATGAATTGTCGAGGAAATAACAATTAAATAACCACAAGATACCACTTATAAAATTAGCAAACAGTAAACACACAAAAAATACTTAGCCAGGAGTACAATGAAAGTCAGACCCACACACTGCAGGCATGAATTTAAATAGAGCCTTTTGGAAGAGCAATTTGGCAAAATACAGCATGAGCCCTTAAGATAGTTTGATCCAGTACATTTATTTCTAGAACCCTATCCTAAATAGTCAGAAATACAAAGACGTTCAGTGAAACAGTGTCCATTATTTTAGATTGAAAACAACCTAAATAATCCAACAATAAAGAAATAAATAAGCATAACCATGTAATAAATATTGTAATCACTATAAATCATGCTTCCTGGGTACATCTAACCACATGGCAAAATGCCCATGTTCCAATTTTAAGTGAGATAAGATTACACATGTGCACATACGTACACACACACACACACACACACACACACACACTATACAACAGAGAATAATTCTGATTTCATTTATTTAATGCCCAAGTATGCATTTGAGCACAGTGACAAACACTGGAAAGAAATACATGAAAATGTTCATAGCAACCACTTTTTGTGATGGAGTCATATCAGATTTACATTTTCTTCATATTTCCATATATTTCTTAAATTGTATATAATCAATATGTATTATTTTCATAATTAGAAAATAATGCTCTAGGATAAAATGCAAAATCCTTCAGCACAACATTCAAGGCCCATTACAATTTGATACCAGATATTTTCCAGCTATAACAAACAGGCTCTAGCACCATAACCACACTCCCTCACCCATTAATCCCTTTATTTATTTCTTTACCCAAAATATTCTTCTTTGCTCTACTCCAATCCCTTCTCTTCCATCAAGACCCTAATTCTCCCGGGAAAGTTAGCCCACAATGAACCCAGTTCCCATAACATTTTCTATACTATATATCACAAACCTGTGAGCCTTGGCTATATTTATATAATTAGTTCTTTTATGTATTTACATTTTCCTGTACTCTACAGGAACTATACCGTACTCATCTTGTGTAACCCCATGCGTATCAGAGTACCTGGCAGAATGAACAAAGAACATAAAAATCTTCATAAAATTATTTTAAGTGGCTAATCAACTCTTCACTCGTAAAATTACACTAAGTCCCTTTAAATGGTCTATCTTCTGTCTCAGTCCTCCTCCCATGTGACTATGTTCCTTTCCAGCTTAAGAGGCTTCAACAGCATTTTATAACCCAAGGATAAAATCTTTGCAAAGACTTCTTTGCAAAGCACAAAACAGCCTCCAAAATAGACTGCTGCCGACTCCCCCAATTCCATGTCTAACCACAACCCTGCATCTTCTACTGAAACCAAATTAAACCACTTGTGCCTTCCAGAACCATGCAGTTGCAGACATCTGTACCTTTGCATTTCTTATGCCAGGATCATGCTCCTTTCTCATTCTCACTGCTGCCACTCAAGTCATACTTCTATTCAACCTTCAAGAAGTATCTCAAGTGGCTGCTCTTTCAAAAATTATTTCCAGAATTACCACTAATTCTGCTTCCTTTGTATAAACCTCTGCTCCGAATTGAATAAATGGTGTTTAAAGGAAGGTAGAAAATAAATATTATTTCCATACTATAGCTTAAGAACCTAAGGTGCATAAGCAGTACAGATCAATTTACACTACACAAAATATGAAGTCAAAAAAAAAATCAAGACTTTCTGAATTTCATTCCTCTGTTTAACTCATTCATTCCACATTTACCTATGTTTGTGCAAGGCACTAAGGATACAAAGATAAGTAAGACGATTTTCTAGTCATGCAACTCAAAACTAATGAATAATGAAATTACTATGTAGGATGAATGGTGCTACAAATAAAGGGCAGTTGGAAGGTACAATAAGAAACACAACAAAAAGGGACTTCCCTGGTAGCTCAGTGGTTAAGAATCCGCCTGCCAATGCAGGGGACACAGGCTCGAGCCCTGGTCTGGGAAGATCCCTCATGCCGCGGAGCAACTAAGCCCATGTGCCACAACTACTGAGCCTGCACGCCACAACTACTGAAGCCCACACACCTAGAGCCTGTGCTCTGCAACAAGAGAAGCCACCGCAATGAAAAGCCTGCGCACCACAACGAAGAGTAGCCCTTGCTCACCGCAACAAGAGAAAGCCTGTGCACGGCAACGAAGGCCTGATGCAGCCAAAAAACAAAAAGAAACACAACAGAGAAAGTACCAACTCCACCTTGGGTGATCAGGGAGAACCTCACCAAAGGGATAACTTGAGGTATGAAAGGGCAGAAAGATAGCAGGATGTGAAAAAGGATAAAGGCAGGAAACATCACAGGATGGGTGTTGATGTTGATGACCAAGACAAAGAATGCAAGGCATGGTTCACTGAGAGCACAGATGTCCACACTAAGGCTTTTGAACTTTCAATTGCAGGCTTAGGAGCCATTAAAACAGTGCTTCTCTCAGAACACCAGGGATGCTTGTTAAAGTACGGGTTCCTGGACCTGATATCAGACCTGAATCAATGTCTCTTGGAATGGATCAGAATCTGCCTAATGAAACCCTAGATGGCTTTATACAGTAAAGTATGAGAGCTCCTATCTAACGGCTTTAATAAGGGGAGTAACATGATCAAATTTAATTTTATAACTATTTATCCACCAGCAATGTTGGCTGAAAAGAAGCAAGATCAGGATTATGAATATAAACCTGGAGGAAACAGAAGGCATCCAGATGAGGGAAGATAAAAGTATGCAATAGTACTGAAAATGTAGATGGGATGGGTTGAAGGACGCATACGCTAATGTTTTATTTCTCACACCACCATGCTTAGGATTTCCTTTTTCAAACACTAAATGTGTAATGTCAAACACTATGTTTAGAAGATGGCAGTGTGGGAATCCGCCAAGTTAGCATCTCTCCACAACTAGGGCGCCTGCCGGCCGCTGGTGGGGAACTCTGACGCCCAAGGAGGTGGGAGGAACCCCCAAGTGAACTGGTAGGAAATGGGGGACTGAATGGGGAGAAGGAGAGACCAGACAGGATTGGCGCCCTGAGGCTGGGGAAATCAGGAGAGGCAGGCGGGAGGGGCCCTCAGGAGGAGTGGGAGAGGAGCAGAGGGTGTTTGCGCCACACACCTAGGCACAGGGAGCCTGCTGAGCTCCCAGGCTGCTCCCCTGCCCTCCAAGGCCCCACCCAGGCCGTGTGGGTCCTTTGAGGCACAGGAGGTAGGCAAGAGAGATCAGCAGAGGCAGGGAGAGGGGCCCTCCGGGAGGAGTGGGAGAGGAGTGGAGGGCATTTGCCCTGCCCACTCCAGCCCAGGATGCCTAGTGCTCTCCCAGGTAAGGTCCTCCCACGCCCTGAGACCAGGGGTGGGGGGCACACCTGGGCCCCCTCTGTTCCTTGAGCCTAAGCCCCACCCCCAACAGCCCCCAGGGTCTTTTCCAGCCCTGTGGTTCCTGAGCATAGGCCCCGCCCACCACCAAACCTCACCCTTGCTTACACCCTGCCCTCCACAGCCAAGGCGTTCCCCCCCCCCGTCTTTTTTTTTTTTTTTTTGTGGTACACGGGCCTCTCACTGTTGTGGCCTCTCCCGTTGCGGAGCACAGGCTCCGGATGCACAGGCTCAGCGGCCATGGCTCACGGGCCCAGCCGCTCCGCGGCATGTGGGATCTTCCCGGACCGGGGCACGAACCTGTGTCCCCTGCATTGGCAGGCGGACTCTCAACCACTGCGCCACCAAGGAAGCCCTCCCCCCTTGTTTATAAAAAACTTTGTTTTTCCTTTTTTTTTTTCATTTCACTCCTCTTTTTTACTATTGTGGCACCAATGTACCTTCTGGTTGTTGATTCGTATACATTTTTATTTTTATATTCTTTCTAACGTATCAGTTAGTTTCGTAGACTAATTTTATTCTTTACTTTGTTATTGTTCTTTTTTTTTTTTTTCTTTTTGCCACCCCACATGGCCTGTGGGATCTTGGTTCACCACCTGAGGGTCAGGCCAAAGCTCCTGCAGTGGGAGCTCCAAGTCCGAACCACTGGACTAACAGAGAACCTCAGACCACAGGGAATATTCATTGGAGTGAGGTCTCACGGAGGTCATCATCTCAGCACCAAGACCCAGCTCTACCCAACAGCCTACAAACTCCAGTGTTGGAAACCTCAGGCCAATCAACGAGTAAGACAGGAACACAATCCCACTCAGTAAAAAAAATTAAAAAAACAATGAGACGGCAAAAAAATACATCACAGATGAAGGAGCAAGGTAAAAACCTACAAGACCAAATAAATGAAGAGGAAATAGGCAATCTACCTGAAAAAGAATTCAGAGTAATGACAGTAAAAATGATCCAGAATCTCAGAAATAGAGTGGAGGCAGGGACTGAGAAAATACAAGAAATGTTTAACAAAGATCTAGAAGAACTAAAGAACAAACAAACAGAGATGAACAACACAATAACTGAAATGAAAACTACACTAGAAGGAATCAATAACAGAATAACTGAGGCAGAAGAACGAATAAGTGAGCTGGAAGACAAAATGGTGGAAATAACTGCCGAGGAGCAGAATAAAGAAAAAAGAATGAAAAGAATTGAAGACAATCTCGGAGACCTCTGGGACAACAGTAAATGCACCAACATTCGAATTATAGGGGTCCCAGAAGAAGAAGAGAAAACGAAAGGGAATGAGAAAATATTTGAAGAGATTATAGTGGAAAACTTCCCTAACATGGGAAAGGAAATAGTCACCCAAGTCCAGGAAGCACAGAGAGTCCTATACAGGGTAAACCCTAGGAAAAACACACAAAGACACATATTAATCAAACTAACAAAAATTAAATTCAAAGAAAAAATATTAAAAGTAGCAAGGGAGAAACAAAAAATAACATACAAAGGAATTCCCATAAGGTTATCAGCTTATTTTTCAGCAGAAACTCTGCAGACCAGAAGGGAGTGGCAGAATATACTTAAAGCGATGAAAGAGAAAAACCTACAACCAAGATTACTCTACCCAGCAAGGATCTCATTCAGATTTCACGGAAAAATCAAAAGCTTTCCAGACAAGCAAAAGCTAAGAGAATTCAGCACCATCAAACCAGCTTTACAACAAATGCTAAAGAAATTTCTCTAGGCAGGAAACACAAGAGAAGAAAAAGACCCACAAAAGCAAACCCAAAACAATTAAGAAAATGGTAATAGGAACATACATATTGATAATAACCTTGAATGTAAATGGATTAAATACCCCAACCAAAAGACACAGACTGGCTCAATGGATACAAAAACAAGACCCATATATGTGCTGTCTACAAGAGACCCACTTCAGACCTAAGGACACATACAGACTGAAAGTGAAGGGTTGGAACAAGATATTCCATGCAAATGGAAATCAAAAGAAAGCTGGAGTAGCAATATTCGTATCAGATAAAATAGACTTTAAAATAAAGACTGTTACAAGAGATAAGGAGGGACACTACATATAGTGTTCAAAGGATCAATCCAAGAAGAAGATATAACAATTATAAATGTTTATGCACCCAACACAGGAGCACCTCAATACATAAAGCAAATGCTAACAACCATGAAAGGAGACATCGACAGTAACACAATAATAGAAGGGGACTTTAACACCCCACTTACAACAATGACAGATCATCCAAACAGAAAATATATAAGGAAACACAAGCTTTACATGACACAATAGACCAGACAGATTTAATTGATATTTATAGAACATTCCACCCAAAAGTGGCAGAATACACTTTCTTTTCAAGTGCACACAGACCATTCTCCAGGATAGATCACATCTTGGGTCACAAATCAAGCCTTGGAAAATTTAAGAAAACTGAAATCACATCAAACATCTTTTCTGACCACAACACTATTAGATTGGAAATCAATTACAGGAAAAAAAAAACTGTAAAAAACACAAATACATGGAGTGTAAACAGTGAGCTACTAAATAACCAAGAGATCACTGAAGGAATTAAAAAATACATAGAAACAAATGACAACAAAAACACGACGACCCCAAACCTATGGGACACAGCAAAAGCAGTTCTAAGAGGGAAGTTTATAGCAATTCAATCTCACCTCAAGAAACAAGAAAAACCTCGAATAAACAATCTAATCCTACACTTAAAACAACCTGATAAAGAAGAACAAAGAAAACCCAAAATCAGTAGAAGGAAAGAAATCATAAAGATTAGAGCAGAAATAAATGAGACAGAAACGAAGAAAACAATAGCAAAGATCAATAAAAGTAAAAGCTGGTTCTTTGAGAATATAAGCAAAATTGATAAACGCTTAGCCAGACTCATCAAGAAAAAAAGGGAGAGGATGCAAATCAATAAAATTAGAAATGAAAAAGGAGAAAATCACCACTGACACTGAAGAAATACAAAGGTTTATAAGAGACTACTACAAACAACTATATGCCAATAAAATGGACAACCATGAAGAAATGGACAAATTCTTGGACAGGTTCAATTTTTCCAAGACTAAACCAGGAAGAATTAGAAAATATAAACAGACCTATCACAAGTAATAAAATTGAAACCATAATTGAAAAACTTCCAACAAACAAAAGTCCAGGACCAGATGGCTTCACAGGCGAATTCTATCAAACATAGAGAAGAGCTAACACCCATCCTTCTCAAACTCTTCCAAAGAACTGCAGAGGGAGAAACATTCCCAAATTCATTCTGTGAAGTCACCATCACCCTAATACCAAAACTAGAAAAAGATATCACACAAAAAAGAAAATTATAGACCAATATCACTGATGAACATAGATGCAAAAATCCTCAACAAAATACTAGCAAACAGAATCAAACAGCACATTAAAAGGATCATACACCACGATCAAGTGGGATTTAACCCAGGGATGCAAGGATTCTTCAATATACACAAATCAATCAATGTGATATATCACATTAACAAATTAAGGAAAAAAACCATATGACCATCTCAATAGATGCAGAAAAAGCTTTTGACAAAATTCAACACCCATTTATGATAAAAACTCTCCAGAAAATGGGCATAGAGAGAACCTACCTCAACAAAATAAAGGCTATATATGACAAACCCCCAGCAAACATCATACTCAATGGTGAAAAACTGAAACCATTTCCACTAAGATCAGGAATAAGACAAGGATGTCTACTCTCGCCACTCTTATTCAACATAGTTTAGGAAGTCCTAGCCATAGCAATCAGAGAAGAAAAAGAAATAAAAGGAATACAAATTGGAAAAGAAGAAGTAAAACTGTCACTGTTTGCAGATGACATAATACTATACATAGAAAGTCCTAAAGATGCTACCAGAAAACTACTAGAACGAATCAATGAATTTGGTAAGGTTGCAGGATACAAAATTAATGCACAGAAACATCTGCCATTCCTATACACTAACAATGAAATATCAGAAAGAGAAATTAAGGAAACAATCCCATTTACCATCACAACAAAAAAGAATAAAATACCTAGGAATAAACCTACCTAAGGAGGCAACAGACTTGTACTCAGAAAACTATAAAACACTGATGAAAGAAATCAAAAATGACATAAACAGATGTAGAAATATACAATGTTTTTGGATTGGAAGAATCAATATTGTGAAAATGACTATACCACCCAAAGCAATCTACAGATTCAATGAAATCCCCATCAAACTACCAATGGCATTCTTCACAGAATTAGAACAAAAAATTTTACAATGTATATGGAAACACAAAAGACCCTGAATAGCCAAAGCAATCTTGAGAAAGAAAAATGGAGCTGGAAGAATCAGGCTCCCTGACTTCAAACTATACTACAAAGCTACAGTAATCAAGACAGTATGGTACTGGCACAGAAACAGAAATATAGATCAATGGTAGAGGACAGAGTGCCCAGAGATAAACCCACGCACATATGGGTACCTAATTTATGACAAAGGAGGCAAGAACATACAATGGAGAAAAGACAGCCGCTTCAATAAGTGGTGCTGGGAAAACTGGACAGCTACATGTAAAAGAATTAAATTAGAAGATTGCCTAACACCATACACAAAAATAAACTCCAAATGGATTAAAGACTTAGATGTAAGACCAGACACTATAACACTCTTAGAGGAAAACATAGGAAAAACACTCTTTGACATAAACCACAGCAAGATCTTTTTTGACCCACCTGCTAGAGTAATGGAAATAAAAACAAATATTAAAAAATGGAACTTAATTAAACTTAAAAGCTTTTGCACAGCAAAAGAAACCATTAACAAGACAAAGAGACAACCCTCAGAATGGCAGAAAATATTTGTAAGTGAAACAACAGACAAAGGATTAATCTCCAAAGTATACAAACAGCTCATGGAGCTCAATATCAAAAAAACAAACAATCCAGTTAAAAAATGGGCAGAAGACCTAAATAGACATTTCACAAGGAGGGCATACAGATGGCCAAGAGGCACATGAAAAGATGCTCAACACCACTAATTATTAGAGAAATGCAAATCAAAACTACAGTGAGGTATCACCTCACACAGGTCAGAATGGCCATTATCAAAAAAGCTAGAAACAATAAATGCTGGAAAGGGTGTGATGAAAAGGGAAGTCTCCTGCACTGTTGGTGGGAATATAAATTGATACAGCCACTATGGAAAACAGTATGGAGGTTCCTTAATAAAACTAAAAATAGAACTACCATATGACCCAGCAATCCCACTGCTGGGCATATACCCTGAGAGAACCTTAATTCAAAAAGAGTCATGTACCAAAATGTTCACTGCAGCTCTATTTACAATAGCCCGGAGATGGAAACAACCTAAGTGCCCATCATCGGATGAATGGATAAAGAAGATGTGGCACATATATACAATGGAATATTACTCAGCCATAAAAAGAAACGAAATTGAGTTATTTGTAGTGAGGTGGATGGACCTAGAGTCTATCATACAGAGTGAAGACAGAAAGAGAAAAACAAATACCATATGTTAACGCATATATATGGAATCTAAAAGAAAAAACAAAAAAAAAAGTACTGACGAACCTAGTTGCAGGGCAGAAATAAAGATGTAGACATAGAGAATGGACTCGAGGACATGGCGTGGGCGGGAGGGAAGCTGGGGTGAAGTGAGAGTAGCATCGATGTATATACACTACCAAATGTAAAACAGATAGCTAGTGGGAAGCAGCTGCGTAGCACAGGGAGATCAGGTCGGTGCTTTGCGATGACCTAGAGGGGTGGGATAGGGAGGATGGGAGGTAGGCTCAAGAGGGAGGGGATATGGGGACATATGTATGCATGTGGCTGATTCGCTTTGTTGTACGACAGAAACTAACATAGTATTGTGAAGCAACTGGACTCCAATAAAGATTTATTAAAACAAAAAACAAAAAACACTACGCTTAATGCTTTGTACCTGCTGACACTAACTGGACTGAATGATACATTAAATTATATATTTATAATAAATACATTATATCTAATATACTACTAATATAAAAATTATTACTAACAATGATAGCTGCCGCATACTGATCTGTTGCTATGACCTAGTACTATGCTAGGCATTAGGGTTGGTTATGTCACAGCAAAGGGTAAAATATTAGGTAGACAGACATGACACTAGGTCGGAGGGAATAATAGCAACAACATTAGGTAAACACAGTCCTTTAGTAAATACTGTCTTTCCAGTAAAAATCTACAAAATTTTTTTAGGAGAAAAAGAAACCATTACTACCAAAGAGTAAAAAAATTAGACATGTTTGATAAGGAAATTATTGAAGCAGCAAGAGTAGCTTGAAGAAAAAAAGGCCAGAGTGAGGACACAAGGTTGGCTTTTAAGCTCCCTCCTCTGATGTCAACCACAGTGTGCCCCTTTCAGCACCCCAGGATCACCCCAGGTGTCCGCCTCTTTCTGGGAGGTGTGCCAGCAGACAGCCTGTGTGCTCAGACAACTGAAAGGTTATCTAGCGTCTGGTACCACGGTATCCGGGTGTGACTGTGTGCAACTCCTCTTATCAGCCTCTTGGTCCTACTGATTGTGTCACTGGGGCAAAAAATGTATCTAATAGCAATCCACAGTCAGAAAAGAGAGGGTAAAAAGAAAGAAAGAAGGAATACAACAATGAAAGCAGATGAGAAGAGAACAGAGGGAGACTGAAGGAAAGGAGAGAAAATGTCTCATCCCCACGTCCTGTAGGTCAACTATAATTTCTAACATCACCAACTCCTGCATATGACCTGTAATGCCTGACAATGGATTTTACTGACTTCACAATAATAAAGTCTCATTACCACAAAATACAGATATCCAGCAAAGTTGTGAGGGTAACATTTTAGCTACATACATGAAGATGACAGAGTTGATCACTGATATGTGTGGTATCTAGTATGTTACACTAAGATTAGCTAATGGAAAAAGAACAGAAACATCTACCAAACTCCAAGGGTCTCTTGGCTTAATCATAAGGTACACACATCTAGAGCAAACTAACTCATTCAAATCATCTTATATTCCTAACAACTTCAAGGACAGGCCATCTGATCCTGGAAATTCTTTAACAGGAATGTTAGTATATTTGCTCTGCCACCTTTATTAAAGGACATCTGAAATGTGTGCTCACAAACTCATTTTTGCATTATCATGGAGAAAGATTAAATTAAATTCAATAAATATTTGTGAAGTACCCATTTTATGCAATATGCTTGGGAGAAAATAAAGCCTCTGTACTTAAGGCTATAACTTCAAAACTTACTTGAAAAAGGCCAGCAGAAAAGCTAAATCATAAGGTATATACAAATGAAATGGTCTCAAATTTGCTAGTAAAACTCAATGGTAAATGTAAAACACCTATACACACACTTTAGAAGCTAATAAGACAGATATATTTGACATTTTCATTGCAAGTACTAAGCCTATTCTAACCTTATGTTTCCTGTGTAGAAGAAAACACAGATTTAGCCACTTCAGATACTAAATAAGGAACCTGACTTAAAATATTACAGAAATGCAAAAAGAGGAAAAAATTATTGGATTGCTTGCTCATCACTGAAAGTGAACCTGTGACAATCACAGAAAGAGTAGCAGGTAAAATTGTGTCTCAAGTGAAAACCCAAGCAAAGTGACAGAACTATGATCATGAGACTAATCCTTATTCAAGCATGGGTATTTTTCAGCACACGCACACGCATACACAGCATAGGCAGAAGCCTCCAGCAACAATAACAAACGAAACAAAGCGATATCATACAATCTGCAGAGGAGAAAAGGTTGATATAGCTTTGCTATAGCATTTATTGTTATTAAATATTTGAATATATGCTAGGTTAAGTCATGTCTGCTGAAACACCTGACAGCTTTGTCCCCTTAAACCAGTGTTACAATAATATTTTAGCCTTATTTCATCTCATCCAATGACTAAGAGATATTTAAAACATAGGCAATAATTTTACTCTTGCACCATTCACTTCAATGGTCCCAACTTAAAACCTTACTTATTTCTGAATTGTTTTTTAATGCCATAGTTTCGGGGACTATTTTTAAGGTTACCTGGTAAAATAATTTATTATTTTTCTTTAAAGAGCCTTGAGACCAACCTATAATTATACCAAACAGTTCAGATCTCTACCTAAAGTTGATTTATGAAGTGAGCATTAAATATTGGCTGATTTTGATGCTAACGTGTGAAGAAGAAAAGTAGATGGTTTTTTTAAAATCTGAATCCGCTTTGAAACCAGAGATCAAGGATACTAATAATAAGACTAGGAAATGTTACATATCTAACACACACACACACACACACACACACACACACTTCTATAAATATCAATACTGAGTTCTAAAACAGAATACAAGAAAAAATATGTATTGAAAAATATTAAATAATATTTTATAAAATAATTAGGTAGATATCATTTATAATGCATGTTCTAAATAATCTTTAATTTCCTAAGTACAGTGTAAAGAACTAGTTTATTACCTACAAATATAGTGGTAAGAAAAGTAATTTTACTCTTGATTATGGATAGGATATTTTATTGAATAAGAATCTTTAAAAGAACTTCTGAAATTCTGACGCATAATGTTAAATTTCAACAAATAAAAACTCACTGACGTCTTAATGTACTTCTAAAACATTCTAAAAGTAGCTAAGGGGAAAAATCCCACCATCTGCTATTAAAAAAGAAAGTATGGTTTTAATGTTAATGATTTTAAGTATTAGGAAAAAGGAAGGAAGGGAGGGAATAAGGAAGAGAAGGAGGCAGGGGAGAGTGGAGAGGGAAACACAGAAAGTGTAACTATCAAGAAAATGTCTAAGACTGAAATGGATATTTGGTGCCCTCTGCTGCCATACTGCTGTTACTGAATGCTAACGGTTAGGAAAACACAGCGAGATGAGCTCTCTCAGAGAATCCATTTTTAAGATGGAATTAGACAATATACTTATTCTAAATATTTGATTTTGGATAGAAAAGGATTTTATGATTAGGTATGAATTACAATATACTCATTAGATTTGACGTTATTTCACTTCCTGTCATGTGTTTTCATTAACAAGTACATTAATAAGCATAAACCAAAGAGAGGTAGTTTAGCTATTGAGAGGTTTTAAGGTTTTATACTGTACTGTAATTTATTTCATATGACATAAATGAAATGTAAATTACTCAAAAGTTAATTATAAGTGTTAAATATAAACACTTTCTATATTTCTTTTTTTTTATTTTTTTGTGGCCACACTGTGCAGCTGGTGGGATCATAGTTCCCTGGGACTAAGAAATATTCACACTCAAGCAGATCCTGGCTTGTTTCTAACCCTCTTCTCCCACCACTGCTGGCCTCGGCACACGCTGCGCTATCTCACTATGCCCACACACCATCCCCACCCACATCTGCACGTGGTGTTGTCTTTGCCTGGGATGTTCTTGCCCACTTTTCTTCCTGATGTCAAGCCTCTGCACAAATGGCTCTTCGGAAGAGCCTTCCCAACAACTCTGCAGGTCAGCTCGTCTTCCTAGGTCTCTGTCGCACTCAGCTCATACAGTCTAGTCGAGCGCTCACCACAATGAACCGCAAGCTTGTCCCCCACATCAGAGCAGGAACTCCTCAGTGCCAGTCTGGTGGGTGTGGGTGTGATTAATGCACTCTCCAACTGCTCTCACGCATGGCATGGTTTATCGTACGCACTCAGTAGAATGCAGCCAATCAATCAATCAGGAGTATTAAACAAGTGTGCACTGACTACCTATTGAGATAAATGTTTTCAAACATGTTGCTCATTTAACTTCATTACAACCTTATTACACCCCTTCCCCCCCTTAAAGTTAAAAACAAATGGAAGCTCAGAGGTCAGTCAGTCACACAGGTCTCATAGCTCGTCAATGGTTAGGTTATGGGAGGAAGCCCAGGTCCTCCTGTGTCTGCCGGACGTTTGATTCTAGACATCAAGAGGTTCTCAGCGTTCATTCTGTAGAGACTCTAGAGATGGAGGGGTGGGGGTGAGGGAAAAAGTGAGTCCACCCGACATTAATCAACCTTCGAACACTGCTTCGTTCACAGTAGTTCAGTGAACACTCTGTGCTGGGCACTGGAAGCACAAGGAGGAATATCAAATGGTCCTTGGAGGAGCTCTTAGTCTGATATAAAGCAGTGGATCTCAGCCAGGGGTGATGTTTTCCCCCCAGCCCCAAAGGACATTTGGCCACGTCTGCAGACATCATTGTTAGTCACAATTAGGAGAGGTGCTAATGTCCAGTGGGTAGAGGCCAGGGATGCCGAGAAACATGTTACAATGCACAGGGCAGCCCCCGGAGCAAAGAATTATCCAGCATAAAATGTCAGTAGTGCTAAAGTCAAGAAACCCTGATACAGAGAAATAGCCATGTAAACAAGTATATGTCCTTGCTTCCATACACTGGTGCAAGACAATAAGTACCAGGATGGAGACATAAGCCAAGTGCCAGAGCATCTGAGAAGATTCAACTGACTCTGCTAAACTTAGCAGCATTACCTGAAAAGATTCAGGACCTTTGTGGAGATGATGGTCATAGAACTGAGGCTCCTGAGATGAGTGGGAGTTAGCTAGGTGACGGGCTCAGAGGGCAGGGGGCATGGAACAAGGCCACTCCAGACACAACAAATAGTAAGTACAGCTGACCCTTGAAAAACTCGGAGGTTACATGCATCGACCCATCCGTGCGGTCAAAACTCTGCGTGTAACTTATAGTCGGCCCTCCAATATCTGCAGTTCCTCCACGTCCACAAATACAGTCAGCGCTGGCTTGCGTTGTACTGTGGTGCTTACGACTGAAAAGAAATCCACATATAAGTGGACCCACACAGCTCAAACCCGTGTTGCTCAACGGTCAACTGTATATACTACATTTACTGAAACACAGGTGAAAAAGACTGGGAACCAATTTACATTAGACTGTAAAAAACTAAAATCCTGATTCACGATGATGAATCCCCTCCTTTTGTCTCTTTTTTCTACCTCTTCCTTTACACCCATCCACTCCCCTGAGAAAACGTTAAGTTTCACCAAGGCTAATTGCTGCTAGGTGATTGTTATTGAGGTGTGACTGTGATTAAGAAAAACGGGTATCTTTACACAAACTAAGAAGAGAGAGATGTGTGGAAGGCGACGGAAAGATCTCTGAATATACAGGCACACCTCAGAGACACTGTGGGTTTGGTTCCAGACCACCACAACAAAGCGAATAAGAAGATCACAATAAAGTGAGTCACATGAATTTCTTGGTTTCCCGGTGCATATACAACTTATGTTTACACTATTCTGTAGTCTATTAACTGTGCGATAGCATGTCTAAAAAATGCACCTACCTTAATTAAAAATACTTTATTGCGAAAAGATTGTTAACCATCATCTGAGCCCTCAGGAAGTCGAAATCTTTTTGCTGGTGGAGGGTCTCCTCAACATCGGTGGCTGCTGACTTTATCAAGGTGATGGCTGCTGAAGGCTGGGGCAGCTGGGGCAATCTCTTAAAATAAGACAACAGTGCAGTTTGCTGCGTCGATTGACTCTTCCTTCCATTAACGATCCCTCTGGAGCAGGCTATGCTGTTTAATAGTATCCTACCCACAGAACTTCTTTCAAAATTGGAGTCAATCCTTTCAAACCCTGCTGCTGCTGTATCAACTAAGTGTATGTCCTAGTCGAAATCGTTTGTTGTCATTTCAACAATCTTCAAAGCATCTTCACCAGCAGATTTCCTATGAAGAAACCACTCCTTCCTCATCTGTTGAAGTTCTATCATGAGGTTGCAGCAATTCAGTCATATCTTCAGGCTACACTTCTAATTCTAGTTCTCTTGCTATTTCCACCACATCTATAGTTACTTCCTCCACTGAAGTCTTGAACCTCTCAAAGTCATCCAGGAGGGTTGGAATTAACTTCTTCCAAATTCCTATTAATGCTGATATTCCGACCTCTTCCCATGAATCACAAACGTCCTATGGCATCTAGAATGGTGAAACCTTTTCAATTTACTCTGCCCAGATCCATCAGAGGAATCACCATCCGTGACGGCTATATCCTCACAAAATGTATTTCTTAAATAATAAGACTTAAAAGTCGAAATTACCCCTTGATCCGTGGGCTGCACAATGGATGTTGTGTTAGCAGGCATGAAAACAACATGAATCTCACTGTCCACCTCCATCAGAGCTCCTAGGTAACCACCAGGTACACCGTCAACGAGCAGCCATATTTTGAAAGGAATGATTTTTTTCTGAGCAACATGTCTTAATGGCGGGCTTAAAATATTCAGTAAACCTTGTTGTAGACAGATGTGCTGTGTTGTTCCATTTACAGAGCACAGGCAGAGTAGATTTAGCCTAGTTCTTAAGGGCACTAGGCTTTTCAGAATGGTATATGAGCACTGGCTTCAGCTTCAAGTCACCAGCTGCACTAGCCCCGATCAAGAGAATCAGCCTGTCCTTTGGCACTTCGTTTTTTTTTTTAAACACATGCCTGTAATCACTTTTATTTATTTACTTATTTATTTTTGGCTGTGTTGGGTCTTCCGCTGCTGCACGTGGGCTTTCTCGAGTTGCGGTGAGCGGGGGCTACTCTTCGTTGCGGTGCACGGGCTTCTCACTGTGGTGGCTTCTCTTGTTGCAGAGCACGGGCTCTAGAGTGCAGGCTCAGTAGTTGTGGCACGTGGGCTCAGTAGTTGTGGCGCATGGGCTTAGTTGCTCCGCGGCATGTGGGATCTTCCTGGACCAGGGCTCGAACCCATGTTCCCTGCATTGGCAGGCAGATTCTTAACCACGGCGCCACCAGGGAAGTCCTCCTCTGGCACTTTGAAGCCAAGGTACTAAGTTCTCCTCTCCAGCTATGAAATTCCTAGATGACGTCTTCTTCCAAAAGAAGGCTGTTTCATGTGTTGGAAATCCATTGTTTAGTGTAGCCACCTTCGTAAATGATCTGGAGAACCTTCTGCAGCGTCTACATCAGTACTTGCACTTTTATTTTATGGAGATGGCTTCTTTCCTTAAATCTCAGTTTGAGGAAATGAAGTTTTCCTTCTCCACGTCAAAGCCAAGTGCCTTCCCTCTGCCACCCTGTCACCCGCTGTGGAGCCCAGCTTCATCAGCTGTCTCCTCCCCACCTTGACCATGAACCTGCCTCTCTCCACTGGCTCTTTACCCTTGATCCACAGACACTCTAACCTGTCTTCAAGACTGGATTTCCCTCTGGCTATTCTCCTTCTACTTCCCTTATCATACCAACTTTTCAAAAGTATTCCGCACTGGCTCCTTCTATTTTCACACCTCCCATTCACTCCTTAACCCACCATAGTCAAGCTGCTGCCCCCCACATCGTGGGGAGACAGTTCTGAAAAAGGATACTAATGACCTCACTGACACACACGTTTCAATCCTTCTAACACTCAGCTCTTGCGTTTGACACAATTGATCGCTCCACCCTTCTTGAAACACCCGATTCCCTGTTTGCAAGTCAGCACATCCTCCTGGGTCTCCTCACACCACTTCCTCTCCGCATCGTTTCCTCTCCCTCTCCTTCAGGTGGTATCCTGAGAGTCTATCTCAGCCCATTTGCTATCTCTGAAGGATCTCGTCTGCTTCCATGGTTTTAAATGCCAGGTGTACGCTGGAGATTCCTCAATTTGTATACCCATCACCACAAGCCTCCCTCAAGTCCCCCCTCCATTGTATGCAAAGCAACTCATCGTCACCCACACAAAACCTGTCCCTACAATCAATCTCACACTGGAGAGAGCCATTCCTAGTCAGTCATCCAATCAGAAAGCCTGTGAGTCAACCTCCCTTACCGCCTCTACCTAATGAATCATTAGGTCCTGCCAAATATGGCTCACAAACAATTCTTCAATTTAAACTCTCCTCTACATTTCCTCATATCTGTTATACATACTGGCTTCCAGATAAAATTCTTTTTGAGGGAAGAATTCTAATGCTAATTTTTAAAGTTTGAAAGCCACTGAGATAATGCTTTAGCGCCGTCACATGGTACGCATGGACCGGCCTCACCTCCCACCTCTGCCTGTCTCTCCTCAGCTGACCCTCCAGCTCTACAGAGCACACATGGCACTCCCCACCTCCCTCCCTGCATCTGCCACCCGCTACTCCCAGAACACACTGTAAGCCACCTCCACCCGCCACCTGACTATATTCCACTCATTCTTCAATGTCTCCTCCTCCAAGAAGCCAGTCCTGATCACCTCAAGCTAGGCCAGGTTTCTGCAATACTTTCCGCATTTCCTCAGCACTTACTTCACTGCATCGTATTTATCTGTTGATATCTCCTGAGGGTAAATATCATGTCTTATTCATTTGGACTCTCAAGGGCCTAACACAGCACCTAAGCGTCAATAAATGTTTACTGAACTAGACTGATTCAATTATTTTCTAACAGAGGCTATAAAAGTCAGGAAGTATGAAAATCTTTTATATGGTCCAATAAAGAGCAGATTTTTCAAGCACATTAGAAGAAATTTCTTACCAGAAGTACTAACATATTAATTTTTAGTCACAAATCTTTACACTTCTATCAAATTATTTCAAAATACCTTTAGGTTCCCAAATAAGAGTTAGATATAAAGTACCACACACAAGGGCTAGAAAGTTCTGGCTGCCGAGGTCATAGGGTTTGATCTAGCTAGTGTTCCTATTCTCTCAGCAGTCTGCCATTGGATTTATTATGTGAGATAGTGAAATGATGGGGAAATGATGGTGAAGGAAATTTCTCCTTTGCTGTTTCTCACATTCCAAGGAAAAACAAAACTGTTCAGAATTTTAAACCATCACAGAACAAGATGGCTTTTTCTTGGTTCAGAATAATATGATGAATTATATTTAATATGAACTATGAATTCCATTTATAAATCCGTTGAACACCTATTGTGCGCAAGGCACAGGGCCAATAAGGCACTAGAGCCACGGGGCTTGTTAAGTTTCAGGAAGGCAAGTTCCCTTGTATGTGTCATTATTTGATGGTGTTATACAATGATCACCATAAATCCAGTTGTTTCTAATTCAAGAATCCTTAAAAAGGAAAGAGAGCTAAATAAAAACCCTGTAGTCACCAAAAAATTTAGTAAATATGAACTAAATATGTAGTTAGTTTTGAGAGTTTAGTTTCATTCCTTAATGGAAAAAGTCGTATTATATTCATAGTAACCTAAAACTCATTTCCCCCAAACTGGAGAAAAAGTTGGTAGAAAATCAACCTGAGTTGGAAATCTTCAAAGCATTCATCCCAAACTCTATGAAATATCCGTGCCTGGTGAGTGCACACACACACACACACACACACACACACACACACACACACACACACTGAGGAGCACGTGCACTTACAACCTACACACACTGTACTTCCCTGTGCGTGTGAGAGTACTGTGAAAGTGAGGCAAATATGAAGAAAGAAAATCAGAATTAGGACATAAATACATTAGAGGAATGTGAACCATTTTTACAGAGATGAGGATGAATGATTAATTTAATATAATGAATAGCCTGTGGAAGGGAGGAAAAGATGGAGAAAGAGAGGAAAAGAGGGAGGGAGCGGAGAGGCAGGCCAACAGGACTTCATGGACTGCCCTGTGTTTGCTTGTGTCTGTGATAACAGCAACTAATGCAATAATGTACATCCAGAAATTAACCCCATTACCTGCCCTATATACCTGTGCCTCCTTAATTACTTTAAATCTTTTAATTTTACATTTGTGGTTCCAAAAAACTTTTCTTAAGCTCATTCCTTAAGGAATCTCTTTACCAAAGCTTCATGTTAAATTCTAAAATTTTCATTCTAGAACTTTTAAAGTTCCAAATGACAAACAACAGAGAGGGAAGTAATGGCAAAACAAAGTCACTGACTGCTCACTGTAGACCTTAAAAGTCAGTCTCACTAACCACCATGTGATGAGACTGTGGCAGCACGGGAGGAGAAGTTCAATCCAGGCTGATGGACTCAGGGCAACTGTCACCTGCCAAGAGGTTAAGGATCTTCTTGCATAAATAAAGTACGCTTCCTTTCAATTCAAAACCACACTGGTATCTTACCAGTGTAATCCAGAAAAACGATAGATATTTACAAACATGCTTCATCTAGGGCAAATGAAGCATGTTTGTAAACATGCTTACTTGTAAGTAAGATTTTTAAATGAATGATTTTTAAATGAATGTTTAATATTTCTCCTTAACTAATTCATTTCACTGAATTCTACACTTAACATTGAGACTATAGAGACCCAAAGGGAAGATCATAGTAACAACGCCAGCATAGTTACTGGATTTTCCCAAAGCCCCTCATAAAAAGAGACAGAGCAACTAGGCAGCATAACCAAAACCCATTGAGAACATTTTCAACAAAATTAAGTGATGAAGTATACCCACAAATCTCAAAATTCAAGTGGATGGGAAAACCCACCAACAGCTACAAAATCCACCTGGTATCAGGCATCCCTGTAGTAAGAAGGAAGGAGAAGCAGGAATGTATTTGACAGCTCTGACAGGAAAACTCTAAAAGAGCCAACAGATACTTAACCAAAAATTAAACCTGAAAACAGCAGCTGAACCCGGGAGGAGCTTACCTACCTCAACAGCAAGTGAACACAAGGGCCTGCAGTTGTGAGATCTCAGGGGGCTGGCACATCAGATTCCCAGGGCCCTTACAACACTGATGTATCCACACTCCCTTCTAGGAAAAGATCCCGCAATAAGGAGAAACTGCTAAGAATGCAGTCAAAATTGACAGGTAATTTAAAAAACAAAAATAAATAAATAAAAAAGGAAGGATAGGAACAGTGCCAGAAACTATCAGAAAGCAAGTCACCATATTATTGAACCACATGAAACAACAGAAGGAGTTCTGTGAAGTTAGAAAAGCTCTCTGAATTAATCATTAAAAAAATCCAGGAAAAATCATTTCACAAAGTGAGCAACAAAAAGTATTGAGGTCAAAATTATTGCAAGTAAAAAGAGAATAAGAACGGGGATTCCCTAGAGGTCCAGTGGTTACGACTCTGCACTTCTACTGCACGGGGTATGGGATCGATCCCCGGTTGGGGAACTAAGATCCTACATGCCGGATCTTAAATAAAAATCGGGCCTCTATTAAAAAAAGAGACAGAATACGAAACAGAAAAAAAACAGACATGTTGAAGCAGCAGATGGAAATGAATGTACTGTTTCAAAACAAGCTAAAGAACATTTTAAAAATGATACTCAACATAAAAGAACAATACAAATGAGAATTAGAAAAATCAGAAATGAAATGACTGAACTCAAGAAAGAATTAAAGGGGAGGAGCTTCAAGATGGCGGAAGAGTAAGACGCAGAGATCACCTTCCTCCCCACAGATACATCAGAAATACATCTACATGTGGAAGAGCTCCTACAGAACACCTACTGAATGCTGGCAAAAGACCTCAGACCTCCCAAAAGGCAAGAAACTCCCCACGTGCCTGGGTAGGGCAAAAGAAAAAAGAAAAAACAGAGACAAAAGAATACGGACAGGACCTGCACCTCGGGGAAGGAGCTGTGAAGGAGGAAAGGTTTCCACACACTAGGAAGCCCCTTCACTGGTGGAGACTGCGGGTGGTGGAGGGGGGAGCTTCGGAGCCGTGGAGGAGAGCGCAGCAACAGGGGTGCGGAGGGCAAAGCGGTGAGATTCCCGCACAGAGGATCGGTGCCGACCAGCACTCACCAGCCCGAGAGGCTTGTCTGCTCACCCGCCGGGGCGGGGAGGGGGTGCTGGGAGCTGAGGCTCGGGCTTCGGTCGGATCGCAGGGAGAGGACTGGGGATGGCTGCGTGAACAAAGCCTGAAGGGGTGAGTGTGCCACGGCTAGCCGGGAGGGAGTCTGGGAAAAAGTCTGGAGCTGCCTAAGAGGCAAGAGACCATTGTTTCGGGGCGCGTTGAGGAGAGGGGATTCACAGCACAGCTTAAAGGAGCTCCAGAGACGGGCATGAGACGCTAAGGCTGCTGCTGCTGCCACCAAGAAGCTTGTGTGTGAGCACAGGTCACTCTCCACACCTCCCCTCCCGGGAACCTGTGCAGCCCGCCACCGCCAGGGTCCCGGGATCTAGGGACAACTTCCCCGGGAGAACGCATGGCGCGCCTCAGGCTGGTGCAACGTCACGCCGGCCTCTGCCGCGCAGGCCCGCCCCGCATCTGTACCCCTCCCTCCCCCCGGCCTGAGTGAGCCAGAGCCCCCCGCATCAGCTGCTCCTTTAACCCCGTCCTGTCTGAGCGAAGAACAGACGCCCTCAGGCAACCTACACGCAGAGGCGGGGCCAAATACAAAGCTGAAACCCGGGAGTTGTGTGAAGAAAGAAGAGAAAGGGAAATATCTCCCAGCAGCCTCAGAAGCAGCGGATTAAATCTCCACAATCAACATGATGTACCTGCATCTGTGGAATACCTGAAGAGACAACGAATCATCCCAAATTGAGGAGGTGGACTTTGGGAGCAACGACATATATATATTTTTTTTCCCTTTTTCTCTTTTTGTGAGTGTGTATGTGTATGCTTCTCTGGGTGATATTGTCTGTATAGCTTTGCTTTTGCCATTTGTCCTAGTGTTCTGTCTGTCTCTTTTTGTTTTTTTTATTACTTAAAAAAATTTGTTTCTTAATAATTATTTTTTATTTTAATAACTTTATTTTACTATATTTTATTTTATATTCTTCTTTCCTTCTTTCTTTTCTTCTCCCTTTTATTCTGAGTCATGTGGAGGATGGGCTCTTGGTGCTGCAGCCAGGTGTCAGGGCTGTGCCTCTGAGGTGGGAGAGCCAACTTCAGGACACTGGTCCACAAGAGACCTCCCAGCTCCACGTAATATCAAACGATGAAAATCTCCCAGAGATCTCCATCTCAATGCCAAGACCCAGCTCCACTCAACGACCAGCAAACCACAGTGCAGGACACCCTATGCCAAACAACTAGCAAGACAGGAATACAACCCCATCCATTAGCAGAGAGGCTGCCTAAAAGCATAATAAGGCCACAGACACCCTCAAAACACACCACCAGATGTGGACCTGCCCACCAGAAAGACAAGATCCACCCTCATCCACCAGAACACAGGCACTAGTCCCCTCCACCAGGAAGCCTACACAACCCACTGAACCAACCTTAACCACTGGGGACAGACACCAAAAACAACAGGAACTACGAACCTGCAGCCTGTGACAAGGAGATCCCAAACACAGTAAGTTAAACAAAATGAGAAGACAGAGAAACACACAGCAGATGAAGGAGCAAGGTAAAAACCCACCAGACCTAACAAATGAACAGGAAATAGGCAGTCTACCCAAAAAATAATTCAGAATAATGATAGTAAAGATGATCCAAAATCTTGGAAATAGAAAGGAGAAAATACAAGAAACGTTCAACAAGGACCTAGAAGAACTAAAGAACGAACAAACAGTGATGAACAACACAATGAGTGAAATTAAAAATTCTCTAGAAGGGATCAATAGCAGAATAACTGAGGCAGAAGAATGGATAAGTGACCTGGAAGATAAAATACTGGAAATAACTACCACAGAGCAGAATAAAGAAAAAAGAATGAAAACAATTGAGGACAGCCTCAGAGACCTCTGGGACAACATTAAACACACCAACTTCAAATTATAGGGGTCCCAGAAGAAGAGGAAAAGAAAGGTACTGAGGAAATATTTGAAGAGATTATAGTTGAATACTTCCCTAATATGGGAAAGGATATAGTTAATCAAGCCCAGGAAGCAGAGAGAGTCCCATACAGGATAAAGCAGGGGAGAAACACGCCAAGACACATATTAATCAAACTCAAAAATTAAATACAAGGAACAAATATTAAAAGCAGCAAGAGAAAAACAACAAATAACACATAAGGGAATCCCCATACGGTTAACAGCTGATCTTTCAGCAGAAACTCTGCAAGCCAGAAGGGAGTGGCAAGACATATTTAAAGTGGTGAAGGAGAAAAACCTACAGCCAAGATTACTCGACCCAGCAAAGATCTCATTCAGATTTGATGGAGAAATTAAGACCTTTACAGACAAGCAAAAGCTAAGAGAATTCAGCACCACCAAACCACTTCTACAACAAATGCTAAAGGAACTTCTCTAGGCAGGAAACACAAGAGAAGGAAAAGACCTACAATAGTAAACCCAAAACAATTAAGAAAATGGTAATAGGAACATACATATCAATAATTACCTTAAATGTAAATGGATTAAATGCTCCAACCAAAAGACATAGATTGGCCAAATGGATACAAAAACAAGACCCATATATATGCTGTCTACAAGAGACCCATTTCAAACCTAGGGACACATACAGACTGAAAGTGAAGGGATGGAAAAAGATACTCCATGCAAATGGAAATCAAAAGAAACCTGGAGTAGCAATTCTCGTATCAGACAAAATAGACTTTAAAACAAAGACTATTAAAAGAGACAAAGAAGGACAGTACATAATGACATAATGATCAAGGGATCAATCCAAGAAGAAGATATAAAAATTGTAAATATTTATGCACCCAACATAGGAGCACCTCAATACATAAGGCAAATGCTAACAGCCATAAAAGGGGAAATCGACAGTAACACAATCATAGTAGGGGACTTTAACACCCCAGTTTCACCAATGGGCAGATCATTCAAAATGAAAATAAATAAGGAAAAACAAGCTTTAAATGATACATTAAACAAGATGGACTTAATGGATATTTATAGGACATTCCATCCAAAAACAAAAGAATACACAGTTTTCTGAAGTGCTCATGGAACATCCTCCAGGATATATCATATCTTGGGTCACAAATCAAGCCTTGGTAAATTTAAGAAAATTGAAATCGTATCAAGTATCTTTCCCGACCACAACGCTATGAGACTAGATATCAATTACAGGAAAAACTCTGTAAGAAATACAAACATATGGAGGCTAAACAATATACTACTGAATAAGCAAGAGATCACTGAAGAAATCAAAGAGGAAATCAAAAAATACCTAGAAACAAATGACAATGATACACAACAACCCAAAACCTATGGGATGCAGCAAAAGCAGTTCTAAGAGGGAACTTTATAGCAATACAATCCTAACTTAAGAAACAAGAAACAACTCAAATAAACAACCTAATCTTACACCTAAAGCAATTAGAGAAAGAAGAACAAAATACCCCAAAGTTAGCAGAAGGAAAGAAATCATAAAGATCAGATCAGAAATAAATGAAAAAGAAATGAAGGAAACGATAGCAAAGATCAATAAAACTAAAAGCTGGTTCTTTGAGAAGATAAACAAAATGGATAAACCATTAGCCAGACTCATCAAGAAAAAAAGGGAGAAGACTCAAATCAACAGAATTAGAAATGAAAAAGGAGAAGTAACTACTGACACTGCAGAAATACAAAGGATCATGAGAGATTACTACAAGCAACTATATGCCAATAAAATGGACAACTTGGAAGAAATGGACAAATTCTTAGAAATGCACAACCTTCTGAGACTGAACCAGGAGGAAACAGAAAATATGAACAGACCAATCACAAGCACTGAAATTGAAAGTGTGATTTAAAATCTTCCAACAAACAAAAGCTCAGGACCAGATGGCTTCACAGGCGAATTCTATCAAACATTTAGAGAAGAGCAAACACCTATCCTTCTCAAACTCTTCCAAAATATAGCAGAGGGAGGAACACTCTCAAACTCATTCTACAAGGCCACCATCACTCTGATACCAAAACCAGACAAAGATGTCACAAAGAAAGAAAACTACTGGCCAATATCACTGATGAACATAGATGCAAAAATCCTCAACAAAGTACTAGCAAACAGAATCCAACAGCACATTAAAAGGATCATACACTATGATCAAGTGGGGTTTATCCCAGGAATGCAAGTCTTCTTCAATATACGCAAATCAATCAACGTGATACAGCATATTAACAAACTGAAGGAGAAAAACCATATGATCGCCTCAATAGATGCAGAGAAAGCTTTCGACAAAATTCAACACCCATTTATGATAAAAACCCTCCAGAAAGGAGGCATAGAGGGAACTTTCCTCAACATAATAAAGGCCACATATGACAAACCCACAGCTAACATCATCCTCAATGGTGAAAAACTGAAACCATTTCCACTAAGATCAGGAACAAGACAAGGTTGCCCACTCTCACCATTATTCAACATAGTTTTGGAAGTTTCAGCCACAGCAATCAGAGAAGTAAAGAAATAAAAGGAATCCAAATTGGAAAAGAATAAGTAAAGCTGCCACTGTTTGCAGATGACATGATACTATACATAGACAATCCTAAAGATGCTACCAGAAAACTACTAGTGCTAATCAATGAATTTGGTAAAGCATCAGGATACAAAATGAATGCACAGAAATCTCTTGCATTCCTATACACTAATGATGAAAAATCTGAAAGTGAAATTAAGGAAACACTCCCATTTACCACTGCAACAAAAAGAATAAAATATCTATGAATAAACCTACCTAAGGAGACAAAAGACCTGTATGCAGAAAATTATAAGACACTGATGAAAGAAACTACAGATGATACAAATAGATGGAGAGATATACCATGTTCTTGGATTGGAGAAATCAACATTGTGAAAATGACTCTTACCCAAAGCAATCTACAGATTCAATGCAGTCCCTATCAAACTACCACTGGCATTTTTCACAGAACTACAAGAGAAAATTTCTGAATTTGTATGGAAACACAAAAGACCCCGAACAGCCAAAGCAATCTTGAGAAAGAAAAACGGAGCTGGAGGAATCAGGCTCCCTGACTTCAGACTATACTACAAAGATACAGTAATCAAGACAGTATGGTACTGGCACAGAAACAGAAGTATAGATCAATGGAACAGGATAGCCTCTTCAAAAAGTGGTGCTGGGAAAACTGGACAGCTACATGTAAAAGAATGAAATTAGAACACTGCCTAACACCATACACAAAAATAAACTCCAAATGGATTAAAGACCTAAATGTAAGGCCAGACACCATCAAACTCTTAGAGGAAAACATAGGCAGAACACTCTATGACGTAAATCACAGCAAGATCCTTTTTGACCCACCTCCTAGAGAAATGGAAATAAAAACAAAAATAAACAAATGGGATCTAATGAAACTTAAAAGCTTTTGCACAGCAAAGGAAACCATAAACAAGACCAAAAGACAACCCTCAGAAAGGGAGAAAATATTTGCAAATGAAGCAACGGACAAAGGATTAATCTCCAAAATTTACAAGCAGCTCATGCAGCTCAATATCAAAGAAACAAACAACCCAATCCAAAAATGGCCAGAAGACCTAAATAGACATTTCTCCAAAGAAGATATACAGATGGCCAACAGACACATGAAAGAATGCTCAACATCATTAATCATTAGAGAAATGCAAATCAAAACTACAATGAGATATCATCCCACACCACTCAGAATGGCCATCATCAAAAAATCTACAAACAATAAATGCTGGAGAGGGTGTGGAGAAAAGGGAACCCTCTTGCACTATTGGTGGGAATGTAAATTGATACAGCCACTATGGAGAACAGTATGGATGTTCCTTAAAAAACTACAAATAGAACTACCATATGACCCAGCAATCCCACTGCTGGGCATATACCCTGAGAAAACCATAATTCAAAAAGAGTCATGTACCAAAATGTTCATTACAGCTCTGTTTACAATAGCCAGGACACGGAAGCAACCAAAGTGTCCATCAACAGATGAATGGATAAAGAAGATGTGGCACATATATACAATGGAATATTACTCAGCTATAAAAAGGAACGAAACTGAGTTATTTGTAGTGAGGTGCATGCACCTAGAGACTGTCATACAGAGTGAAGTAAGTTAGAAAGAGAAAAACAAATACTGTATGCTAACACATATATATGGAATGTAAAAAAAAAAACAAAACCAAAAACTGGTCATGAAAAACCTAGGGGCAAGATGGGAATAAAGATGCAGACCTACTAGAGAATGGACTTGAGGATACTGGGAGGGGCAAGGGTAAGCTGGGACAAAGTGAGAGAGTGGCATGGACATATATACACTACCAAACGTAAAATAGATAGCTAGGGGGAAGCAGCCACATAGCACAGGGAGATCAGCTCGGTGCTTTGTGACCACCTTGGGGGGGGGGTAGGGAGGGTGGGAGGGAGGGAGATGCAAGAGGGAAGAAGTATGGGGACATATGTACATGTATAACTGATTCACTCTGCTATAAAGCAGAAACTAACACACCATTGTAAAGCAATTATACTCCAATAAAGATGTTAAAAAAAGAATTAAAAATAAAAAAGAAAACATCACTTTAGCAAAGAAGCTTCAATGGAAAGAAACGCAAGAATGAATGAATACAATTCATAATGCTAAGAAAAGCAGAAGGTGGAAAGAAAGAAAATGTTAACAAGAAGAAATGAAACTTCTTTTCCTTTGTGGGAGGCAAGCTTTTGGTGGGCACACCTGAAAAGAGATTTGGGGTGAAGGGGAAATTGTTTACACAAAGGGGGAACTGAGCAAATACACTGAAAATACTGGGAGAGGTTTCTCACAGGTGAAGAAGAGAGTTACAACAAGCCAGGAGGGGAGGCTACAGCCAACACTGTGGTGTTTGGTTGGAATTGGAGGTAATGGTGCTAACCCAAGGTATTTAATATATTTAGGAAGATAGAGAGACACTTAAAGACGTACATGTTTGTGTAAGTGTGTATTCATGTACACATACCTAATACTACCTAGCTCTATCTACTGAAAGGGCCCGGATGCAACGTCATCCCAGGAGCAATGAGTGCACACAGCATCTGGGTTCAGTTTCTAATTATTATCCTCCATCAAAGGGAATCACTGGTCACAAAGGCATTTAATAAACGTTTATCCTCCTCCTACAGAGACATTCACTCCTTTGTTTTCTTAAGGCCTAGCAGCTTAGCTAAGTCTCCTTAATTTTATTAACAATTAGACAACAATTAGTGTATAAAATTTTTGTCTTAATAACCATTTAGAAGAATCCAAAACTGAACTCATATATACTTCAAAGTATATAATAAATATACCTTTAACATATTCATATTTTCTTTTAAAATATTCATTAAACTTTTGGAGCAGAATGTTAAGCAAGTTTAATTGATACTTCAAAGGTCAGGCTTATCATAAGAATTTTTCTAAGGCTGAAAACAGTTCACCAGACAAGGCCTGGTACCCTGTACATAACGTCATTTGGCTTGTCTCTGTCTGTACCTTATAAGTGCCCTTTTCACAGTGAATCATAAAGTCAGTTCAATCAGTACAATTTTTTTTTTAACAGAGTGAATTCTGCAAGCAAAAAACACAGAGTATGTTCTCAGCAGGTTATATTTGACTTGTAAATTCCATTCTCTTGCCTAGTTACACAGAATACAAAGTTACTGACCTTTGCATATATAGTCCATTCATTTTTTTCAGGGTTTTGACTAATTAGACGACAGAGAGAGAAATGGAAGGTAAAAGATAAATCATCCTGGTCAATTTTCAATTTCTTCAACCTCATCATTTTTCAATATAAATACGGTGATTCTTATTGATACAACAATGCCCAAGATGTAACCAGGCCCAATAAAAAATTACACACAGTAGGCCTAAAAAATGAATTCCATGGCTGCAAGGGCTTTCTAGCTTTACTAATAAAATCCCATTGGCCCAAGGCATCCACCAAGATCTCCTCACCAAGAACCAGTGTCTGGCAAATACTCTGTAGAAAAACTTGTCAAAAAGATCACCTGATATGCCCAGACATTCTTCTTGACATATTCATTTATGCATTCCTCAAATGCCATGACATGCCAGCTATGATCTCCTAGTTATTTATATCTTACAAGTCCTCAAACTTCTAATCCAATATACTACTTATTCTGAGTTTAATGAGGGATTAAAAGAAAAGAAAAAGATGACTCTACCTTCAAGGGATTATAACCACTTCCTTTTTTTAAAACAGATTACACAGCCTACTCTTCTCTTCTTCCACTGAAAATAATTTGTTAAATTCACCTCCCTCTTTTCATCACTACAGATTAAACGGAAACAATTTCTAATAAGAGTGAACTTTCCAACTCTATTCTCAACACCATGTCCTCTTCCATGGCCCCACCAATCACTCCCTCCACCAACAAAAGTGTTCGGTGAGCTCCCAAAGCATAAACTCTGCTCTTAACCCTGCAGCCACTGAAGCTACTAATCTTTTATTTCTCCAAAAGCAAACTTCTTCCACACACTGTGCCTCCACTTCACCTCATGCTCATTCCTAGCTCGCTGTATCCTGACTTCTAACCCAACTAATTCTACCCAAACAGCTCTTAATGATGACCAATGACTTTACTAACTCCATACGCTCTTTTTTATTCCCCAAGTCTTGATGTTATTTCATTGCTCTGATCAACTGTCAACCTTTACTTCCTTTACAAAGATTTGTTTTCAATTATATGTGTAAGCTAGGCCACTGGAGGTTACTTGTCCAAGGTCACCAACAGGCAGGAAGTTACAGAGATGCAATTGGAACACAGATACGCCTGTGACTAGAACTTGGGCTCTAAACCACTCCTTTGAACTACTTTTCAAAAATGAAGCAAAGGCCATTCCATGGGGGAACTGTACCCACAACCTTGATATTAATAATGCCATCTTCAGATGCAGGGGTCAGCAAACTATGACCCAGGGGCCAAATCCAGCCCATTGCCTGTTTTCATAAATAAAGTTTTATTGGGAGCCAGTCCATTTACATAGTGTCTATAGCTGCTTTAATGCCATTGTAATGGCAGAGTTGAATCATTGTGACAGAGCAATATGGTCTACAAAGCCTAATTTTTTTTACTATCTAACCCTTTACAGAAAAACATTTGCCAATCTCTGTTCTAACCAAATGTGCTTTAGGTTCATCATTTGCAAATCTGAGGATAACTAACTCATCTATTTGTAATGAGAATTAAGGAGAACAGCATATCTGGAATAATCTAATGATAGTAGGCACCGCAAAATGTCAGCTACAGTCTAGTTCAGGCACTCCATTACAGTGTTCATTTAGGAAATAAAATCCCATCCCTACTCTACCCCAGCATCATATCATTCCTTTCTTGGAGGTTGTTTGCTCCCACCACATGTACCCCATCTCTCAACACTACACAGAAGGGGCAAATGTCTCCTGTTACAATCAACTTCAAAGCCTATGCCATGAGTTGTTTATTTCTGTTAACAGCTCCACCATTCTCCCTTTACCCAGGCTTGGATCTTGGAAATCAACCTGTTATGTCTCAAATCTTCTCTTGCTCATTTGTGAAGTCCTATTTATTCAACCTAAACAACAGCTTACAAGTTATCCCTCGTCTACATTTCCACTGCCTAATCCTTTCCAGTTCCCACACCTCTCACTGTATCATCCCAGGAGCATCACAATTCATTTCCCAAGTCAACAGAAGTGGTCTGCATATAAGTGTCAGACATGGCAAAATCATTCTTAAACAAACAAATATCTCCTTTTAAGACTACCCAATATCGTGTCATTACTCATTGAGTTAAGTCCTCGGCTTTGCATTCGAGTTGATTCCACATGACTCCAATCTACACTTGCAAACTAACTTCACACTACATTTCCTGGGTACTTGCTATGTTCCATATACTATGTTAAGCCCTGGAAATAAAAGGGGGAGAAACTCAACTCCTGTCCTCAAGAAGCTCAACAAAAAAACAAAAAAATACCACACACAGGGCTTTCCTGGTGGCGCAGTGGTTAAGAATCCACCTGCCAATGCAGGGTACACGGGTTCGAGCCCTGGTCCGGGAAGATCCCACATGCCGCGGAGCAACTAAGCCCGTGCGCCACAACTGCTAAGCCTGCGCTGTAGAGCCTGTGCTCCACAAGAGAAGCCATCACAATGAGAGGCCCACGCACCACAAGGAAGAGTAGCCCCCGCTCGCCGCAACTAGAGAAAAGCGCGCACACAGCAGCCAAGACCCAACGCAGCCAAAAACAAATAAACAAAAAAAAAATTTAAAAAAAAATACCACAAAGTGAAGTGTTTTAAGAAAGGTCTGAACCGAAAGGTGTGAGCCCAGAGAGAATGCAAGAACTATTTCTGCCACAGTGGGCAGAAGGGATGAGGGTTGAGGCTGACTTCACCATTCACAAAGAGGAGAGACATTAAAGAAGAAAACTGAGGAGGGGAAAAGAAAGACACAAAAAGAGGATGTAGGATCTTTACCATTTCTCAACTGTTTTTCTCCAAAGCAGTGCTTTTAATCCAGAGGCAATTTTGCCCCCCAGCAAGCATTTGTCAATGTCTAAAAACCTTTTTGACTGTCATGCTTAGGGGAGAGGGGGTGCTATTTGCATGCAGTGGGTAAAGGAAAAATGCTTCTCTGACATCCTACAATACAAAGGACAGTCCCCCGCAGCAAAAAATTATCCAGCCCAAAAGGTCAATAGTGCTGGGGTTAAGCAACACTAGCCTAGAGCCACAAGAAACAGGAGTAAAGGAGGGCGTGGAAGTTGAGATAATTTCAGGATGTTTGAAAATACAGAGATGGCAAGGAAGGAGAATGAGTTATGCTGGGACCAACTTGCCCACCAAAACCAAACGGAGAGAATGCAAAACTGAACAGAGGGCAAAGTACCTAATAAACACTCCACATCTAGAGTCTCATGAATAGGGAGAGATTTGACTGTCAAGTCAAAACAATCAACTGTGAGAGGAATGAAGAAGAGGTGGGCAAAGAGGCTGAAGCAGAGGTTATCAGCACTTTCTGTTACACATGATCCAATTCAACAAATATTTATTGCACAGCTGCTACAAGATGTCATGGGGAAAACACAGAGGTGAGATAAATAAGTCATAATCCCTGTCTGCAAGAAGGCTGGATTTCATAGAGTCACAGATGTATAAAACAAACTTACAGTTACCAAGGAGGAAAGGACGGCGGGGGGGGGGGGGGGGGGCGGGTAAATTGGGAGATTGGGATTGACATATATACACTACTATATATAAAATAGATAACTAATAAGAACCTACTGTATAGCACAGGGAACTCTACTCAATACTCTGTAATGACCTATGTGGGAAAAGAATCTAAAAAAAGAGTGTAGGGCTTCCCTGATGGTGCAGTGGTTGAGAGTCTGCTTGCCGATGCAGGGGACACGGGTTCGTGCCCCGGTCCGGGAGGAACCCACATGCCGCAGAGCGGCTGGGCCCATGAGCCATGGCCGCTGAGGCTGCGCGTCCGGAGCCTGTGCTCCGCAACGGGAGAGGCCACAACAGTGAGAGGCCCGCGTACCACAAAAAAATAAAGAGTATATATATGTATAAATGATTCACTTTGCTGTACACCTGAAACTAACACAACATTGTAAATCAACTATACTCCAATAAAAATTAATTTTAAAAAAAAGAAGACTGGATTTCAGTAGAGAGAATTAGGTAAGTATATATGTTATTATAATACAAGGAGAAATATAAGATACATGTCATAAGTGGAATACACAGGGTTTTGAGTACACACACCTTCCAAAGATTAGATGCGATAATAAAGGATAGGGCTTCCCTGGTGGCGCAGTGGTTGAGAGTCTGCCTGCTGATGCAGGGGACACGGGTTCGTGCCCCGGTCCGGGAGGATCCCACATGCCGCGGAGCGGCTGGGCCCGTGAGCCATGGCCGCTGAGCCTGCGCGTCCGGAGCCTGTGCTCCGCAGCGGGAGGGGCCACAACAGTGAGAGGCCCACGTACCGCAAAAAAAAAAAAAAATAATAATAATAATAATAAAGGATAATTCTACTTAACACCTTCTTGCTCTTCCAGTGAAAGAAAAAAAAAAAAATCACAGGACAGTAAATTATCTTTGCTTGTAAAGCTGTATATGTCTGGCATAATTAACCTAATTAACAATGTAAAATATTTGTTTCCAAATAGTCCAGTTGCTAACACTACTCTAACAAGGGAAAACAAGGATACTTTATATAGAGTATTCCCATAGAGGTTTCACTTTCCGTTGAGAGACCCATGAAAAAAAATCAGATCCAATACCCTAGAGTAAGTCCTGTACCACAGAGAGGCTCTTAGTTATGTTTGGTTACTTTTTTTTTAACTTTGCGTGGGCTTCATTTCTCTTGAGGTTAGAAAGCCATCCAGAGGATGGCTCTTTAAATATTCCCCTCAGAAGGAGACTCTAAGTCAACATGAGAAAATAGTTAGAGAAATCCCTAATGGTCCAGCCAACATACATTTTTCATAAAGTGATTATCCTCCTGCAGCCTCAGCTTCCTAAGCCTTTTCCCCTCCCGTAATTGTTTTCCTTGTAGGCCAGGCAACAATTACCACTGCTACAAGACTGAGGAGGTTCACGAGCAATATATTTTACAATACATAAGTGTACTGTCCCTGATATCTGGTGCTTTTATCACTAATTGCACTATAAAATGTGCTATTAAAACAGGGACAAACAAGATTGTAAAAATCACATAATGGACCATGACCACTTACAAAAGCCATTCATAAATGTTACTGTACCACTTATTTTTCTTTAATTTTCTAGTTATATAATTATTTTTCCAAATTTTTACTTCTAGGGGATTCCAACAAGAAAAAGAATAAATTTGCGAATTACAAAACATACATGTTTGCGCTTGAATGTATTGTTTTATAAGTTTGCTCAATATTAAAACTATATAGAACATCAGACAATGGCTATGAACACTGAATTCCTAGGGAACATCCACATGACCTCTTCAAAGAAATTATAGGCATGGCAAATGCATTTAAGCCTGATTTCCATTCAAACTTTAGAGCATGGAACAGAAAGCACGAAAAAATATCACAGAAGGATTTCACAATTCTAATCTATGAAAATACAACATAACAAAGCCAATAGAACATTAATATTTTGGGGAAAGACAGAATGATCAAATATTACTGCCAATTACTGGAGGATATGGGTCAGTGGAGCTGCCTACAGTATTTCGTATGTCATTAGCACTCGCTAATTCATGGGCAAATTTTCAAGTTTATAGATGACCCTTTCAGCCTCTTTGTTATTTATTCCACATCTCATCATCTAAAAAATAGGAATCAGAAGAGAGAATGAAAATAAAGGTATTTGGTTACCCATTCATAATTCTAATGAATTCTAAGATGGAAGTAGGAATTTTAGTAGTGATTCAGATAAAATACTGGGATCGTGTCTAGGATTCATTTATCCATTACCAGAGACAAACTAGTTCTAATAATACCACAGAACACAAATACCACAAACAAAATAGTGACTAGTCTCTACAAAACTAAACACAAGTAGCCAATTAACGAATTGGGGTTGACTGTTCTTCTTTTAGTAGGAAAATCTTCTGTTAACTGAAGAAGTAACTGATGCATTGATTTTAAGTGTCAGTAAGGAAAGTGTGATTGAGCTTCAGTCTTGCAGAAAAATGCCAGCACTTGTGTAACCTCACCATACTTACTGTCACATATTTTCTTAAATCTTTAAATGGCCCCACCTTAATAAAATCAGAACGTACTTTTAAAATAAAAGATAAGCCACAATTAGAAACATCCGAATTGTGCCTAAATTGTTACTTTTTCCTCCTGAAGATATTAGCTCGTGCTCAACCTTTCTACAGGAAGACCGTCAGAAAGTCAGAAAGACAGATTATACATAAAACGATTGCTCTAATTTCAGAAACTGAAGTCACTTAAGTCTGTTGGAATCATTTTAAAACAGTCTGAATGGTAAGAACAAGTCACTTTTTCAGACTGCCAAATACGTGAAATACTTAAAAACTGTGTTGGAAAACCTAAATAAAAACCAGAAGCTTATTTTTCACCCGTGTCATCTCCCAAAAATGATTCCCTAAGACGTGCCAAAGCTGCATTATTAAATGAAGTTGAATGGGGACACATGAGCCCACATACAAAACTTACTTTGTCAGATGCCTCAGAAGCCAAGAGGTTAGTTGCAAGAGTTTGTAGCTTATGATGGGCCATGTTTTTAAGAGCAGCAAGACTGCGTCGTGTCATAGCTTGTTTTAAGTTGACTGCTGGGTGACTAAGTGAGTCAACGGCAGCGGGAGCTGCTTCATCACAAGCATTCAGTATCTCTACTGCTGTGATCCCCATCACACACCGGTCCAGTGCACCTGGAAGACATATATATTCACAATCATTACACAACTCTGGAAGACTCTAAGTCATTTTTTAGGAAAGGAAAATGCATGGACATTTTTAAATGTAGGAATATGTTTTATCAGTGCCTCCCAGAAACATTTTCTTGTTTATTTCCTTCCTCTAATGATCTTCCATGTAGCATTACCTTAATCATTTCCTTTTCCGTAAGGCCCTACCACAACTTCCCAATAAACTCAAGTTTAGAGCCAAGATTTCAACAATTTCCTCCAGGCTTTTCTACTTTCTTTCCACTTCCAAGATGGTCTCCTTGATCATGCCACATCATTAGTCTATTACAAACAGCAATTTCTATAATTTTACCTTCCTCTAAGACTATATGTCAATCTTATAGAATCAATTCAACACTAGTTGAATTCAACTCTCCACCTACTCTGCATCTTACAATGAAGATGGACATGAATGATGAACATACTAAAAGATCCACCTGAATTTCCTGACCACTGATCTTGGTGGGCCCTTAATAGTGACCACATTTCCACAGACCTTTCGTTTTCCTACTCTCCTAGTTCATTATTCCATACTTTCTTTCTCTTCCAATCCCACCATTCCATTTCCTGCCCTCATCTGGATGAAAGTTTTGTTTCCTATTTCATAGAGAAAGAAGCAATTAAAAAAGAAGTTCCACAGACTCCCACTACCACATCTCCAGTCACATTACTCAATAATTATGAATGAACTATCCAGGCTCCTACCTAACACACCTGTGGCTTACACCCCATCCTTCTCTTGTCTGCCCAAAGACACCATGTCAACAATTCTCCTCTTTCTCTTCATCAGTTTTCCCTGTCTACCAGATCATTCCCATCAGCTTATAAACATGCAATTATTTCACCTGTTTAAAACACACACACACACACACACACACACACAACCCAGGTGGGTTAACTAGGTATGTATCCCATTTTTCATAATCATACTCTAAAGAGCTGCCTATTTTTACCACCTCCAAATTTTTCTCCTCCCATCTTCCTTTAAACTTACTCAAATCAGATTTTACACCAAATGTGCACAGAACCTACTCTCCACATTGCTAAATCTAATAGCCAGTTCTCAGTCCTCATTTTACTGTCAGCAGCTCTCGATCTTCCTCTCCACTCCCTGAAACACATTTTGTCACTTGGCTTCCAGGCAACCATATCCTTTATTTTCTTCTTTTTTCTGGCAGGTCCATTTTAGTCTCCTTTGCTGTTTTTTTACATCACAGAAGCACATTTAAACCCTGGAGTGCCCCAACCATTATCAACCTACATTCCCTTGGTGATATATCCAGTGTCATGACTTTACATATCTTCTATATGCTAAGATTTCCCACATTTGTACCACCCACTCTGACTTCCCTCCTTTGAACTACAGACTCATATATACAGTTGACTCATATATACAGTTGTCCCTTGAATAACACAAGGATTAGGGGCAACCAACCTTCCATGCTGTTGAAAATCCACACGTAACTATATAGTCAGCTCACCGTATCCACAGTTATACCTGCAGATTCAACCAACTGCAGATCATGTAGTATTGTGGTATTTACTACCGAAAAAAATACCCAGGCAGTTCAAACCTGTGTTGTTCAAGCATCAACTGTACAATTTACAAATCAACATCTCTACTTGAATATCTAATATTCAACTCCACTTAATATATCCAAAATTGAATTCCTGATAGTCCCAAAATCTACTCCTCCTTCTGGTTTCTCAATATCTTAAAATGAATTGCATCCTTCAAGTTTCTCATGACTGAAACCCTGGAGTCATCTTTGGCCCATCTCATCCTTTTATGCTCCTCATCCAACTATCAGCAAATCCTGTTGGTTCTACCTTCAAAATATACTCATACTTCAACCACTTTTCACCAGCTCCAGTGCCATCACTCTAGTCTAATAATCCACCATTGTTTGTTGCCTATAGGGACAACAGCATACAAGCTAATCTCCCTGCTTCCACCCTAGAGCCACCTGTAGGCTATTCTGGAGAAAAGCAGGAAAATATAATCTATAATGAGCGGAAAAATAAAATCAATAAAAACCACTGAAACAGATCTTTTTTCTTAATTAGCAGACAAAACCATTAAAAGTTATTATAATTGTACTCCAGATGTTCAAAAAGTTTGAATAGAGAGACATGGGAGATATCCAAAATCAAACCTGTAGTTTTCAAAGATGAAAACTACAATGTCTGACATGAAAAATACACTCAATGGGAACAAAAGCATATTAGACATTGTAGAAGAAAAGCTCAGTAAACTTGAAAACATAGACTAGAAATTATAAAATGAGACACAGAAAAAAATAACATTAAAAATGAAAAAATAATCCTAGAGTTGTGGGCAATTTCAAGTAGCCTAATAGGCATATAACTGGAGTCTCCAAAGAGAGAAAAGAGGGGGGATATCAAACATCAAAAACATATTTGAATAAATAATGGCCAAAAGCTTCCAAATTTGTTGAGAACTATACACCCACTGATCCAAGAAGTACAACAAACCTTAAGCACAAGAAACATGCAGAAAACTATAACTAAATGGCTCAAAACTAATAATAAAGAGAAAAACTTTTAAAAGTCAGAAAAAAACAGACACAGCATATATAGAGGAACAAAGATAAGGATGACAGCAGATTTTTTTTACTGGAAATAATACTAGCAAGAAGATAGTGGAATATTGAAAGGAAAAAAACAAAAAACTATGCACCTAGAATTCTATACCCAGAAAAAAAAATCTTCAAAATGATGGTGAAATAAAAAATTTTTCAGATATACAGAAGCTGAAAGAATCACCCAAAGACATGCACTACAAGAAATATTAAATATTAGGCAAAAGGGAAATCATTCCAGATAGAAACCTGGATCTACACAAAGCAATGAAGAGCAACAGAAATGGCAACTACAGGGGAAAATATGTAAAATTTTGTTTCTATATTCAAATTTCCTTAAAAGATAATGTACTGTTTAAACAAATAAGCAAATAGAAAGAAATAATGTTCCAAATGAATGAAAACCGTGAGCAACAATATGGGTGGTACAAAAGACAAGAAGCGGTAGATGGTGACCCAATTATTCTTGATTAGAACTATTCTTCACACAGAGTAACATGTCTGTGTAAAAGAACAGTAAGAGATAAGACAAAGGTAGGAGTGTACCACACTGTGGAGGGCCTTTTCTTAAAGGCTACGTGAACTAAAATTACTTATGTTTTTTTCATTAAGACAGTGGCATGAACCAAGTGTGGTTGTTATTGTTTTACTTCCTATGATTAATTTGCCAACAGAGTACAGGATGGATTAGAAGGTAGAAATAGAGGACAGAGAAACCAATAAAGATAGCCTAGGTGTGAAAAAATATAGCCCGATATAAGAATAGTACACTGGAAAGAAAAAAGGGAGGGGAGGAGTACCTAATGGGAAGGACTTAGTAATTAACTGCACAGAGGACTTATGAGGAGGAAAGTAGAAAAGGTATCATATTTCCGCTCTAACAACCTCTTCCTTCAAAATTTCAAGGTGAACCCAAAGGGAAAAAAGAGACTGATTACACTTAGTTTTACTGAGATTTTAGAAAAGTACCCATTTTTTCTTAACTATTTCATCCTTTGTGTCTTTGCCTATCCTATCTTATGGTATTCTTGTAATAGAATGAAAAACAAAAACATAGAAGACACAGAAAAGTTGATGATGTAATGCCATATGCTGTGAAACAGAAACATAAAATCAAATCTCTATTGTATTAAACCCTGCAGGCGAAAGGTCAAATATGTGAAGAAAATACTTGCTACTAAACCCTTTATTAATAAAAAAAGACTGGACTGAAGTACCACCTCCTGATTCTTTTTGGTTATTTTAGTAACAAAACCATCAATATAAATAAATCAAAATTAATTTTTTTTGATATCCATGCTTTATATATGTTGCTTTATACATGTTGTGCCAGTAGACAAATATACATTAGTTCATATTCTCTGTTATATTTTATTGGATAACTAAGTTTTAAAAAATGATTCAAACACATATTTCATGAAGTTACTGCAAAAACAGGAATATTTAAGAAAACTTGGAGGGACAGAAAATAGATGAAAAGAAAAAAGATAACAAAGTAAATTGGTTAAGACTTCATACACTAATTTCTAATAATATTTGGCAATCACTACTGGTGTTTGCATTTGTACAAGAACACCTAATAACTGTCCCTCTAGGAATAGGTATATGATGAATCACTTTTATTATGTAGCAAAGATGATAAAAATGTGCAGATAAGAATGGTGTTAAGGCTTGGAAATAGTCATATAAGAAGAACATCTTGTAGCACCAGTCATTACTTTAAAGCATGCCACTGTTTCCCAAATAGACAAGATTTTGACCTTGTCATAGGCCTGTGAGAACACCACTGCATGCTTACTGGGAACATCAAATGTGAAGAATGGAGAGTTGATCCCTACAGAACATAACTCCATGGAGAAGCAGCCACTATCTAGGTCAGTTGACCCACTTTTAATAAGTTCCTAAATAGGAGTCAAGAGGTCCAGCCAGCCAAATCTTTTTGCTAGTTGTTTGACTAATTTTCTAACTACCCAGAGACGTGAAAGAATAATAATTTCCATGGCCTCTACAACACTATTTAGCACTATTGCATATAATTAAGATGGTACAATAAAAGAACAAAAGACTCTGGACCTCTACCTCTGTAATTAAGTTTTATATTACTAGCTTCAGCTTCATGTCATTAGGAAATAAACACTGAAAATAAAAACTACCCATTTGAAGGGAAAAACAACTAGAAGAAAATGTTGCATAAAAGCATAGTCAAGACATTTTTAAGTGTTTTTAAGCTAGAAACATCAGTATAATTCAAAATGGCAAACAGAAAACTGCATAAAATGCATGTGTAATTTTAATGTAATATGGCTTCACTTGTAAAAATACATTCCCAAAACACTAAGTAGAGGGGCAAAGTATCTTCTCAGAGTTTAAATACATTTCATACATCAAACCTTGGCCAAATCTGATTTATTTTGCTTCATTTCTTATTTATTTAATAAATAAATAATGTCAATACCTTCAGGATGTGCCTTACTGGCTCCTCAGGGACCTTTATATCACTAGCTAAAGCCTGAACAGCAAGAAGGAAAAAGAGTGTACACCTCCTATTATGGTTGAAGTCCAAAATTTATTCTGCTTCTCTATCTTTATCTTGATTTAAGAATGCCATTACTGACTGATCATTTACCAAAATCCTCCTGAAGGTCAGACGATAATTGTTAAATTGCAATATTATGTATTGGGCTTAATTATAATAAACTGATTATAAAAATAACATCCTCCAGTACACATACAGTCAGGAGCTATTTGTCATTTCCTACTAGGGAAACTACTGAAAAAGTAACTTTGTCTTCCAGTAAGGTCTTGTTTGTAAAGAATTTCAAATTCTTTGTAGATGTATTTAAAGTATCTGAAGTAGTCAAGTATCATATACTTAAGCACCTAAGAAATTCAGGAAAATGATACTCTTCCTTTATCATATGAATTTAATGTTTTAAGTCCTACACATGTTTACCATACTCTTGTATTTAAAATATATCAATTGTTAATTTAATATGTATAGTATTTTAAAATAGTGTTTTATAACTATCATCACTATAACTTACTTTCTTTAACACTAATTCTCATAGAAAATATTTCTTTGTAAGTAAGGTCATATCCCCAAGCTCAATAAAGTAACAAGTTAAGCATATTTGTTAAATAACAATAATAGGAAATATACACATATGCAAGTATACACACAAACTTAAAGTACGCAGACATACATGGATACACATTTACATTACATCTACTAGACACAAGGTAAATATTCTCTCATTTTACTCTCCCAGAAACACTATAAAACAGGAACTATTATTATCTTTATTTTACAGATGAGTAAATTGAGAGACTTGCCATAAATCACAGTGCTATCAAATGGTTGATCTTAAAGATTTTTTTCTTTTTTGATGTGGACCATTTTTAAAGTCTTTATTGAATTTGTCACAATACCGTTTCTGCTTTATGTTTTGGTTCCTCAGCCATGAGGCATGTGGGATCCCAGCTCCCCGACCAGGGATGGAACCCACACCCCCTGCACTGGAAGGCGAAGTCTTAACCACTGGACCAACAGGGAAGGCCCTCAAATGGTTGATCTTAAATTCAAACCAAGGAGTCTGACTCCAGAGCCCAAGACAAACTCTGTATGTAGTTGACCTTGAACAACACAGGTGTGTACTGCACGGGTCCACATACACACAGATTTTTTTCAACGGTAAATACTACAGTACCACAAAATCCACGGTCATTTGAATCCAAGGATGGAAAATGTCGGATATGGAGGAAACATGGGAATGGAGGGCCGCCTTTAAGTTATACACGGTTTTTCAACTATGCAGAAGGTGAGTGCCCTAACCCTCACATTGTTCAAGGGTCAACTGTATTTAGTTTGTAGGGTGGACCAAACCAGCAAACATGAAACAGTGCTGCTCAGCAGACAGGATAAAACAAAAAGAAACACAAAAGTAAGATACAAAATTATACATGTAATATGACAGCAATTCTGTTTTTAAAAATGCACAGAAATGAGACTAAAGGGAAATATGCCAAAATTCACCACTGAGTAATGGGATTTGAGTTCATCTTTCTTTTCTAACACTTTTGTGCTTTCAAAATTTGACAAAAAAAGTAAGAAACTCTTTTACAATCAGACGAGAAAAAGAAATGTTAAACACAAAAGCAAAGAAGTTTGACACTCTTCAAGAACGCTTCCTCTTGTCAAAATTGCCTACGTAGTACCAGATAAAACCAGGACTATAAATGAAAGATAGCTGAAGATTATGGCTACTTGCTCCAAAAAGACCTAGGAACACTCCCTCCTGCACCACAGCACAAGCAAAAAAATATATATACTCTGATTTCAAAAAGGACTATTTAAAAACAAAAATGAAAAAAGCTTCATGAAGAAAAAAATAGTAGAAATATTATATAGCACAATTAGGAATGTAAAGAAAGGTTTTAATCACTGATAGATGATGACTCAGGATAGTAAAACTAGAATAAGCTGTGTTTTTAAAAGCCCAAACTAATAAACATTTAGTTACATACTTTAAAATTTCTCAGGGAAAACCATAAGATTCTGTGTATAAATCTTATATATCATGCCCTATACCTTTAAGCTAAACATTACTTGTTCTGTATTATGCCACATACATAAAATTTCTGAACCTTGAAATTTTAAATGTTCTCTCTAGAACTTAAAACTTTCATTTCAATTACCTCCTTCTATTAACGGCCCTGTATGGTTTTTCTGCTTTTCAAACAGAAGATAATTTTATCTTTTTCCACTGTTTCTGAACTTGAGACAAAAATGGTTCCTTGATCTTACAATTTGCCTCATGAATTATATAGAAATCACTTACTTGTCTGGTGTCTGCATGCCTGTCCTAATCTATATACTGTCATCAACCACATTCCTCTAAAGATCAGTGAACTACTCTACAAGTGTTCCAGATAGTACAACAAATAAGAGGACATCTAAATATTTCTTTGTTGATAATGATAAGAACACTTATAAAAAGCAGTGGTGAGAAATAAAAGTAGCAAACTTTTGACATCTCAGGGGTTTTTTCCTCATATAAAAGATTTTTCATTTAGGAAGTCAAATATACACATTTAATTTTCTAGTCTCTCTCAACATTCTTCTTACCGGTATCCATTTGCCAGACATACACGGAGCCGTCTGAACATCCCACTACTAGGTAATCGTCAGAAGGCCTCCACTTGATTACTTGAATGGGGAAAAGATGACGAGATGCCAGCATAATGCATTTTTTCTCTCGCAAACTTAGAAGTCCTACCGAGTGGTCACTGGCTACAGAGCAGATGCAGTGCTGCACTCTTGCCTGTAAAGAAGAATAAATCTTAATTACACTCAGATTAAATTCAGAAGAAAATGGATCTTGTCCTCAAATCAAAATTAATTATACATTCACTGCTGCTGAAAACTAACCATGATATTAGAATGTGTTGACAATTTTCTTCTTTTATATTATACATAAAACGCCTAGTTCAATCATCACAACACTTTGAAAAATACTAAATTAACACTAGATTAAAGAAGAGAAAGACGCCTAGGAAAATCTGCTGTTCAAATTTGAAGATGACCTTACTAAAAATAATTGCTATATATGAACAGGCAAAGCTGGAAAAAAATTGATCTGTTATTATGTGTTCCCTTTCCACTGTCTGAACTTCCCTTTGCTAGCAGCTAGAGCTGCTTTCTGCAGTGCTTCTTTCTGTTTGTGACTCTATCATTTAGACCCATGCCCTTCCCTGCTCCTTTGCTCAGAAACAATACCCTCAAGGTCCCTCTGCCACAGTCATTTCTTAAGAGCCACTGATAGTTTGTATTACCTGTAGATGTGTTTCACAGCTTCTGTCTCTAATGCCAGCAGGCACACCACCTCAGCTAACATACAAGAGCCCAATAAACATCCTGCTCTGTACTTCCTGCTCATCTCTAGTTTGCGCCCTTTCATTCCTTTTTAGAACAAGATGGAATATAATAGAAATAATCAAAGATGGTAAAGATTTTCACTAGCATCAGAGAACTGAATCCATAACCTAGAGAATTAAAAATTAACGTCTTTATAGGTTTGGAAGACAATTTACAAGCAGCTTAAAACTTTGTAGTGATTTATTAGACTGTGCTTCCGGTTCACACTGAGGTGAAACCATATGAAAACAGCCATCTGAAGCTCCGTATTGTGTAAATTGTGGCTATTTACTGAGGATGAGGCCCACGGCACCACATACATATTATCCCTTCTGTGGGATCCAGAGAAGAAACTTCTCAAATGTCACCCAGCTGGGCTTTGCCTAAGCAGACGTTTTTTAGCTAAAGAATGATGTATCTCCCTGATTGGTCCATCTCAGTGGGAAATGTTGACAGGTATCAGATGAAAAAGAGTGGGGCGGGGTGGGGGGTGCGTGTGTGTGTGACCACATGTGCATGGGAAACACGTTACAGTTGTTTTTGTCCATAGAACTTCTAAGAAACTTTAACTTGCTAACATGAATATAATTTCATTTGACCATCATAATCTTTTTTTTTGTAACATCTTTATTGGAGTATAATTGCTTTACAATGGTGTGTTAGTTGCTGCTGTATAACAAAGTGTATCAGCTACATATACATATATCCCCATATCTCCTCCCTCTTACATCTCCCTCCCACCCTCCCTATCCCATCCCTGTTCTATGCGGCTGCTTCCCACTAGCTGTCTATGTTACACTTGGTAGTGTATATATGTCGATGCTACTCTCTCACTTCGTCCCAGCTTACCCTTCCCCCTCTCCGTGTCCTCAAGTCCATTCTCTACATCTGCATCTTTATTCCTGTCTAGGGCAGGACAGGAATAAAGACCATCATAATCTTATAAGACGTAGTTTTTGAGGAACAGACTTTGGGGAAAGCTGCTACAATGGATTCCTTCAATGTTTTGGATACTAAGAAACTTAGGACTGAATTTTCTATCCATGACAGTGGGGTGTGTGGGCATACATTTCTGAATGTGGACTCTAGGTGGTCTCGTCTACTTTTTCTTTCATTTTCTCTTCACCATGATTTAGCTTTATTTTTAACTAACTGAATAATGTTTATTTTTGTAAACAAACTAAAATCAATTTTTGAATGAGGCAGAGCATTAATTTTAAAAAAGAGAGTCAGATTTAACTATTTACTTTGTTCTTAAGTTCAGGTGTTTTAATCTTTGGTTCTGTTAGCTTTACTTGTACGTTTTCTTTCATAATGATTTAAAAACTATAATCAGCATAGTAGGTATTTATTAATTTTAAAAGTTAAGAAAACTAAGTTCAGGAAGATCATGTTATAAACTTTTACTAAAACAACATATAGAATTTTCTTAAGCATTTGTTAAGCTTATTTATTTCATGCTCCCTGATAAGCATTCAATGGAAACATAAAACATGATTTCTTTCTTTAAAAAGACATTAAGGACTGAGGAGTAGCTGACTATGGCATGCAAAACTTTGCTTTGTAATTAAGCAATAAGTCAAAATAAAGTGGCAAACTACAAAAATATCATTTAAATATAGGCAATGTTAGAATAAAACGTGGCAGAAATATAACATGATGCCTTTATTTTCAGTTATTATACTTCACACCACATAAAATACTTTTGAGTGGGCTTCTCTGGTGGCGCAGTGGTTAAGAATCCGCCTGCCAATACAGGGGACACGGGTTCAAGCCCTGGTCCGGGAAGATCCCACATGCTGCGGAGCAACTAAGCCCATGCCATGCGCCACAACTACTGAGGCTACACTCTAGAGCCTGAGAGCCACAACTACTGAGCCCGCATGCCACAACTACTGAAGCCCGCGTGCCACAACTACTGAAGCCCACACGCCTAGAGCCCGTGCTCCACAACAAGAGAAGCCACTGCAATGAGAAGCCTGCACACCTCTACGAAGAGTAGCCCACGCTCACTGCAACTAGAGAAAGCCTGTGTGCAGCAACAAAGACCCAACACAGCCAAAAATAAATAAATATTAAAATAAATAAAAATATTTTTGAGTTTCACCAGATGTACGTTGCTAAGCAAAGATAACAGACAGTCTAATACAATGGAGGCTTTGCATTTCTACAGATAATCATTAATACTGACTTTGTATTTATCATATATATCCATCACTCAATATACAAAAAAGGATGATTGCTACGTTAATGGTTAACTATTTTCTATTTTCCAACACGAGTCTGCTAAAAAAATGGTCATTTTATTTATTTTTCTCATCAGAGAAATAAATCTAATAGTAATCTTTTTCTCTGTGTATGAGTCACTAAAAAGAATGAGTCCTAAACGGCATTCCTTTTCATCTATTCACATCTTTTAATCAGGCACTGATCTGCCACAGTACTCACTCCTGTCACTACTTTTGATTCTGCTACTATGACTCACAAGCTCTCTGAAATCTTTAAAATGAGTTAATCCTTAATTAATGCGGTAGACCTAACTAGTCAACTTGCCAGTCCCCAAGTTGACAATCATTTCATTAATGTTCACATAATTCTTGTCATTCCTTTTCATAGAGAAAACGAGGCATGAGTCAGGGTGAAGTTTGTTTGTTTTTAAAAGGTGATTTTTTTACCAATCTTCTTTACTATGTTTGGTGTTTTTCAAATTATGTTCTGCTGGTAGATCTCAACACCTGAGGTGACAACAAAACTACTGAGAAGCACTGACCCACGCATTCTCTCTCTGCCAAATACCTCATACTGCAGTTTATAACCTACCAGAGAGAGGACTGCAGACTTAAGCAAACAAAAAAGGCTTCCCTATTCCCACGAGGAACTTGACCTCCAGCATCAACTCCTCATAAGTTTCGCCGTCAGAACTTTCACCCTTGCCATTTATATAATTTTTTAAAGTTCAAGAAAATGCAATCCAACCTCATAAAAAGATTTAAAACCTCTACTTCATGTTATCTCTCTTATTAGTAAAAACAAAGAACATACAAAGCTAATATTAAATAATATTATAGGGTGTATCTTAAACAGTAGATTATGGGATGTAATTTTCTGAAGGAAAAAATGACTGAATTCCAAAAATTCTAGCTTTTCAGTCCCACATGATGCGTTCTCTTCTAACATATATATCTACATCAATATCTTTTAAAGAATAGTTCTGTTCTTCATTCGTATAGTGCAATAATGATGAAAACTGACAAATGACATGCCTCATCCACAAAAAAATGTTTGGCCCCAAACAAAAATGTTATACCTTCCATGTAAATAAAAATAAGCATCTGAAGAGTTAAGTCTAGCTTTACTGTAATGAACAACAGTCTGGAAATAGCCAAAATAATCAAGACTGAAAACAAACAAAAAAAATCAATATTACTAAGTCCAAGAAGGCACAGTTATTAGAGGTACTTAACTCACAAGAAAAGATGGTTCTCTGCTTTTTAAATATGGATTTAAATAAATCTAATTTTTCTTCTTTCAAGAAACTGCTAGTCCAACTCGTGTGAAGAAAACTGGCCTAGAGTAGAAATGGCCCAATACAGTAAATCCTCATTAATTTTGATTCCCCTAATTAATTCTGAGTTGATGGTTACCTTCACAGGCTCTGTGAAAACAAATTAATGGTATAAACAAAGCAAATGTCTAGCTTATTTAAATGTAAAAGGGAAAAAGACCATTCTCAAGCACCACTTTGGTATTAATTTTAATTCAAACAATGAACAGAGTAATGATAAATAATTCTCAGCTACCTGTTAAATGAAAGCACTTAAAAGATTTGCTGAAACACAATTAACTTGGTTTCTCCTTATCTGCGCTCAAAACTATTGAAGAAGCACTTCTTAAAGAATATTAGATAACACCAATCTCTCTTTGATTTAGATGCAGCTTCCTCACAAATGAGTTGAATTAGCATAATTCTTTTATTATTAAATTATTAAATTCTAGACATCTTGGTTACTGAACACTTACTTCACCCACAATAACTGATTCTATAATTTGATTAATTCCATTCTACTTCGCTTTCTTCCATCTCAACCTGAAAAAGTTACCTAAACATGACTTAACATTGAGGATATTTTTATAAGACATTTAAATTGTGTAATTAGAATAATAATACAAGAAATAAAAAATGTGAACCTCATATCTTTAACTAAACTATCTGAAAAGTATTTATGTTCCAAACTTGTTCAATCACACACTTATTCATTTAAAAAACTCTAATATATTCTCACTATATGTATATTTATACATTGTATATGTACTTTGTGCCAATATATCATGTACATTGTAAAACATGCACAGAATATATACTCTAAAAGGATGACTCAGTTTAAATAAACAAATTTAAGATAAAATGAAATATTTTCTTAAATGTCTTGCTAATGTTAATAACTTTATATTAGCATTAGCCAATACCTCAAAGCACTGTATCTTTAGAAAGTTTTCACTGTTAACAATAGTAGATGTAAACACATATTTTATATAATCATGAATTTTGTGGCTGCCTTCTTGCCAGATTGATCAAATGATCATTGTTTGAACCTCGTTACGTGGTTAATGAAAAGATATTTCATTTTCATCGGAAAGACTTCCATCACTATTTTCTCTGCCCACTTTGTGATGGTTAGGTTAAGACCTATACAGTATAATCTGCAACTCTCCGAAGCAAACATATTTTCATTGGAAGCACACCTGGTGAGGGCACTGAGGTCGCCCTCCTGGAGGTGGCAGGCCCACTCTTGGCCCAGGTGATATGTGCCCATCTGATGTATGAAGCAAGTGAGGCACCAATGTCCTTCCATCTAGTAAACGTTCATAAGCTCAATTTGTTAAGGTTTAAAATAAAAGAAGAGCTTTAATATTTTATTCCCATGCCCCAGTTAACTGTCTCACAGATTCCACTTTAACACCCACTGCTATCAACTGACTTAAAGAGTGTAACATACATATACCATTAAAAAAATTTTTTTTTGTTATGGAACAGAACTTGTACAGCATGGATTGAGCACCTGATCAACTTGGTTAGTACTTTACAGGTGAAAATTATTCAAAATCATGTTCCAAACACTGTATTAGTTCTTCCCTAGAAGGAAAATGCACCAATGTTATCAAAAGGTAATTAAAAGCAGGAGAAACAAAAAGCAACAGAATATTTAACCATATTTAATATTTACTTTGATTTGGTAAAAAAATTAATTGGGGCAGGGAAAGTGAGGAAGATACCAGATCAAAACAAATACATTCCAAGACCAATTATTATTTTTCAAGCAATTCTGACCCTCAACCAAGTAAGCACTCACTGAATTTGCCAGTAAATAATCCTCACGGTACATTAGTGCTGAGCAGGGGAATTCCACAAGCTATCACAAGATCTGACAGAGTCAGAATGTACCACCTAGGTCATCCAGCCTGACCTTACACATTTTACAAGACTTCATTTTAAACCATTCCCAGAAACCTCTTATGTAACCTGTTCCTAAGCATTTGCCATGAATTACAGAAACTAGAGACAGCTAGTTTATCCCACACACTAGCTCTCTGGGGAGATGATTCTGCTTTCCAACAGTTCCCAGTGTAAATTATATATATATATGTGTGTGTGTGTGTATATATATATATATATATATATAATTTTCTACTTTTGCCAATTTGTTTCCTAAACTAAATTATTCTTTTCTTCATATCATTCCAGGAGCAATCTCCTGCCCAAAACAATGTTTCTCTTTGAATATTCTCTAAATCTATGAACACTAACTATTGTCTCTCCTTTTAAATATGCCCATCATTAGACAAGCTATAAATGACCAGCTTCTTTCACTCATAAATCAATCCTACTATTCTTTTAATCATTATTTCTTGACTTCTCAGAACTCCTTCTCTGGAACATAAATATGCAGTTAAGATGCATCATTTATCACTTTTAAATATTCTACCTGAAGGGGAAAAAAGAGCCTACAAATGTTAATGCCGTGTCCACACTTTCACAAAACTAGATTAAAAAAAATTTTTTTTTTCAGAAATCCATAGCTCATCCTTCTTTTAAAAAGAAGGGGGTGGGGTGGGGTAGACAGCTGTTTCTTTAATAGCTATTTTAGAAAATAAGACCATGTGGTCCAACCAAAACACTTACTAACCATCTATTAGGATAGTTATGTTCTACATAAAAATAAGACTTTTAGGGACCAGTTTTAATATCTTCGTCCATTCACTACATACAAAAGACAACAGTGAAGAAATAGCGGGCTAGTCAGGGCTCCATCTTTCTTCAACTGCTTCCTTCTTAATAAAGCAGCAAATAAATATGAAGAATTTAGTGTAAGATTAAGAAGACATTACCTATCAAAGAAAATTTTATTTAGTAAATGATGTTGAGATAATCCGTTACTTTAGGGAAGAACAGATGATTTTTATCCTTTCCTCACCCCACATGCATAAATAAATTTCAGACAGATTAAAGTATTTGATGTTTGTTTTAATCCAGCCATTGCTTTTTAATCAAATTTCACCAAATTTCTGGGGGGGCGGGTAAGATCCCAGGATTCAAAAATATGAAAGAAGCTAAATAGGAAAAAGATAAATTAGATTACATAGGAATGTAAATTATCTGTAGGTTAAAAAATCAAAATAAATAATAAACCAGAAGAAAATTTCAACAACAATAATAGAAAGCACATAAGCTTAATATTTCAATTAAGTTAAGCACTCATACAGGCACTAATATCCCCAACAGAAACAAATGAGCAAAAGACAATCTATGTCTCAAATGAAAAAAACAAACAAACTCACTAAAATCCTCATAGAAAAACTTCATTACCTCTAGTAATCAAAGAAATGCAAATTCGAACAATAAAATACTCTTTCCACCTATCAATTTAGCCAAAGACTGTAGAAATTATATAATACGAAACAACCAACGTTTATTGGGTTCTTACTCTGTGCCAGGTATTATTCTAAATACTTGGCAGTAATTCATCGTAGTCTCACAACAACCCTTTGAAGTAGATACTATTATTATTTCCATCTTACAGATGTGGAAACTGAGTCATGGAAGTAAATAAAAACATCTTGTGTTGGCAAGGGACAATGAAATAGGCACTGAGGGTAGAAAATAATTAGGTAATCGATCTCAACAGACTTAAAAATGTTAATAACCTATTACCCCAAAATTCTGAGGTTCTAATCCAAAAAATATTCATGGAATCTACCCAAGGAAATAATCATAAATGAAAACAAGTTTTACAAAGATATTCAATATTATTTACGATAGTTCAAATTGGGACCAATCTACACATCCAAAGGAGGAGAATTGCTAAGTAAACATTGTATGCTCACATAATGTAATGTTATATAATTACTAAAAATTACTTTCATGAGTAAGAATAACTTGAGAAAGTATTTGTTAAAATATTAAATGAAGATGCAATGTGCATAGATAACTATACAATATAATCACAAGTGCATAGTAAGTGAATTTTACAAGGCTAGAGGAAAAAATATCAAAATGTTAACTGTGTTTCTCTTTTATGTAGAAGGATAACAGGTGACCTTTTACCTTCTTAGCTACCTGTTTTCAAAAAATTTTAACTGTGAATATGTTAAATTTATAAAATTGCAGTTAAATCTTACATCATATTCTTAAAAGCAAGTAATGTGTAACAAGTAAAAGAAGGTGAAAGGGGGCTAAAACTAAGAAAATCCAAACCTAAATAATCAAAGATGAAAAACTAAAACATAAATTACCGAAGAACTGAGCCATGCACAATTCTCTAAAGAAAAATTTGAAATACAGGAATTGAAAAGAATGGCTGTGTTTTGTTCTACAAGTTGAAAGATACTAAATAAATTAGGCATTTAAAATTAAGTATGTATCAAAACCATATTTACTTACGTAAATCAGTAATAAAACATATATAGTCAAAGTTGGAGAAATGCAACTATTTTTAAATACACAATTACACCTAGTAGGAGGTGGTATGCTTGGTGGTCAAGTTCACGCCCTCAGGTTGGACTATTTAGGATCAAATTCCAGCTCTGCCACTTGCTAACTGTGTGACTTGAGCAAGTTACTTAACCTCTCTGAGCCTCACCTCTCTGTACAATGAGGTTAACAGCAATTACTAGGCATCACAGAAGCACTGGGTGAATTAAATGAAATATATGTAAAGAAATCAGCACAGTGACTAATACATCATGCATACAAAAGATGATGGTAGTTAGTATTCTCTTTACCATTATTAGTATTATGTCATTATATACCATAAATTCTACTTTTTATATTGTAGTTGTATCATTTTCTGAGGGAGTTGCCAACGTTTAGGTATTCACCAGGAAATACGAAGATATTCATAATTTTTCTATTAGGTTAGTTTTCCCTTTTCAATGTTTTCTTCTCATATTAATAGCTCTGCTTTAATTTAATCTGAATAGTTCCACCTACATGATCATTACCATCACTCACGTATTACCTTAAAATCACATTAATGAAGTTTTTAGCACTTTTAACAATTTGAGTCAATAAAAGCTCTCAATCCAACAACTCAGTGACCACCTTCCACTGTTCCCTGAATATTTCCTCACACATCTTTTTCCATTGAATTTACTTGATAATTTTTTACTTCATGCCCTTAAAACATCAAAGTGCTTTCTTTAATTTCAATTACATATTTATGGCTTTTAGAGACTGAGATAGTCACATCTGCAGACTCTGAAGATAGTCTAAGGTTTTTTAAGGAACTCAAAAGTGCTACCCTTTTACCCTCTCCCCACAGCAGTCAGCTGTCCCCAGTTATTGTCCACCCCACACCCAAACCTCGGCTGCACACGTTCAGGGACTAACATCTTCCATCACAAAGGGCCTCACTTCTCAGCATGCACTGAATTACGACTCCCAGTGGCTGCTGGTCCCACACTTCTACTTCTAGCTCCTACTTTGAACTTGAATGGCCCCATCCATCTGACCTAGTAACTCTCAATCTGCCTGCTTGGCTTCAACCTATTTATTCCGCTCATACCAGTATCCTTACAAGAAATAAACACTGAATTTACAATACCTCTGACATAACTATGGAATATCTTTTTTTCCTTTCTCATGGAAACAAACAGGTTGATACTGTCCCCATTTTTCTAACCGGAGATTTTCTAACTGAAAGAGTCTGTGTATCTTTCCTAGAGATGAATCACTAGAATATATATTCTAAAAATACCTCTTTGTTTACAAAGGATGCTGGATTGCTTTTCAAGTCTATGTCAAAGAACACAAGGGAAACCTAACCCCCACTATTATACACCCAGCTCTTGAAGGCACCTGGAAAATGGTCGGCACTCAGATATATATTGCATCTAATTGAACAGTCTCCTTAAAAAGTCATTCATTTTTTTCTAACAATTTCTGCCATCTTAAAATAAATTTTAACTCATTTTAAAATTGCTTTATGATTAAGTTACTGAAGAAAAATTGTCTTTGCTCTGTGCCATACTAACTCTCTTCAACCACTGAGTCAATTTAATCAACCACTTTATTTACAATACTTAGCACCAAATCATTTCTATTACTAAAAATAAATTTCATACCCAATGTAATCTTCTTTGCTACCAAGAATATGACTAAAGATCTAAAGAAACCTCTCCAAACAGAGGAATATCTAAGTTTCTGTGGAGTGGGGGAGGGATAAATTAGGGGTTTGGGATTAACATATACACACTATTATATATAAAATAAACAACAAGGACCTACTCTATAGCACAGGGAGCTATACTCAATATCTTGTAATAACCTATAATGGAAAAGAATCTGAAAAGAATATATACATACATATATATATATGTATGTGTGTTTGTATATATATCTACATATATACATTAAAAAAAACTGGGGACTGCCCTGGTGGTGCAGTGGTTAAGAATCTGCCTGCCAAAGCAGAAGACACAGGCTCGAGCCCTGGTTGGGGAAGATCCCACATGCCGCGGAGCAACTTAGCCCGTGCGCTGCAACTACTGAGCCTGCACTCTAGAGCCCATGAGCCACAACTCCGTGCACCTAGAGCCCGTGCTCCGCAACAAGAGAAGCCACCGCAATGAGAAGCCTGCGCACCGCAATGAAGAGTAGCCCCTGCTCACCGCAACTAGAGAAAGCCCACACGCAGCAACGAAGACCCAATGCAGCCAAATAAATAAATTTATTAGAAAAAAAAAAAAAACGGAGTCACTTTGCTATACACCTAAAACTAATACAACACTGTAAATCAACTACACTTCAATAAACCAACCTCATAAGGCAAAAAAAAGGGTAATAAATAAATGAATTTCTAAAATGTCTGACACAATATTAGCACAGCCAGAATAGGGACCAATCTGTCTCATTACGGTTGAAGGGATCCTCACTGACAGTCTCTTGGTATATTATTGATTCTCTTAGCTTCCTACACGAGAGGCAGGGTGTACTATGATATTTGAATATTTAGACACTATCCATAATAGGAAAAATTAATTTTTTATCTTGAATAAAATATGACAGTAGTAAAAATTTGGAAAACATGCAGCAATCAGAATGGATAACCAATACAGCCTTGGTGTATTAAAGCATTCGTGCTTTCAAAATGAGAATGAGTGCTATACGCTTATACATACTCTTCATACAGCTACTTATAAGTCTAGAAAGTTACCTACATTTGAAAGATTATAAACAGGATGATGAAGAATTATGAAGGTAAATAGGTGGTACAAACCTATTCCTAAGCTTCTGAAGGACTATTTGGTAATATGTATTCAAAAGACTTTAAAAATTAATATGCCCTTTTATAAAGCAATTTCACATTTAAGAATTTACCCTAAGAATCATTCCAGATGTGCAAAATTATTTAGTTATCTTAATTCTCAACCCCCACTGTTGATAAGAGAAAAAAAAATTAGAAAGTAAAATTCTGACATTTCTGAATAAAATTAAATAAATGACAGACTATCATTAAAAATGTTGGAATACACTTAGACCATCTTTAGAAATATCTGTATTTTCCATAACAATGTGTTATGTAATTTTTTAAAATAAAAATTAATTTCAAAAAGATGATGCTGAATATATAAAACATATGAAAGTAGTCTCAAAATCTAAGAGAATTAAGTGTTATGGGAAAAAAGAATATTACAGAACATTATGTACACTGTGATATATTTTAGAAAAAGATTACTTCTGCTTTCTGCTTTTGTTTCCTTTACATCACCAAAGTTTACTCTGGCTTCAGAGACTATGCCATAATTCTAGACACTGCTTTTTAAATGTAACATACAATTAAACTGGTAACACAAGTCCAAATTCAAAAAGGTAAGATAAGAGCTAATTCAGGCAGAAGCTCAGGTACTTTTTCAGAAAGGAAGGATAATATATTAAAAAGAAAACCTAACTTGTTAATTGTTCTTACCGGCAGCGAACATTATGCACTAACAAACATATAGTCACATATACCATACATATTATCATATCTGCCGCAAGAGCTAGGAATTTAACATTGTCAGATGAAGGAACAAACAGGTTAGGTGCCTGATATTCCCATTTTCACAAACCCATGCTGCCCCCTTCTGGAAAATTTTGGAGGCATGTGACAATACAAGTTTAATAAGATATAATGAAAAGTAATCATTTTTAACTAATCTATTAGAGAACTTAGGCTATATGTTCACACTGAGAAACATATATATTATATATGCTTCAAAATTTATTTTGAAACATTTTCAAAAAATTCTGTTCTGAATAAAATTCTAGCAGCAGCAAAAAGCTGTGATAATCTAATCATCCATGCCAATGGGAGAGGGAAGTAATATTAGATATATATTTACTAAAAGTAAATAAAACACAACACTTTAAAAAGTCACATTTTTTGTTCCCTTCAGTACTCATTCCCGTCACTCTCAAAAGCAAACAGAATCTGAATTTGGTATTTATCTTTCCAATTCAATTTTAATAATTTTACTACCAGCAGCCTTAAAAATATCTGCCCTCCCTTTCAGCTGCTCTCTTCCTCAGACTCCGCAGACATTGGGCACACTCTTTTGGCCTCCCCTAGCCTAGAGTTCAGATTTTGGAAATTCACCCAAGCCTACCTCTGACAGCTATTCAAATCTGGAAATCATTCTATCTCTAACCTCTCAGTGTTGCTTAAATGTCTCAGTTATTAGAATAAGATTAAACTAAAATGCTATAATTCTGAAGTATTAAAACATAGTATAGGGATTTCCCTGGTGACACAGTGGTTAAGACTCTGCACTCCCAATGCAGGAGGCCTGGGTTCAATCCCTGGTCAGGGAACTAGATCCCACACGCATGTCACAACTAAGAGTTTGCATGCCAACTAAGAAGCCCACGAGCCGCAACTAAGGAGGCTGAGAGCCACAAGTAAGGAGCCCACCTGCCACAACTAAGCCCAGCACAACCAAACAAATAAATAAATATTTTTAAAAATAGTATAAGATATAGAGAACAAACTAGTGGTTACCAGTGGGCAGGGGGATGGAGGGGCAATATAAGAGTGAGGGAGTGGAAGGTACAAACTATCGAGTGTTAAGATAGGCTTAAGCATATAGTGTCCAACAAGGGGAATATAGCCAATAATTTGTAGTGACTGTAAATGGAAAGTAACCTTTAAAAACTGTATAAAAATTTAAAAATTTTTAAAAAACAGTATAGAAAGTCTCTGTAGGATTATAAAATATTGCACTCAGGATGAAGGGAATGACGTAGCTGGAGAACAAGAGGGAAAAAGAGACTTGCTTTTTATTGATAACCTTTAATACCTTTTGCATTTTATATACCTATTTATAAAATATTTTAAGACATTACAGTAAATAATATTCCAAGTGCAGATGAAAACTGAAAACAGTAAGGCACTTAAAATTTTAACAAGCCTGTTTTTAAAAAGAATTTTCTAAAAAGTCTTCTATATGAGTATTTGAAGTGGCAGTCTTATTTAATAATAATATGAAGGTTCCATTTTAAATTTGAATTCTATTAAAACTGCCTAAGAACCATCACATCTGAATAGCAATATATAAGATCAAAACCACTCATTTAAAAGCAATAAGCACAACTTGGAATGACAAACAAAAATGGCACAGAACTCTCTTTTATATTTATAGTATATATTTTGTATTGTTATATAATATTCAAATACTATTTTAGTAGATAGTTTCACTTCTGTTTCCTTTCATATATATTTCATATACATATATAGTACACATACCTTTCATACCTATATACATTATATGTATATATTTCTTTCATATGTATGGATAGTACATTTTGTTTTCTTAAGAAACCGAACCACACAAAAAAACTAAAAAGCCACCTCAAACTTAATTTTTTCCTCTACATTCCATAATCTTAAGGAGAAAGAAATAGAGACAGCACATAGCCTAATAATAGAGATCTCAAAACTGCAAGTTCTACCACCCCTCATGAAGTCAATATACAGTTAGTCAAATCTCACAGGATTTTTTGAGAGTTTACCAAAGCTCTTTGTTTCTCTGAGTACCTATGATATGCCCCTGCCCTTATCCACCAAAGCATTTGGTTAGGATCTCTCCTTTACCATTTATAGTCAGCCTTGTAACAGGCTTACTTAAATACTTGCCTGACTCTCCTCCTAAAATGTAAGTTTATATTTCTTGGAACACTGAAATGCATTACTTGGCAGATAGTAATACTGCCAAAAAAAATCTTGCAGAATTTTTGTCAATAACTCTTTGGCACTATACAATCCTGAATTACTTCAATATTTCCTATCTCAAAGGATATTTTCAGGAAACTTTTAAATTTTCTTACTGTATTTTAATTCTTTAAAATAATCTGTATCATATGAAAGTTAAATCTCAGTTAACTAGACTATTCAGGGAATCAAACTCAATTTCAAAGCACTTTGACTAAATGGAGCTTTACTATTTGGGAAAAAATAAATAAAATTCCTCTAAAAAATGAAAAACAAAAACCTTCAATGTACAATAAACATAAAATCTATTCAGTGCAGGTACTCTACATAACACTATAGGAAATGTTTATCATCTATGAACATGTCAAAATTTTTAAATAATTAAAACTCCCATTAATAAAAGAATAGAGAAAGTTTATTAAAAATAAAGTGTATAGAACCACTGAGTCTGGCACTAAAGTAATACTAATCTATAGCAAGAATTTGGAAAGATTTCAGGCAAAAAAATGCTAAAAGAGCACAAAAATGAAGGAGTGGGGAAAGAAAGGATGACAAAGAAACACCTAGACAGTAGACAAGTAAGATGTACATGTGTGTGGAGTTGTGAAAGGGCGTATAGTCTGTCCTCAAAGCTCATCTCCAGCCGCAGCATCCTTTCTACCCAGCAGGCAGGATTTCATTTTTCATTCACTGTCTACCAAAGCCAGGAGACAATGATTTTGCTCAGTTTTAACAACTTCCTATATTTTGGTAAACATGAAATGACCACAAATTAAGAAAGAAAAATTCATCATAATTGTACATTCTTAATTACAATTTAAGTCATTTTTAAAATGCAACCAACATTTCTCTGTTTTAGAACATCTTTTCCTGGGATAAAAAAAAAATTGCAAGAAATCAAAACTCAACTTCTTTCCCAATCTACCTAAGATAAAAACCAAAACCCTATTCTAATCAAAAAAGCAGATGACAAACTTTTCAGTATTTATCTTTAAACATACAGTTGGTAAATATTTATAATCTTCCAACTACCAGATCACTTTAAAGTAAAAGTTTTTTTTGCTAAAAGAAAATGACATTGGATCAATTTATGAGGACAATTCTAGTATTAAAATCAGCATATGATGTTGTTAACTCTAATCTCAGCAAAATAGTCGTCTGCTAAACATTTAGCAAATATCAAATTCTTAGCTTTTTATTAATCAGTTAGGCTCTTTGATTTTCAAACATATTAGCTGCTGGACCTAAAACTACCAGCTAAATGAATAGCTTAATAACTAGGCAGGCATTATTTACTGTCAAATTATCACAAAGCTAAAAGCAAATTTGTCTTAATCAGTACTTTTGAAAATTAATTAAAAACAAGAAAATTCTACTGTTAAGCCTATAATGAGTAAATTATTTTCCAAGTACCAGGCTTCCTTGTCTGTGTCTCTCTTCTTCGTATTTCCCAGGCAACTAGCACCTCTGGTGAGCACCTAGTCTAGTAAGGAGACCATTCTCTATTTAGTTGCATGTATGTCTATTAGGTAACTTTTACTCACTACAGATTATTTCTAAATGCAGTTGATCAAAAAAATTTTATTATATTAAATACCCACTTGAAATTTTTTAAAAAGAAACCAGAAAATGTTCTCATATAAATATGTAAGCTAAAAAATATATTAATGTAGTTCAAAAAGAAAACATGACCTTATGGAAACCACTCAAAAAAACTTTCCTTTTAATACCTGTAATTAAAAAAATACACACACACACACACACACACACACACACTCTAGTTAATTTTCAGTGTTTTATTCTTATGAAAACAAAAACCAGCCAAATTAGAAATGGTTGCACTAAACTGAAATAAAATAATCTAAATTATCAATGTCAGCATCAAAAAATTAGATATTTCCCCAAATTTGCAGTCAGAGATCAAAAAACTCATGTTTTAGTATGGGGCATTAAGTACTGTTAAATAAAGTTTAGGGCAGGGGTTCTAACAGTGCTATAACTTAGTATAATGACAATGATCTGTATTTCACTAAAATAGACATACAATTGGTTATTTAAATAAATACACAATAATTTTTCTCAGTGATGAAGATTAAAAGAAATGAACAACCAACTGGGAAGCAAGAAAAAGGCAAAAAAATTTTAAAAAGAAGGAAGAGGATAATTAAGTATCTGAATTTTCAAATCTGGCAGGGGAAAAAACGAGAGAGAGAGACACTGGTACTAGAACCTCCTATAACATCACCAGTATCAAGTCAAATGAAATCTAGCACTGGCAGAACATGGCAGATAACACACATTACCAGGAAGATTAAGTAAGTAGAAAGGCCAAGGAAGATTTTCTGAGCTTTGAAATGAGACTCCTTGTGAATACTGGATCAGATACAGAAGTAAAATGCTTTTCATTTCAGTAAAACCATAACTGGTGATGCTGTAGGGATTAAGATAAGCATGAAATATGTGTGCAAGAAGACGGTGTGTCTGTGTGTTTGTGTATGTATGTGCACACACACGTGTGAATGTGTGGGCATAGTGATGATGCCAACAGAAGTGGCTAATCACATGAACAAGTTCATGATTAACAAACAGTAATATAAATTATGGGTCTGTTATTCATCCATCCTAAGTTCTCCTAAAATCTCCTATTTCTAAAATTATTAGGCTGTTTATATTTGACATCATGGCCTAACCTACACGCACATCACTAAGAAAGCAATCTGCTTTCACAAAGGTATGTACAAAATTTTCCAAAATCATTTTCAGTGCCTGTTATACTTTCTCTTGTCACAATAATTGTTTATTTAAATGAACTCTAGGGAATTTCCTGGCAGTCCAGTGGTTAGGACTCAGTGCTTTCACTGCCGGGGCCCAGGTTTGACCCTTGGTCAGGAAACTAAGATCCCACAAGCTGCACGGCGCAGCCACAAAAAAATATCAAAATAAACGAACTCTATTTATAAGTAATGAGAAGTATTTTGCTTCAAACTACCAAAGTATACGTTTACTATCTTTTTGCTCAGATGAAGCTGAAAATAATGAGATTAGAGAATGACTTTGGGGATACTTAAAGTACTTTAGAACAAAAAATTGAAACTTCAGTAAACATATTCTAAATTACTACTACATTTCGGGGACAAGCTATTTAGGAGCTAATAACAGGAAAAAAAACTATGTGCATCTTCTACGTCTATGTGCCCGATGGTAATAATTGTAACTTTGCCTAAACATCACATTACCACTGTTTAGTTTTTAAATTAAAAGGATTTTTTAATTGTCACATTTTAAGTTACTCTGGATTTCATTTATATTAAGCCTGATAGCAACACAACTTGACTCTACCACAGTGAAATAATCTTTCGTGATCAACTTACACTGCAGTTTTCAGGTGGAACCAGAAGCTGAGTAATCTCGCCACCATGGACACAGAAGATGTGTTTCATTTCTCCAGAAAAAATGTCCCAAATTATGACCGAAAAATCCACGCCTCCAGATATCAGATACCTTTGATCATAACGAGCTGAGACCTGATGCGGATACAACAAACACGTGACTTTGTTCCGATGACCACGGAGTGTCCTGTGAGGTGGCCAACCTGTGAACGAGGTTTTGGATTTAGCTATACATTTTATCATCGAAAAGGCTTCTAGTTTCCTAGAACTGCTCTGTAGTTCTAGAAATACAGTAGCTACATACCACATGAGACTACTGAACTCTTGCAGTGTGGCTAGAGTGGATTCATATGTGCTATGAATGTAAAATATACATGAGATTTCAAAGACTTAGCACCGAAAAAATGTAAAATATCTCATTAGTAATTTTTATATTGATTACAAGTTGAAATGAACATAGTTTTGCTGTACTAGGTTAAAGAAAATATATTATTAAAATTAATTTCTCCTGCTTCATTTTTACTTTTCTTAATGTACCTATTAGAAAATCACCTATATTGTTACATATATAGTTCTACTGGACAGCATTGTTCTAAAAGATTACCAGTATTACTGATAATATGATAATTACTAGTACACTATATAGGTACCCAATAATAAATGGAATTATTAGCACATATCAAAGAGATAAAATTAGATACCTCTTTATTTACAATCATTACATGGTGTTTATTCCAATAATAGACACTAAGTACAGTTGATCCTTGAACAACAGAGGTTTGAACTGCACAGGTCCACTTACACGCAGATTTTTTTCAATAAGTATTTACTACAGTACTACACAGGGGCAGCTGATTGAATCCAAGGATACAGAGGGCCAACTGTAAAGTAACATGCAGATTTTCAACTGTGCAGAGGGTCAGTGCCCCTAACCCCCTGAGTTGTTCAAGGGTCAACTGGAGTGTATTTTATTAAGTGCACATTAAATTCTCCCAACTACATTGCACACGAACAACTACACGGATTCATTGTATTTGTTAAAAACAAAGAGTGTAGACATTGTCAGGTTCATGGTTACAGAGTTCTCAAAACACTTTAGACACTAGGAGATCTTCAGGATACCTCTGCGGAGCATGTGCTCCCCTTGCAGCAGTTGCACTATGGCTGTCTGCGTGGCAGGTACAATAACGATGCTTCCATCTTCACGGCCACAAACGAGTCGCCCGTGGGCTGGTATGTACACACTTGCGGTCACCTTCAGAGGTTCATTACTATTGGGAATGACACTCAGCTGATCTATAATTCCGGCAGGACAAGGATTCAGTTTATCAAATGCCTCTTGCAAACTAACAGAAGTTGTCATTTCCAGCTCTGTGGAGGTTTTGTTTGGTACAAAAGAAAAACATTTAAGTATTTTAGAAAAAACATTAAACATATAAAAATAAATGTGCTTACAGATGATTCAGTAATATACCAAAGAATAACTGTCATCAACTATAATTCTAAGAAGAAAATGACATATGTACATTATGAATTTGCTACACAGTGGCTGGTATTTAGGTTGTTAAATTTAAAAAATTGAGAAATTACTGCAAGTGATTTACTAGTACTTCCTGTACCTTCCTGTTTATCAGGTGTGTCTGATATGTTCCAAATATTCAATCTTCCAGAAGAATCACCCTGAATCAATAGTTTGTGGAAGTATTCCTTACATCCATAGAAGAACCGAGTAACAGGAGGACAAATTAGCAACTGTAAAAAAAAAAATTTGTTCAAATACCCTTAGCTATCTTTTTAAACAAAATATTCCACACATTAACATTTTTTCAGATTAGGGTGTTAAGTACTTTGCCTCGGTACCAGAGTAAAAAAAAAAAAGTGCATTTATAGAATGAGTATTCAATAATATTTTAATTAATTTTGTAGCACTGAAACATATCAACTAATACCCAAATCCAGTACATAGAACACAAATGAAAACTAAATTTATAGTCTTTCTCTAGAATTAATATTCTTTTTCTCTGCTTTGTAAAAACCACAATGCAATTATTTGTCTGCTATTAAGCAATTAATACAAAGATATACCCCTCGTTACCAAAAAGAAAATTCTCCACTTAAAAGGTCAAAAGGGGAGAACAGGCTAATCTGAGCTTTCTGCCCATCCCTGATTAGTCTCCAAGAGTAGATGCAAAACTAAACTACCAAGCTTGTACAACTAGAGGACTTAAGAGAATATTTTTCAACTAATGGCATGATACTTGATGACATTTACATAATCCACTTGAACCTAGCCTGATTTGCTATAAACTACTAGGAACAAAAACCATTCATTAGGGTGCTGTGTATACTTTCATTTTTAAAACAAATTATTTTTCTGCTTAAGATCCTGTGTCTTCAGTGAGACCACTTATTTGAAAATACTAAATAGTGGTGGACTCCTAAATTTAAAGTTTAGATTATTAATATACTAAAACTGGAGCATTAAAGCATAGAAGCTCATCCTAAAAAGCAGTAAAAAATAGACTTCAGTGTTTAAACATATAGTTAACAAATAATCCGTATTCGGTATCAGTTGTTTCCTAAAAAGCATTATCCTATAGAAATTATATGCATTAAGCATAGTTAGTTACTTGATTTAACTTAAAGCCTGAAAATTACTAAAAGTTTTAATTGATAAACAACATGCTTAACTAGGAAAAGTTGCTACAACAGCTGTAATAGCCAGTATTTCATATTTCACTGTGTATCTAACACCACACAGTACATATATTTTAATTTAAAATGTATTGGGGAGCTGATACATAAAGAAACATGGTATGTATTTGTTTTGTTTCGTGGTTTTTTGTGGGGTTTTTTTGGCCGTGCCAAGCAGCTTGCAAGATCTTAGTTCCCTGACCAGGGATTGAACCCAGGCCCCAGCAATGAAAGTGCTGAGTCCAAACCACTGGACCACCAGGGAAATCCCATCATGTATGTTTTTTATATAAGTCATTATCTCTTGATTTAAATAGAAGTGACTATCTTGTTTGGAGAGCAGTAAGTAGGAGTTTAAGTTAAGAGACTAAAGGACAGGTCATAGAGGATCTTAATTGTACATGGATATATAAATTCTATATATTCAAAATCATGTAAAAATTAATTCCCTTCCCCTCGCCATCTCTCCACATAAAGATGGAACAAAATGTTCAGAATGAAAAAGCTGTGGAAACCTAGAACTTGAGTAAAGGAAACTTTATTTCCAAAACCAAAGCTTCTTTCTTAATGCTCAAAGAATAGAGTTGAAAACCCAGTACTAAGGGCATTTCAACTTTAAACTGATATTAAGTAGGTTCTTAGAAGTCATAATAAATTTGATTTTTATAGGGAAAAAAATGTCTTTTTTCTTTATTTTTAATGCCTAATGATTTAAATCACTACATGGTTTTGGGGAGATACTGCAATACCTTGTTCAAATAATAATCAGTCAGCATTATTACATAATTATCTTTGTGCTTCTAAAATTACATCTCTCACTATGTTTATAACTGCATGAGTATAAAATCAATTTATGCCATCAATATGAATTTTATCAAAAAGTCATTGCCACTTTGTAATCAGTATAAGACCATTTTTATTCCTGGAGAAAAGTGACTGCTACATTATAGGCATATTATAAGCAAATCTGAAAACTGTGCTTATAATAACTGACCATGTCAAAATGTTTTAGAGTATCTAACACACAGCCTTGAATTGTACTGAATCTTTCAAATGCTTAGCTACCAAAGACACCAATAAATATAGTTGTAAAAATTTTTCAACATAACTACCAATTATAAATGATACCTGAAGAATTTTACCTCTTTATCTGTTCGATCCAAGAGGCTATGTTGTACCGGAGGAACTAAATTTTCAACTGCTTTCCCCACATCACTGCGGAATGAATCACTAGCTGGAAGGCAACTGAAAATGAGAAAACTACAACATTCAGTAAAAATACTGACATTAAATATTTTATCATACCATATGATGACTTTTTTTGACAATGGACAAAATATGGATATTTTAATTATAGTTAATTTAATATCGGCATGAAAAAATTAAATAATTAATGTTACTAACATACTCTACTTCAAATAAAAACTCCACCTAATTTTTGTGCTTAGAAATTAAACCTCAATTACAAATCAACTTAAGTTCTCAAGTTTTTTACCTAAATTAAATATTTATACTTTCTACATTTTCATACTTTCAGGTTATACCCCAAATTCGGAAACTTTTGCTTTCAATTAAAGTCCTAACATTATTTATTGAATACCTGGCAGGTAGTTTGTAAATAAAACTTTGCCCATTTTCAGCCCAAATGATGACTTTATCTGCCGAGACAAAGTCACCTCCAGTCCACGTCTGTCCATTTTCACTCGGACCTGAGCACAACAGGGAGTAGTCCCCAGCATCAAATACCTACGAGGAATAAGAGATTCGCAATCGTTTTAAAAACCATAAAACAAAATAAGACAATTTAACCATATAAAAACTGAAAACCTCTTTTTGGCAGTAACTGAGAAAGTCATGTTGGTGGGTTGCAATACCATCTACATGTTGTTTTCGTATGCGTTTCCCTGACGATTAATGAAACTGAACACCTTTCTACACATTTACTGGTCACCTGGCTTTCCTCTCTTGTGAAATGTTTTTGTTCGTTTTCCTATTGGGTTGTCGGTGTTTTTCTTCTTGACCTGTAGAAGTTGTTTTTTATCAATAATAGACGAGTCCCTCATCATAGTGTACACCATAGCTATCTTCTCTCACTCTTTGGTTGTCTTTTTTTTTTTTTAATACATCTTTACTGGAGTATAATTGCTTCACAATACCATGTTAGTTTCTGTTGCACAACAAAGCAAATCAGCCATATACATACACAGGTCCCCATATCCCCTCTCTCTTAAGCCTCCCTCCCTGTGCTATGCTGCTGCTTCCCACCAGCCAACTATTTTACATTCGGTAGTGTATATACGTCGATGCTACTCTCACTTCACCCCAGCTTCACCCTCCCACCCCATGTCATCAAGTCCATTCTCTATGTCTACCTCTTTATTCCTGCCCTGCAACTAGGTTCATCAGTACCACGTTTTTTTTTTTTTTAGATTCCATATATATGCATTAGCATATAGTATTTGTTTCTCTCTTTCTGACTTACTTCACTCTGTATGACAGACTCTAGGTCCATCCACCTCACTACAAATAACTCAATTTCGTTTCTTTTTATGGCTGAGTAATATTCCATTGTATATATATGCCACATCTTCTTTATCCATTCATCTGATGATGGACACTTAAGTTGCTTCCATGTCCTGGCTATTGTAAATAGAGCTGCAATGAACATTGTGGTACATGACTCTTTTTGAATTATGGTTCTCTCAGGGTATATGCCCAGCAGTGGGATTGCTGGGTCATATGGTAGTTCTATTTTTAGTTTTATTAAGGAACCTCCATACTATTTTCCACAGTGGTTGTATCAATTTATATTCCCACCAACAGTGTAGGAGGGTTCCGTTTTCAACACACCCTTTCCAGCATTTATTGTTTCTAGCTTTTTTGATAATGGCCATTCTGATCAGTGTGAGGTGATACCTCATTGTAGTTTTGATTTGCATTTTTCTAATAATTAGTGATGTTGAGCATCTTTTCATGTGCCTCTTGGCCATCTGTATGCCTTCCTTGTGAAATGTCTATTCAGGTCTTCTGCCCATTTTTTAACTGGATTGTTTGTTTTTTTGATATTGAGCTCCATGAGCTGTTTGTATATTTTGGAGATTAATCCTTTGTCTGTTGTTTCATTTGCAAATATTTTCTCCCATTCTAAGGGTTGTCTCTTTGTCTTGTTAATGGTTTCTTTTGCTGTGCAAAAGCTTTTAAGTTTAATTAAGTCCCAATTTTTAATATTTGTTTTTATTTCCGTTACTCTAGCAGGTGGGTCAAAAAAGATTTTGCTGTGGTTTATGTCAAAGAGTGTTTTTCCTATGTTTTCCTCTAAGAGTTTTATAGTATCTGGTCTTACATTTAAGTCTTTAATCCATTTGGAGTTTATTTTTGTGTATGGTGTTAGGTAGTGTTCTAATTTCATTCTTTTACATGTAGTTGTCCAGTTTTCCTAGCACCACTTACTGAAGCACTGTCTTTTCTCCATTGTATGTTCTTGCCTCCTTTGTCGTAAATTAGGTGCCCATATGTGCGTGGGTTTATCTCTGGGCATTCTATCCTGTACCATTGATCTAGTCTTTTCACTCTTGTGTGTGCACTCAAGAGAAGGCTGATCTCACATGATTATAAAATGCTGACAATGGGCACACAGGAAACTGGTATTAGCTACTGCCTCTGGGGAGGGGAAGGGAAGTGCCCTGGGGGAAAAGGGTGTATATTTTTCACTGTATCCTCTTGCACTTTGTTTTATTTCTATTTGGATGTGTTTTAAGTTTTAAGACAAAGGAAGGATCGCATATGGCCTACTACAACTAAGCAGCTGCTAGCTTTTCTTCTCTAATCTTATCCCAAACAAGAGTCATACTGTGGACATACATAAGTATGCCACATACAGAGTAGACATACATAAGGCTGTCCACGCTGAGACAGGATAGCGCAGTAGTAATGAGAGCAGCTGCTGCAGTCAGGCTGCCTGAGTTGTATAACCTTAGTCACTTGTACAACCACCACCACTTGTATAACCTCAGCCAAGTTATTTATCCCCCCTACGCCTCAGTTGCCTCATCTGTGAAATGGGCAAAGCCACAATCCCTGCCGTGGCAGGCGGCCTCTAAAATGGCCCCACCCATCCCTGACTCCTGGTAGTATTAGGATCCTCACGTAATCCTCTCCCTTGAGTACAGGCGGCATTTTGCGACGGTTTCCAGAGAACTGAATGTGGCAGAGGTAATGGGATCTCAGCTCTAAGATTAGGTGGGTCTTGGCTACACCTTCTCTTGCTCACTTTTTTTTTTTTTTTTTTTTTTTTTTTTGCCACATTGTGCAGCATGTGTGGCATCTTAGTTCCCCGGCCACGGATTGAACCTGTGCCCCCTGAACGGGGAGCATGAAGTCTTAACCACAGGACCACCAAGGAAGTCCCTCTGACTCACTTATTCTGAGGAAGGGCAGCTCCTGTGTTGTGAGCTGTCCTAATGGAGAGGCCCACACGGCAAAGAACTAAGGTCTCCAGCCAACAGTTGGTAGGACCTGAGGCCTGTCAACCACCAGGTAGGTTTGGAAGCAGACCCTCTCCTAGGTGAGCCGTGGGATGAGGTAGTCATCCCAGTCAAAACCTTCAACACAGTCTGCGAGAGACCCTGGGCCAGCCAAGCCATGCCCAGATTCCTGACCCACAGAAACCCAAATTCCTGACCAAAAACAGATGATTCAAATTTGTTGTTTTAAGTGACTAACTTTTGAAATAATTTGTTACGCAGGATTAGATAACTAATATACCACCCCTTGGAGAGTTATTTCCAAATAATACATGGAAAGCTTTGAAAAGTATGCTAGGCACAGAGCAGAGCAAGTGATCAAAACTTGATGGCTCTTTTTCTATTATGGAAATATTAAAGTCTGGCAACGTGAAAGTAATATATACCTTCCATCATTAGCTCTTTAATGACAGAAGACCTTGCCAACTCCAAAATGTCAGAAAAGAATGGCAACTGGGATAATAACAACCTACAAAGATACAGCCAACTTGCAGAAAACTCACCACCATTGCCCATGCTGTACTGACAAGACGATGAAAAATATGGTAGCAAAAGGCAGAAATTAAGATCAACAGAACTAACAACCATTAACTGAATCATTCTATGAACCAAAACAAAAAAGATAACTATATACAGCCAAATTCCATACTTCAAAATATGATATCAAAATCAGACCAAATGTTTCAAATATTCTAACACCAAGCTCCGCCTTACAATCTTCTTCGGGAGTCTGATAAACCAATATCACGAAGGGCAAAAATACAATTTCTTACTTATGTAGTTTATCTTACCCTCCAATACTTGGAGCACACAACCAGAAGCGACCTCTGTGTGAATGCACAAAAAGAGATGCTTTGGCAATTCTGACAATAAATTGGTTTGGACTCCTCTTCAAATATTGGCTCAGTATCCTGAAAAGAGAAAGATCTGTAAAACTTTAGGACTGGCTGGGTCGTCAGTTAAAATTATCACACAATGATAAAGAAAACAAAATGAAATAAAGGCATCTCTTGATATGTTCATCAATTTAGCCCCTCACATGAGAACCAAGGTAGTAAAAAGCAGCAAAGATATACTCTAAAATCCTCTGGGTACAACATCTTTGCTACAAAGCTACTTAAGATTAAAATACTAATGTGAGTCAGAGTGTCATCACTGGCAATGACAGATGATAAAAATTTGAATCAATCCTAATTTTTATAGTTACATGTGCTTGTAGGTTATAAAAACCTCATCAATTCCTGCACTTTCTCCCAGATTCAATGTCTAAAACTTCCCTAACTGAAGATATTACTATCTATATTGCCAGAAAATTGATCTGCCTTTCTTATTGCTAAAAAGTAACAAGGAATTCAAGTCCAAAGAACTCAGAGGACTAAAACCTGCTTTATATCTTCTTTGTGGTGGTTTGCTTTTTTCTTTTTCCCCCTCAAGCAAACTACCTTTTAACTTCAAATTTAAACAGAAGCAGTTGAGGAAAATCCTCTTCTGTGTTTCTCTACTTCAGATCCTGCACAGCATGTTTCTCTGCTTTGCATCCTTGATAAGGCAGATATCTACCCTCAAAAGGGAAAAAAAATAATTCACGTACAGAGAGAGCATACTAGGGGACTCTTCTATACTATGTCAATAAGACTATTGAAAAGAATAGCTTTTTCCTTCCTCTTTAAGTAAAAAAGAGAAGGGGCCTAAAATGTAAGACTCCATAAGAACAGAAACAGAGAACTGACTTCCAGCCTCATTTGTCTCACCTGCAGGCCACTTATTTCCGAGGTAACAATCCACACCTTCAAGATGCCCGTCACTGAGAGCGCCACCACAGTGTCCTCTACACCAAGAAGGAAAAAGAAGCCAGTTACAAGCACAACATGCTTTCTTTTTAAACAATAATATGGTTACAACAGTGACATGGACCATGGTTTGCTTTTTTTGTTTTGTTTTCTTCCATCACCCTCCCTATCCCACTCCACCCCTCTAGATGGTCACAAAGCACCGAGCTGATCTCCCTGTGCTATGCAACTGCTTCCCCCTAGTTTTCTCAGGGTATATGCCCAGTAGTGGGATTGCTGGGTCGTATGGTAGTTCTATTTGTAGTTTTTTAAGGAGCCTCCATACTGTTCTCCATAGTGGCTGTATCAATTTACATTCCCACCAACAGTACAAGAGGGTTCCCTTTTCTCCACCCTCTCCAGCATTTATTGTTTGCAGATTTTTTGATGATGGCCATTCTGAGCGGTGTGAGATGATAACTCATTGTAGTTTTGATTTGCATTTCTCTAATGATTAGTGATGTTGAGCATTCTTTCATGTGTTTGTTGGCAATCTGTGTATCTTCTTTGGAGAAATGCCTATTTAGGTCTTCTGCCCATTTTTGGATTGGGTTGTTTGTTTTTTTGATATTGAGCTGCATGAGTTGCTTGTATGTTTTAGAGATTAATCCTTTGTCCGTTGCTTCATTTGCAAATATTTTCTCCCATTCTGAGGGTTGTCTTTTCGTCTTGTTTATGGTTTCCTTAGCTGTGCAAAAGCTTTTAAGTTTCATTAGGTCCCATTTGTTTATTTTTGTTTTTATTTCCATTGCTCTAGAAGGTGGGTCAAAAAGGATCTTGCTGTGATTTATGTCATAGAGTGTTCTGCCTATGTTTTCCTCTAAGAGTTTGATGGTGTCTGGCCTTACATTTAGGTCTTTAATCCATTTGGAGTTTATTTTTGTGTAGGGTGTTAGGCAGTGTTCTAATTTCATTCTTTTACATGCAGCTTTCGAGTTTTCCCTGAACCACTTATTGAAGAGGCTGTCTTTTCTCCACTGTATATTCTTGCCTCCTTAATCAAAGGTAAGGTGACCATGTGTGCATGGGTTTATCTCTGGGCTTTCTATCCTGTTCCATTGATCTATACATCTATTTCTGTGCCAGTACCATACTGTCTTGATTACTGTATCTTTGTAGTATAGACTGAAGTCAGGGAGCCTGATTCCTCCAGCTCCGTTTTTCTCTCTCAAGATTGCTTTGGCTAATCGAGGTCTTTTGTGTTTCCATACAAATTGAGAAATTTTTTCTTGTAGTTCTGTGAAAAATGCCAGTGGTAGTTTGATAGGGACTGCATTGAATCTGTAGATTGCTTTGAGTAGTAGAGCCATTTTCACAATGTTGATTTCTCCAATCCAAGAACATGGTATATCTCTCCATCTATTTGTATCATCTTTAATTTCTTGCATCAGTGTCTTATAATTTTCTGCATACAGGTCTTTTGCCTCCTTAGGTAGGTTTATTCATAGATATTTTATTCTTTTTGTTGCAATGGTAAATGGGAGTGTTTTCTTAATTTCACTTTCAGATTTTTCATCATTAGTGTATAGGTATGCCAGAGAATGCTGTGCATTAATTTTGTATCCTGCTACTTTACCAAATTCATTGATTAGCTCTAGTAGTTTTCTGGTAGCATCTTTAGGATTCTCTATGTATAGTATCATGTCATCTGCAAACAGTGGCAGCTTTACTTATTCTTTTCCAATTTGGATTCCTTTTATTTCTTTTTCTTCTCTGAGAGCTGTGGCTAAAACTTCCAAAACTATGTTGAATAATAGTGGTGAGAGTGGGCAACCTTGTCTTGTTCCTGATCTTAGTGGAAATGCTTTCAGTTTTTCACCATTGAGGATGATGTTGGCTGTGGGTTTGTCATATATGGCCTTTATTGTTGAGGAAAGTTCCCTCTATGCCTACTTTCTGCAGGGTTTTTATCATAAATGGGTGTTGAATTTTGTCGAAAGCTGTCTCTGCATCTATTGAGATGATCATATGGTTTTTCTCCTTCAATTTGTTAAAACGGTGTATCACATTGACTGATTTGCATATATTGAAGAAGCCTTGCATTCCTGGGATAAACCCCACTTAATCATAGTGTATGATCCTTTTAATGTGCTGTTGGAGTTTGTTTGCTAGTATTTTGTTGAGGATTTTTGCATCTATGTTCATCAGTGATATTGGCCAGTAGTTTTCTTTCTTTGTGACATCTTTGTCTGGTTTTGGTATCAGAGTGATGGTGGCCTCGTAGAATGAGTTTGGGAGTGTTCCTCCCCCTGCTATATTTTGGAAGAGTTTGAGAAGGATAGGTGTTAGCTCTTCTCTAAATGTTTGATAGAATTCGCCTGTGAAGCCATCTGGTCCTGGGCTTTTGTTTGTTGGAAGATTTTTAATCACACTTTCAATTTCAGTGCTTGTGATTGGTCTATTCATATTTTCTATTTCTTCCTGATTCAGTCTCGGAAGGTTTTGCATTTCGAAGAATTTGTCCATTTGTTCCAAGTTGTCCATTTTATTGGCACATAGTTGCTTATAGTGATCTCTCATGATCCTTTGTATTTCTGCAGTGTCAGTTGTTACTTCTCCTTTTTCATTTCTAATTCTATTGATTTGAGTCTTCTCCATTTTTTTCTTGATAAGTCTGGCTAATGGTTTACGAATTTTGTTTATCTTCTCAAAGAACCAGCTTTTAGTTTTATTGATCTTTACTATCATTTCCTTCATTTCTTTTTCATTTATCTCTGATCTCATCTTTATGATTTCTTTCCTTCTGCTAACTTTGGGTTTTTTTTTTTTCTTCTGTCTCTAATTGCTTTAGGTGTAAGGTTAGATTGTTTATTTGAGATATTTCTTGTTTCTTAAGGTAGGATTGTATTGCTATAAACTTCCCTCTTAGAACTGCTTTTGCTGCATCCCATAGGTTTTGGGTTGTTGTGTATCATTGTCATTTGTTTCTAGGTATTTTTTGATTTCCTCTTTGATTTCTTCAGTGATCTCTTGCTCATTAAGTAGTGTGTTGTTTAGCCTCCATGTGTTTGTATTTCTTACAGAGTTTTTCCTGTAATTGATATCTAGTCTCATAGTGTTGTGGTCAGGAAAGATGCTTGATACGATTTCAATTTTCTTAAATTTACCAAGGCTTGATCTGTGACCCAAGATATAATCTATCCTGGAGAGTGTTCCACGATCGCTTGAGAAGAATGTGTATTTTGTTGTTTTTTGATGGAATGTCCTATAAATATTAATTAAGTCCATCTTGTTTAATGTATCATTTAAACCTTGTGGTTCCTTATTTATTTTCATTTTGGATGATCTGTCCATTGGTGAAAGTGGGGTGTTAAAGTCCCCTACTATGATTGTGTTACTGTTGATTTCCCCGTTTATGGCTCTTAGTGTTTGCCTTATGTATTGAGGTGCTCCTATGGTGGGTGCATAAATATTTACAATTGCTATATCTTCTTCTTGGATGGATCCCTTGATCATTATGTAGTGTCCTTCTTTGTCTCTTGTAATAGTCTTTGTTTTAAAGTCTATTTTGTCTGATACAGGAATTGCTACTCTAGCTTTCTTCTGATTTCCATTTGCATGGAGTATCTTTTTCCATCCCCTCACTTTCAGTCTGTATGTGTCCCTAGGTTTGAAGTGGATCTCTTGTAGACAGCATATATACGGGTCTTGTTTTTGTATCCATTCAGCCAATCTGTGTCTTTTGGAGGGAGCATTTAATCCATTTACATTTAAGGTAATTATCGATATGTATGTTCCTATTACCATTTTCTTAATTGTTTTGGGTTTATTATTGTAGGTCTTTTCCTTCTCTTGTGTTTCCTGCCTAGAGAAGTTCCTTTAGCATTTGTTGTAAAGCTGGTTTTGTGGGGCTGAATTCTCTTAGCTTTTGCTTGTCTGTAAAGGTTTTAATTTCTCTGTCAAATCTGAATGAGATCCTTGCTGGGTAGAGTAATCCTGGTTGTAGTTTCTTCTCCTTCATCACTTTAAATATGTCCTGCCACTCCCTTCTGGCTTGCAGAGTTTCTGCTGAAAGATCAGCTGTTAACCTTATGGGGATTCCCTTGTGTGGTTTGCTTTAATGAAAGTAAATAATAGCATGTTTTACAATTAGCGTGAAGACCTAATTCTATATTTTATGAAATAACGGAGAACTGATTTCAAAACAGGTTAATGGAGATGATCAAAAATTTGGAGTTCAAGGAAAAGTTTTTTTTAGCTGCTTCATTTATTTCTAACTTACAAGTTTTAATAATTTCAAGTGTTCTTGATTACTATGCTAAAAAATTACTTTTTAAAAAACTTCTAAGAATTTAAAAAACTAAAAATCAAACACACAACTTTTATTCTTCAAAGTTCACTTTTATTTATTCATCATGGGGGAGCACAGTCACTTTCTTCAGGGCACACATTTCCCCTTTCCCCACCTCCCTTGCCCGCCATTTTATTGCACACCACACCCTCCACAGGCCATCATCAAGAGAAAGACATGACATAAAACCCAAATTCATCAGCTTCGGGTGAGGGAGCAGTCACAGCACGACAGTAATATTCGTGAACTCCGAGAGGAGGGGCATTAGATAGCAGTCTAATGCAGGCTCCAGAGTGAGGGAGTATGCGTTAAAATCACATTTTCTTCACTAATTAACCAATGAACTGTGCATAACTTAACTAACCTATCCTAAATTCAATTTGCTTATCTGTAAGCAAATGTAAATGAATAAAGTAACGACAGTACCTACGTTAATGGTCTGTTATGAGAATTAAGACACACCACAGGTATAGCCCTCAACACATCAATAAAAATAAGTTGTTACTGTTATTTAAAAAACAGCGTTTGCTACATTTCAGTATAAACTTTATTTGTACTGCCTGGCTCCATAGGCGAGGTAAAGCACTGAAATGCACTGATTACAATTCCACAATCTCTGTACAAAGAAGCTAGAACAACTACTCACAAGTCTGTCAATTACTGTAAAAGTGCAACATACCAATATACCTAAAATTCTCAAATATCTACACACTAGAATAGGGTAAAGCAGATTAAAAATTGTGTATGTTAGCAACATTATAAACTGACAACACTTAGAAATGCATGCACAGCACAAAATTTTCCATTAAAGTTACATTCTATCCTATTCAGACCAGTGTGTACATGTATATTTCACATGTGGATATTTCCCACACACACCTAGGTAATGCTTTTTGTACCTATGTACAAACTTATTTTTAGAGACTTCATCTAATCTGGGCAGCCTTCCTACTTGCCCTCAAAGCCCCTTCACTGCCTTCACTAATTCTAGCCTCTGTGCTATTTCTCTATCTCATCACATTTCACACCCTGAACTGCCATTTGTTTATATATCATCCTCCCTTACTAGAATTTGAGGCCCTTCAGTAGTTCAATCCTTCGTACCTAGAAGGCAGTAGGCACTCAATAAACATCTGCTGAACGGCTGTTGCATAAAAAGCTATGTGCCAATTTCCAACCATAAGAGATAATAAAGGAAATCTCCCACGAAACTGAAGGCAGTTCACCAATGGAGGTGGTGTAACACAGTGGTAAAGTAACTGCTCTGGGGTCCATCTGGGCACCAGTAAGCCACAGACTTGCTCTGTGATCTTAAGTAAAGACTCCACCGTGCTACACTTCACCCAGCTCCGCATCCACACATCCTAAGACAACTGTACCTACCCCACTGGGTGCTGTGAGAGCTGTTACCACATGTAAACGCTCAGCATGCGCCCGATACTGTGAACACTCAGTAAATGAAGTCTCACGGCGGTGGCAGTGGTGCTAATTACAGGTCAGCCTTTACAGAAGAGCACACAACTATGAGGCATTTGGGAGGAAAAAAAATGCTCCAAAAGAGACATATAGGAATATACATGTTCAGTATTAATTACTGTTCTTGTCCTGAACAATTTTACTTTCGTTCTCACAATTGTTACTGAAAGGTTTCAACGGAAATGAAGAAAACATACTTGTATTTGTTTGAGCATCAACTACACACCAAGCACTTACCAGGACCTTTCATTAAATTTAATTGTGTGTAATCCCCTCCATTTTCATCATCTCCACAAAAAATGGAAACACTTCCTATGCCTCTTCAGCAAGTGACAAAACCGGGCCCAAGAAATACACAGATAAACTACAGTTCCTCCCACCATACCTCCAAGGGGTTAAGACATTCTTCTTCCACTTCAGAAAATCACTGACACACTCTAAGACAGCCATAAACTAGTGATCTATTCCATGGAATGGAGATAATGTAACACTTTAAATCTTAATTCAATCAAAGACTCCTTTATGAAAGTAGAGACAGACCATAAATCATGAGAGAAGTTATTTCTTAAACCTAAGAATATAATATAACAAAGTATATTAACATGTGACACATCATACAACTCTACAGTAAACTAACCATTAAGTCATAGTGTAGAAATTCCTAAAGGGCACACTGACCTTGTGTTCGATGGGATCGAATAATACTCATGGAGCTAATCCAATCTGGAGAGATCTTTGATACTAAGGAGTACAACACCTCAAGGCTGGTGGCATCCACCACGAGGATTTCGGGATAATGGCCATGGCACAGAAGCCTTCCTTCTCTCTGATTTCCAACAGAGAACTGGTAGAACTAAAAGGAAGAAGATTTTTAAATGTTCTTTACTTGAGATACTTGATTCACATGGATTCACCAAGCTTATTATGATGCTCAATTTCTCCAGTAATATTTCCAGACATGTACTATATGGTATATATTACATGCGTCTACATATACACATGTCTACACATGTGCAGACATCAAGTTACATTAATATTTCAAAATATCTAACAAAATTATTTTCTTCCTAGTATCTTATCTTCCTTTTTGAACTATTTTGGAGCAGAATTCATGATAATTCTTTTTTGTCCTCCTGTAGCATCTAAAACAGAGTTGTTGAATGAATTAATAAAACACCTGAATAAAATCAGCTTCACAAATCAAAGCAAAAGTGTAGCTCATGTGGGTCACAAAAATAATATGAGTTCCAGATGAATGAGAATCAGTGCGTATAGGTTTATAATTACTAGTCATGACCAAATAAAATTTAGAAGCAAGTAAATTCTGAGTAATCTAAGTGTGTTATTTTAGATTAGAGTGTGAAACAACCGTTATAAACCATTCTCATAGTGCACATTTATACTTTGTGGAAGAAAAATAGAGGAAGAACCAGTACAATGGTGTTACTCATGCCAAGAATAACTCAAAAGGATAAGATGAGTTTCCATCAAGCAAAGAGCAGAGAAAGAATGACTCTAAGACCAACAGCTTATCAAAGGTTCTGAATTCCCTTAGCCTCAAAAAAAAAAAAAAAAAAAAAGTGACTCTCTTAGTGGAATGATTCTCCTAGAGGATTTTTAGAAGGCAGACTACAACTTTTCAAGGGATTGGACCTTACATAAATCACATGAGGGCAAGTTAGACACCGCACAAGGGGCAATGCTGTAACCACTCCACAACTGGGGAGATAAGTAAGAAACCCAGGTCCAGTCTGCTCCCACACTCATCCACCCACTGCTCAGAGCTCAACGTTGCATGTGAAGAAAACGATCTTTTCTCAACTATGAAGTCCCCTGCACAAGGAGCACAACTTCTTAAACATGAGCACTGAGCACGGAGCACATTAACTAAGTGCAAGGTAGCACCACTAAACCCCAGAGAGGGGTCTAATAAAATGTAGACTATCACAGGGGGGACCTCTAGATCTCAGGTTGATCCATAACACACCATCTGGGCTCCCAGGGACTGCCAGGCTCTCGCATGCATATAATAATGTGACCATAGGTAGCCTTGACGCACAGAAGGGGAGGATGTGTGAAGGAGAAAGGGATGGGTGCACGTAAGCAAACTTCGTCAGCGCTCACTCAGCACCAGCCAGGAAAGCCATGTGCACTGCAGTCACTAGAGAAGAGCTCTGTCCTGAGGGCAGGGGTATTTTATTAGATATGCCTGACTAAATGCCTCTCACTTTTGCTTGAAAGTTATATTCTCAAACCATCTTCCGAACACTGATTTAGCTTCCAAGACACTTTGATATGGGCAAGAAAGGTGTCCCTAATGGAGAAACAGGTTTTCCAAATATTAAAAAGGGATGCCCCCATGTGATAATTTAATAAGTTGGCACTTCCTTATGATTTCAGTAAGTGCCAATGCCATCAAGGTTCATCATTTCTACATATATAAGAACAACCTGGGGACTTCCCTGGTGGCACAGTGGTTAAGAATCTGACTGCCAATGCAAGGGACACAGGTTCAAGCCCTGGTCCAGGAATATCCCACAGGCCACGGAGCAACTAAGCCCGTGCGCCACAACTACTGAGCCTGTGCTCCAGAGCCCACGAGCCACAGCTACTGAGCCCACGTGCCACTACTGAGCCCACGCGCCTAGAGCCTGTGCTCTGCAACAAGAGAAGCCACTGCCATGAGAAGCCCGCGCACTGGAACGAAGAGTAGCCCCCGCTCGCCGCAACTAGAGAAAACCCGCGTGCGGCAATGAAGACCCAACGCAGCCAAAAAGAAAGAAATAAACAAATTTTTTTTAAAAAACCTGCTTCTGAACCTGAGAGGGTGAGGATCACCCAGGAAACACCTGTCACACACATTAGTAAATGCCAGAAAGCATCTTCTACTTAGAGATGGCTGCCAATCTAAATACAGAAGGCCTAATACAGGATCTGATAAACAGCAGGCACTGAAAATATATTGAATAAAGATAATTTTTCCTAAAACATAAACCAAAAGTTTTTAAATCATAAAATTATACAACAGTTAAAATATTTATATCCAATGAGTTTGATACTTATATATAATTTTCCAATTAAATTATTTATAAAGTCAATGAATCTAAATGATTTTATCATCCCTTTTCTCTTTATAAATCTTGATGATTCTTCATATGATAAAAAATAAATACTACAGGCCCTTTAAATAAAAAGTATATGCCGTAACAGCATTGAAGAAGCAATTTTTAAAAGGACTTTGCCAGGGTAATAAGTAGTCACTAAAGATTTATATCACACAAACCATCTGTGAAAATTTTCCTTTGCTTGTCTAACTTGTGTTAGCACAGAGGGTCTTCTTTCTCAACAAATGATTTTTCTTGTTTTAAGGGAGGCAGTATGATATAACAGAAAGAACACAGTCCCTAGAGTCAGATAAAGCTGATTTGGGATCCTAGTGCCAGGAATGACTCACTGTGAGACTGGGGCAAGTCATTTAATCACTCCGGCTATCAGCTTCCTTATACATAAAAGGATATACTCCTACCTAATTTGTAAGGATGTGGGGAGGCCTAAATGAGAAACCATACAGGAAACACCTATATAATATTTGCTATAAATGTGAGTTCTCTTCTCTTCCCTCTTCTTCCCCATTGAGAACATAAATCACATTTTTCTATATACATTGTAATTTCCCAACACTCAACACAGTAAATGATGAGTAATTTGAAGCACAAAGAATTTGACAGTTATGAAAGAATAAGGAAGAATACCAGGAATGTAAGTGAGAAGCTATAAATTCCTGTGCAAATTGCTGTGTCAGCCAGGCATATGAAACGGTCCTTTCTTTTACAGAGTTGTGAAGTCAAAACACGAACTCAAGAACCAACTGCACAAGCAAGGAAAAGGGTATCATCCCCAAAATGGACTGTGTCAATCATGAGTGGAATCACCAAGGCTTTAGCAAGAGAGAATTCCATTATTTAGGATCTAGAACACTTACCCAACCAGTAAAAGGGCTCTCACCTGGGTAACCAGGATAGAGAGAGCAGAAGCAGCAGTGACAATGGCTTACCTTACATCTTTCAACATTAGTCTCCTCGTCTTTGTTTTCCTCCCCCACTACACTGTCTTATGAAAAATACTTTTACTACTCTAATTCTAGTCTTCCTGTCCTATTACCCATCCCCACCCACTTCTCATATAAAAATACAGACTCAATGTTTAAAAAACATTTTTTCAATTGTACACCTATAATAAATTGTGCTGACTTGGCCAGTTACAGAAATTGATACTAACCTGTATGCCAGTATGTGTGCAAGCTAATTTTGTAAATTCAATACATCTGCCGTCGTTCACGTCCCAGAGGCACATCTCTCTATAAAATAAGATAACAGCTGACTTTAAATCTGAGTTTTGGAAGCACTGTTCAACTTTGTCACAGTGGTTTAAAATTAATCTTCCATTAAAACTGACATATTTCTGAAAAAGTATTGATGGTATATAGTCATTATTGCTGTTCATCAAAAATTCTGGTCCTCCCACCCACCGTCCTAAACTCCCCTCCAACCTAACCACCCCCACCTTGATCCACATTCTTTCTGGGCACCTGGAAGGACTGCACCTCCTGGCTCCCTTTTAGTTGGTGGAGTCTTCTGAGTAGTTCTGACCAGAACTGATATGAGACCCTCCAGAACTCTCCTCTGCCTCTATACCAGATAGCGGCGGCTCCTTCACCCTCAGCCTCAAAGTAAGGAGAATTATGAAGCAGAGCACAGCCCTAAGTGATATATGAAGGGCAAGTGGCAAAAACTAGAAATAAACTTTTAATTTAAACCACTGCAATTTTCCATCGGTTATCAACCTACTAGAAAACTTAGCACTGCAAAAAGCAAAACTTAAGGTCAACTGAATTCCAAATCTTTGCAAATTAAATATAATATTCCAGTTTTAATTCCATATTTATTGCAGAAGTTTTATTGCATGCATACCAAAAGAAAAAAGCTTTATCTCACACTAAAGATACAACATTTGAAATTAGAAATGTCAATATGCCTTGTATTTTAAAGAAATAAATTTAAGATTTATTTAACAGAAGACAACATTAATAAAATGTAATGATCCTGATATTAGGGTATTCTTTAAGATGTCTTTTCCTATATCTCATATGGTATAAATTTTTCAAAGGAAATTCACCCAATCTATTTAGAATATTCACTCTAATATGAATTATCCTTTAATTGGCCAAAAGGTACTATATTTTCACCTGCTGCTGCCTTTCAGTTACACAAGGTTCTTTTTAAATTCATAAATTATGAGGAGTAGAAGGGACAAGTTCTTAAATAATTCTCTTCCAGTTCCCCAACTCCCTTCAATAACATATTGTGTAAATATACAATTTTCTAAACACTCTAAAAGTTTTTTCTTTTAATTCCCCACACTCTAGACCCTACAAATACTGTTCAATGACTTACCTCTCTAAAAGCAAGCTCTATTCTGAGCCTTAGGAATACATGTAGCCATATTAGTGCATTAATGTACATCAATATAACTGTTTAAACTTTTGCGTGGCTTCGTCTTCCAAATTTATGCTAGCCTAGCATCACTGAGGTTTTTTAAAACTCTCAGAGTTGTCGGCCAATTCAGCAAAAATGCCTTGGGGATTAATGATCATTCTTTAAATTTTATGGTATTCTGAGTTTCTCAAAAGCAAGGCAAAACCATAATCATAAATTACAATAAAATACAAAGTATTATAAAAATCATTAATAAAGATAAAATTCATTTTGAAAACCATATTTCAAATATCTTTATGTTGAAACAACTGAGGCATTTATTTAAAAGGCACCCCCAAAGAAAAAAAAAAATTCCTACTTACTAATACAGTGGTACTATTTGCAACACAGACTTACGAGGAGAAAAGTGAATAAGAAAATACTTACCCACTCTCGGATGCGCTCACAATATACTGTTTGTCACTAGAAGCACAAGCTTTAGATAAACAGGTGATTGAAGCTGTGTGACCAAATAACAGTGCTCGAGGATTAACCTAGAAATACACAAATATGTTGATATTAGTACCAAATTTTTTAAGTAATCATTTTTAGGAATCCTGTTAAATATTCAGTACAATATACAGATACAGATTTGAGAAGAACTGCTCAGAACATCAAAAACTAAGAGCTGCAAAACACTGACGCCCACCAATTTAATGCGCACAATCAGCCCACCACGTAGTTCTAAAGTCAAAAGTGGAAAACCAAGAGGTGGCATTACTTGCCCAATATCATGCAAAGAATGATGGAACCAGGATTTAAAGCAGGGCAGTGTTTGGCACTAAGCTCCAATACACTGAGAAATCAGGTTAAGAATGTGTATTAGTATACAAAATAATTTAACCTCACCTATTTTTAAAATAATACTTTGCATGATTTGAAAGTACATTTAGAGTCTCTAGACTATGGACATCCCCAAACACACAAAAAAAAGAACAGGTACCCTACCAAAAGCTGATATCAATGTTGACTATCAGGAACCAGACTGACCTTCACAGCCTAATGATTTAGTGCCACAGTGCCTTATGAAAGGACGGCTTAATACCCACTATTCTAAAATAGTCTAGCAATCAGCCCCCAAATTCATCTACTCTGTACCAAACTGCATGCTATCATTTCAGGTTACTTCAAGGCCTTAAGTAATTTCAGGATATCTTTCTTAAACATTTAATACATACAAATAATATTTGTAACACATGTACAAGACATAAAAAAAAATACATAACCACATACTCAATACCCAGTTTAAAAAAACGGAATATGATTAATACCTTTAAAGCCCCTTTCATGATATCCATTTTGCAAAGAATCAAAATCACTTTAGCCTTATTTTGCATAATTATAATTAAAAGAAAAATACAATCATTGTTTATGGTTAGAACAGGCCTAGAATGTTTTCTCATACATCCAAAATTTTCTCATACATCCAACCCCATTTCTATACAGAGACTCTGTGTTCCTCCACTGGAAAAAAAAAAAAATGCTCTTGGCCAATTCTTTAATTTCTCCCAAGAAAATCAAATTTACCAATTGTTAGTTTTATTTTCAATGTACATGGCTTTGCTAGAAAATCCCATTTTCAGTCATACTGGAGTAACTAGAACTGACTGTACTCCCACCAAAATCTAGAAAAATGAATAAAAATAATTGAAGTATAAAAATCACATAATCATCTCAATAGAGACAATAAAAGCATTTGACAAAACTCAATATCCTTTCATGATTAAAAACTCTCAACAAATTGGGTATAGAAGGAATGTACCCCAACATAATAAAGGCCATATACAACAAGCCCACAGATAACATCATATTCAACAGTAAAAAGCTAACAGCCTTTTCTCGAAGATCAAGAACAAGACAAAGATAGCTACTCTTGACATTTCTAATCAACATAATACTGGAAGTCTTAGCCAGAGCAATTGGGCAAAAAACTAAACAAACAAAGCATCCAAATTGAAAAGGAAGTAAAATTGTCTCTGTTGTAGGTGACATGATCTTATATGTAGAAAATCCTAAAGACTCCAACCAAAAGACTGTTAGAACTAATGAACAAATTCAGAAAAGTTGCATGATACAAAATAAACATACAAAAATCAGTTGTTTCTATAACAACAAGATATCTGACAGAGAAATTAAGAAAGCAATCCCACTTACAATAGCATCAAAAAGAATAAATTACTTAGAAATAAATTTAACCAAGGAGGTGAAACACCTGTATTCTGAAAATTATCAGACACTAATGAAAGAAGTGGAAGAAGAAATAAATAACGTGGGAAAGATATCCCACGTTCTTGGGTTGGAAGAATTAATGTTATTAAAAGGTCCATACTGCCCAAAGCAATCTACAGAGTGAATGCAATTCTATCAAAATTCCAATGGTGTTTTTCAGAAATAGAAAAATAGAAAAAACCATGATAAAATTTGTGTGGAACCATAAAAGACACCAAATAGCCAAAGCAATTTTGAGAAAGAACAAAGTTGGAGGCTTCACACAGTAAGTATTAATATAACTGGAGGAAAAATAAAAATATGGCGTATTGTTATATTTATACCTTTTATCTATATCTCACCATATCCCATAAAAATTTATGTCATAGTTATTAACTAATAAACATTTCACACATAATCAGTACAAAGATAATCTGTTCAACATATTCAAAAAACCATCCATCATCAAAGACCACAGTTCAAAAGTGACAGTTATCAGTGGCAAGGTGTGATGTTTAGAATAAAATGATGTGATGTGTCAGTTCTTAAGAGTAAACACTAACATCAATGTTCCAATCTGGAACTTTGAGGCTACTAGTTCTATAGTCAGCCAACAATCAGCACTCCTTTTGTTTCCCCCTTTAGCAATTTTTTCTTTCTACTACCTGAGATGCTACAATTACATTCATTAACTAAATCCTTACTATGTACAAGCACTGTGATAACGGCTTAATACACATTCCTTCATAGAATCCTTACCACAACCTTGTGTAGTTGATCCTATTTGAAAAATGGCAAGACTTAGGCATCAAATGGTTAAAAACTGCCAAAAGTCACACAGCTAGACACTACAGTAGCCAAGATTGAAGCCAACTTCACCCACCTGCAACATCTGAGCTCTTACCACAATGTTTCACTTCGTTCATTAATGCCATGTATTATACTATTCTTTGCAATTACAGCTTTATAGGTAGTCGAAGCATTAAAACACTATACTGTAGACAATACCAGCATTAACAGGTTCCCTCCTTTACTCTTATCACCATCTGTCTAGGTACTCACTAAACTACTGCTTCTGCAGTATCTCTCAGATATTTTATTGCCACCATGTTAGGCCAGGCTGCCCTTTTTCACAGGTAAAAGGAGACCAAGATATGCATGGCAAAAGTTCTAGCTACAGTTCTGAATCCTTTCCTAACAAAAGAAGGGAAGACACCATGACCTCAAGAGAAGGTATTTTGTGCCCTCCCCACTCTGTATGTTATATGACTTATTGGTCCTTCATAGGCATAAATGACTGCTATAAAGTGCATTAAGAAGGCCCTCTACATGAATCAAAAGACAATAACCAAGCCACTTTTTATTCAGCCTTCTTTTCCCCTGGGTAAACAGTCCAATTCTCTTAATATCTTTCAAAGGATGTATTTCTCTCCTAGTCAGTCTCCTCTCCCCCTTTAATCCCTCTTACTTGAATTTAAATAAATATAACATTCTAGTGAAATCCATGCAAAAAATTCAGTAAAAGAATGGTTTCTAAGATCTTACAAGTAAATCTTATTGCTTGTAATAACTCCAATAAAATGTGGTGGGATTTTGTTCTCCTCATCACTACACTGCTGATTCCTATTTAGTTTGCTATCAATCCTGAAGGCATATCACGTTCTACAACACTCATTTCCAGTCACTTTCCAAACTGTAACCCTAGCCTTGACATGTCATCCAAGTGTGTGGATCATTTTTTCAGTTCTAGCAATTCCATGCCTAGGTGAATACCTAAGAGCAACGAAAACATATGTCCACACAAAAACTCACACACAAATGTTCAAAGCAGCATTATTCACTATGGTCAAAAGTAAAAACAACCCAAATGCCCATCAACTGATCAACAGACAAATAAAATGCAGTATACCTATACAATGGAATATCATTTGGCCATTAAAAGAAATGAAATATTGATACATGCTACAACATGGATGAACCGTGAAAATATTATCTAAGTGAAAAAAGCCAATCACAGAAGATCACATACTAAATGATTCTATTTACATAAAGTGTCCAGAATAGGCAGATCTATAGAGACAGGAAATAGATTTGTGGTTGCCCGGGGGACATGGGGGTATATTGGGCGTAACTGCTACAAAGTACAAGGTTTGCTTCCAAGGTGATGAAAATGTTCTAAAATTGACTGTGGTAATGCCTGCACAACTCTGTGAACAGAGTAAAGAAACATTAAATTGTACACTTTAAAGAGTATATTGTATGGCGTGTAAATTTTATCTCAATAAGGCTGTTAAAAAAAATGTTTAGTTAAAAAAATCAACTTTCTTGCCTCTACATTCCATGCCAGCTACCGCCCCATTTTCTCTGTTCCCCCTTACAGAAAAATTCCTGGGGAGAGTTGTCAGAGATTGGAGGTTAAAATATGGAAAAAGACAGTCTCTCCACAGAGAGCCAGCGCCCAGAAGCAGAGCACGCTGAGCATTCCACACCAGTAAAGGATGGCAAAAAACACATAGCGACTTTTAAAATAAATATGACAAAATTTACAAACAGTTTTACAAAAAGTTTTGCTCTCTTCAAGACATTGACCTTAGAAGGTATAAATGCTCAAAATTGTTTTTTAATATCTTTTTTGGAAACCTCCTTCAATATGGTTAGAAATTTTCTGAAAAATGCTAAATGTAACATATTAAGCCAGGTAGGATAGATATTATAATTGAAAATCAAGCCAAAAGCCAGCAGAAGTCAACTCTGATGAATCATGTAAATAATCATTCTGAATACCAATTTTAGTCAAAATACATCTCACAGAAGATATATTATGAGGTCAAATTATTCTGGAACTGTGTTATTTTTTGTTAAGTATTTTATTATATGTGAAAAGTACAATAGGCACTTCAAACACTCACTTCCAAGTCTACTGAAAGATCCCAGAGACATATTTGCCCATCATGGCATCCAGTCACGATCGTGGCCCCATCATCTGTTAAAAGTACTGCTGAGATGCAGTGGGTTGGTGCTTTGCGACCCCAAAGAACGATGGGTAGAACAAGGCTGTTTCCTGCCATTGTGCTTTCAAACCTGGAAATGTTATAAGAATAATGTCAAATGTTATATTTCCTTCTGAAACATATTACACATTTTTCTTATGAAGCCAACTTGAACTTCCTAAGTGCCAAGAATTCCTCTAAACATTATATATATAAATAAAACAGACACATACATAAAAGTATATAAAATCTAATTAAAATCTCAATTAATCCTCACAACAAATCACACGGTAAGTACTATTAGCACTCTTCTTTCACATGTAAAGACAGTGAGTCATAAAGAGTTGCAAAGTGAAAATGGAAGAAATGGAGCCCTAGTCAAGACCCAGGCAGCCTGACTTAGAACCCGGGGTCTTACTCACTCTGCTATGCTACCAAGGCAAGTGAGGTCTCCAAATCTTGTTAAGTCTCCAAACCAATAATAGTTAGCAATGTCCAAGAAAAACTGAGAGTTTCTGACAGTGTCCTAAACATTAAAAAGAATACTGCCCACTGAGAAACTCATTCACTGTATTTAGTACAAACCTATTATGTCTCAAAGTCACGAATGTCTTCTATTCTAAACTCTGAAACCTGAGGGATAAAGAACTTTAAACTCATTTCTGAATAATAAAAATTTAGTTCTGGTAAAGGTGTTTAAATTTGAGATGAATAATCAATTAAGCAGTGTATATTAGAGTACCCTGTTTGTAGCACAAATATAATGAATTATTCCTTCATATGACAAAATTAAGATCTAGTTAGTGAAACAACTAGATTTAGGTGTTACAAACTGTGTGATTAAAGACTTAAATACTAGTTCAGAGAAGTTCAAGAGACATGAAAACTGGCATAATCAGAGAGGGCTCCATATAAGACAGAGACTCTGCCAGACCTTATGAGACACTAGGAGTCACTCATAGGCTTGGTTTCTACGTGGCAACAAAAGATATATGTATAATGTAGACTCTTTAGAACGCTAAGATTGTCCTAAGAAATTTTCAGAGACACTTAAAGGAATAACCACTTTCTATGAAAGAAACTAGTTTTTTTTACCCATGGTCCTACTGCTGGTTGCTTTTAGCAAAAGTCTTTTCTTTAATCCACTACTTACACTCTTTAAACAAATAAATAAAACTAAAACTAAAATCCCTTTCCCTGGAAAGAAAATTAGGCAGGTAAAAAATTATGAATGATGTTTACCAAAAGCAGTCTATGTATATTACATCTTTTATTTTTTGTTAGAATTCATGGCTTTCATCAATTTGCCTCCCCCAAAACTTCATCTGTTTGCTACAGGTAAAAGTTGTTTGCTATAACTTGGGAAAAATTCCAAGTTCCCTTCCTATTTATAAAACCATTTACGTATCATGTTCAGCAGTTCATAGACTACTATGACATTAACAATTCTTTCCATATTCCTATTTAATATCAGAAAATGAAACAAAGCACTGAGCCAACTTTAACAAATTTGGTACAGCATGTTCCTGGCTGAATAACATATCCAACAATGACTTTCTCAAAAAGAGAATCTGGAAGAAGTTCATTCTTCCATGGTGACAGCATTCATTTTTAAGTTATATCACCAAAGATTTCTCTCAATTAAATAAGCTCACAGCATCTAACACAATATGGTGAGATCTGGAAAGAATATTTCTCTCGATATTTGAGCACTCGTATTCGATGCATATGCCTAGCTTGAAGAGAATGCAAATACACAGATTCAGCACTAAGGAATATGTGTGTGACAGGGAGATGTGTCTGTTCTGATGCAACAGGAAAGAAATTTCTGGTATTCAAGTGACAAGGAGCTCAAGGAAACCTGGAAGAAGAATACATTTCATAGCTCTTAAAACAAGTGAAAATAATCGCCCATAACATGATAAAGGTATTGGAAAACACATCCATCTCTAACTCAGCTTCTCCAGAAACTAAAACAAATCTTCACATTCTAACGAAAATCAGGAACTGACAGTCAATCAGAATCTGAGAAGAATTCTCATTAAGGGCAATTAAGAATCTTCATAAGGGAATACATTGTATTAGTTTCCTAAAAACTGCCCTGACCACAAACTGAGTGGCTTAAAAAACAGAATTTGTTGTCTCATAGCTCTTGAGCTAGAAGTCTGAAAGTAGGTGGTGTCACAGTTAGTTCCTTTTGAGGGTTGTGAAGGGAAAGGTCTGATCCACGCCTCTCTCCTTGGCTGGTAGAAGGCCAACTTCATGCTCACATGGTGTTCCCCTATGTACACGTCTCTCCCTTTTTTTATAAGGACACAGCCATGTTGGGTTAGGGCCCACCCCGATGACCTCATTTAACTCGATTACCTTTATAAAGACTTCCAAATAAGGGCACATTCTCAGGTACTAGAGGTTAAGACTTCAACATACGAATTTTAGGGGAACACAATTCAACTAATAGCAGGGACATGTCCTTTTAAAAGAACATAACCTAGGGCTTCCCTGGTGGCGCAGTGGTTGAGAGTCCGCCTGCCGATGCAGGGGACACGGGTTCAGGGGACACGGGTTCGTGCCCCAGTCTGGGAGGATCCCACGTGCCGCGGAGCGGCTGGGCCCGTGAGCCATGGCCGCTGAGCCTGCGCGTCCGGAGCCTGTGCTCCGCAACGGGTGAGGCCACAGCAGTGAGAGGCCCGCGTACCGCAAAAAAATAAATAAAATAAAAGAACATAGCCTAAAATTAATTATCCAAAAAGCAATTCTCCCTTAGGAAATAATGTTACAGAACTTCACTATATCTTTTCCAGGGGATCATACTACATCAGCTTATCTGCTATTACAACTGCTTATCTGAGGAATTAGGTAAGAAGTTCTGTCCAACCAAGGTGGGGGGGAGGGGGGATCAAATTCAAAATTCACTGCTCTATATCCAAGGACATTAGGGATTCATTGGGATAAAAAAAAAAATCACATTTTTCTGGAAAAGGCCCAAATCAAAAGTGACTGAATAAATGATTAGTGCCATATAGTATTAACTGTAATAGAAACTCTGAAGAAAATTCTTACTAACTCTCCAAAATATTGTGTACAATATACTCATATTTTGTAACTAATACATTAAGGGGAAATACCACCTTTCAAATTTTAGAGTTATAAATAAATATGCTGTACGACTAGATACTCCTAAAAACAGAAGAATACTAAGAACATTCAATTTTCATCTATGTTTGTATCAAATCTGACTTAAAATTATATTTAGACATTGGCTATTAAATAAAACTCTTTTACTGAAAAAGCTTTAGAGTCAAATAACAGAAGTTCTAGATTCTACCCCTCATTTTGCCACCAACCATGCAGGCTTTGAGCATATCATCTCATTTCTGATATTGGTTTTCTCATCAAGAGGTAGTTATAAAATTAATTTTGAATCATTTTGAAGTCAAAGAAATCAAATCATAAAGAGCAGGGGTTTGAGAGATAAAAAAATCAAGCCATCTCTTTTGGTTACCTTAATTTCATGTATTTCTATTTCACCTAATTGCACCTATTTCTCAGTTCTATACAGAAATAAAACCATACTTCAGTTAAAAACAACAACAAAAATAATAGTTGAAAAAACACTGAACTTACAGTCAGAAGAACTATATTCAAATCCTGACTCTTCTATGCAATCTTGAAAAAGTTACCCCTCTAGGTCTCAGCTTCCCCATCTGTAAAAGATGGACGATAATACTCTCCTTTCAGAAAGCTGTCATAAAGGTTAAGAGAGATCATATATGTAATGCAACTAGTAAAATATCCATCACATGGCAGATGATCAGCAACTATTCATTTTTTTAAAACACAGATTTTGCTATTCTTCACATGCTGCTTCCACATCTACTGATTTCTTTCAGCACTGTAGCTTAACATTTAATAAAGTTGTACCTTTTCAAGAGGTTACTATCTTTCACTGACTTTTTGACACAATATAAAAGTACTACTACTGTATATGCCTGTCGAACAATTCTATCTGCAAATATGACAATTCAATTCTGCATGACGTTATTAGAAATAATACTACAAACTCCAATCCCAATACTAAGACAGCTTTCAAATTAAATTCTGATCTCATTTCCCAAGTTTCCATTCTGTGTCTATACCATGGAATTACAACAGGAGATAAAATAGACACATTGACCTACACAATGGGGCTTACACACATGAAAACAACTACCACAGAGTGTGATGCAGGAGGAATCTCAAGACCTAATGGAGACACAAAAGATGGATATCCTAACGTATACTTCAGGAAGGGTTCTTGGAAGAAATGATGAGTGAGAATGAGTAGTAATTACCCAAGGAAGAGGCTCAAGGAATCACATATTCTAAGTCCCCAAGATGAGAGACCTCAGTTCTTTCTGGACAGTGAAAATAGCAGGGCTGGCATTCAGAGCACAAAGGCAGAATGAGACAAGAAACAACAAGCCCACATGCACCAAATCATAAGAACTTGGTAACCCACCTCAAGGAATTTGGAGTTTAACCTGATAGCAATGGAAAACAGGTCAACTGTTTTAAATCTGATTAGCTTTTCAGAAAGATCCCTCTAGCTACAATACAAAAGGGAGGGAGAAAACTCTGGGTTTGAAGACCAGTGGGGCTACTGCAGTACTGCTGGTAAGAGAGATGGTGCCTAAATGTATCACAACTTCATTACTATTTCTGGATTTCTCTGTCTAATGGCTGTCTCCCCTACTAGTCTTTAAGCTCCCTAAGAACAAGAACCACATCGATGTATTTACCACCATATGATGTGGATGGAGCACAGTGTCTGCCATATGGGACGTCTTTAATAAATATATGATGAAGGGTAGCAGTGGTGAAAATGGTAATAATAAGATGAATATGAGAGCTATTTTAGATATACAATAGATAGGACTTGGTGTTCAACACACCAAATTGATAAAAACACAACATAGATTTTGATACAGTTTTTTTACACAAAGGTACATTTTAAAGAGAAAACAATTTAAAATGCTAAACGCCCTCTACATAAAGAATAGGCACTATTATTATGATACTGATGCCCAGTGAAGTCATCAATAATTTCAGGTTCTAATATGTGAGATAAATTATTATACACCTAACCAGAATTTACAAATTTAGGTTTTGAGAAGTAAGAAGATACTACAAGGTTTCACAATGGTCTTGAGCAGGACCAGAGTTTAAAGAGACTTAATGGTCCCATAACTATATATCCATCTAAGCAGAGAAGCAGTATGCGAAGACTATTTGAGATAGTATACAGGAAAACCAAATGGGACGCTACTGCAATAAGCCTGGCTGCAGTGATAAGAACCTGGCTAAAATGATGAGAGTTTTGAAAGAAAAAGAAAATATAAGGCATTATAGAAGAACAGTAAATCATTGGGTTTGATGAAATATGTAAGGCGTGAGGCAAGGAAAAGACATGAATGACTATTACTGTTGCAACAAAAATAGAAATGAGGTTTTTCCTCTCCTGATAACCAGGAAAATAAAGGGAACAGTGAACAGGCTAGAGAAGAAACATAAACTGGCATGAGTTAATCAATCCTAGTTTTATTTTAACTGTTACTAATCTGTAGTGTCTATAGTTAGATTTGTCCTTCACAAAACTAACCTGTCACCCCTAATCCTGTGTAATTTAGGTAATTTACACCCTGCACCTGATATTTACTCTTTACTCTCCCTATAAACTCTTGTAGCAAATAACCCCTTGTAGCTGTTTGCATTTCAGAAAGGAGGTCATATGTAGACCGATAACCCAGAGGCTAACGGACCCAATTACCAGGTTGCCTGACTCCAACAATGACTGTTTTGAAATAATGCAAGAAAAAGAATGCAAGACCTTCACCATTTTGATCCTTATCACTCACTTCGGACTTCGAACTCCCCTATAAGAATCCCTGTAATTCCCCAGGAAGCGGGGGGCACAGTTCTTGAGGCACTAGCCTGCTATGCCTTCCCTTTGCCTGGCAAAGAAAATAAAAAGCCTCTCTATTTCTAATCTTCCATTTCTCTGTCTCCGTATTTTTATTCAGCATTGGTGCACAGGGAGCCAGATTTGGCAACATTACTTTCCAAGCAGAGTGATAAGAGAAAGTAAGCAAGCATGGGAGGGGGAGGGAGGAGGGAGAGAGGAAAATAAGAACGTAATGAGGCAACAGAGAAACTGAGGCATAATCTGGTCTCAGAGAAATTAGAGCTCAGGAAATATGTTCACAAAATGGCACCAGAGAACTCAACAAAAATCGTCTCACGTGAACAGGAAAAATCCAATCACCCTTTGCCTGTATCACTGAACCAAGTCATTGCAAAAGTTGATGAAATATGGGTCAACCTCCTGCTGTTTTGCTTTTGTTTTTGATATTTAAGCAGTTGTAAAAGAAAGGCTTTTGTAACTGACCAAAAAAAAAAAAAACTGCCTTCCTAATATAGAAATGGAGAGTAGTATATAGCTCTTTACCATCTTATAGAGATCTATTTGAGTGGATATTTATTTATTCTTTATAAACACAAGTACATAATATTTGAAATTCCAATTTATTACAAGTTTACCCTTCAATGGGGCCCTTCCTCCTTAAAGATAATTTAAAAAACAACAAACAACCCAGGTGTCACTAAAGTGGGAACACGGACTTCTCACTGTTACCAAGAACAGACTGGCTCCAGGGTAAGAGGCAAGGAAGGTGTTGGTGATTGGACTGTGAAACTGTAACATCAGCGCTAACTCCAAGCCTGGGGGAGCCAGAACGGTAAACCTATCCAGCAGCCCCTGGAGCAAACCCCACTTTAAGAGGTTTTGTTCTCAGGTTCTGTGAGCGGCAATCCCCTTAGTGGATTTTTTTTCCCTTAATTTAAATAGGCACAGAAGAGCTTAGTTGCTCACATTTTCCAAATTCAAAGTTGATAGAAAAGAAAATTAAACCCTGTTTCGCAGTTTTATCAAAATCTGCCATAAAAGGGAAAGAAGACTACAAAGTTTTGCCTAAACATAACTACTCACTATGGGAAGGGGCCGCTGAGCCCCTCCTCCCGCCCGCCACATTTAGGTCCTTCAGCAACTCTCTCAAAATTACACTGCAAACTCATCTCAGAGCTCAGAGGCACACACAGACCTCCTGATTCCTAATGAAATAAATACCCTTCCTTATTCTATGTTGTCTGCGTTTACCACAAAATTCCATTTACCAGAAAACTTCATTCTCCAGTCAATCTGGTTAATCAAGATTTTACTAAAACACATTACTCAAAGGTAAGTAGAACTGTAGTATTTAGGGATGAAATGATCTGATGTCTGGGGTCTGGCATGTGGGAGATGGTGGAGGGGAAGAGGGGGTAAGAGGTATTGGAAGGGATGAAGATGAAACAGGAACATAAGTGTGATGGGTGGTACGCATCCAGATGCACCTCGGGAATAAAGGACTTATTACCCCAGCCGCTGAGAGCACTGGGCTGTCAGCCCCCACTAACGACTGCCCCAGCCAAAGGGAGACATCTTGCCGCCTTCCAGTAGGACAGCCCACATCCAACAACTGATCAATCCAGGGATAAACAGTAAAGGCCAGGCCCCCTCATATCAGTTCAGTATAGTTCTGAAGGGTCATTCCATCTTTGGAACTACCCCCAGGCTCAACTGAGATTCCTTCCGCTGAGACTCATTACAGCTCAACTTCTCCCTCTGGCCAAACCTGCTTCCCTTCCCCAGGTGTCGGGACTAAAAGCACTCCCTTATAAACCTGAGTGCTAATCTCCATCTCAGAATCTGCTTGCCAGGGAACCCAAACTGTAAAAATAAACGTTGAAGTTCCTTTTAGTACAAGAGTATTCATTACATTGTTCTTACTGTTTTTATGTGCTTGAAAATTTCTCTAATTGCTAATGGGTACATGGAAAGAACTTTAGTGTCCAAAAATCAGGGATTAAATAAATTATTAGAGTCTTACAATGGAACACTGCAGCATGAGATATGAAATAATCTCCAAAATATATAGTGGGATGAAAAAGTGCAGTACAGTGTATAAAATACATTCCCATTTTAGGTTCTAAAAGGGGTATATATATGTATCTACACACATCTGTAATACACACACACACAAACGTTTAGAATAATTCTGTAATTATACCAAATTAAAAAAAAAAAAAACAGTAATGAAAACTACCTCTGAAAAGGAAGAGTAAGAGAAGTAAGAGTCTGGATTGTGTGGGAATCCTGACTCTCAAGATAAATCCTTTGGCCTTAAGGGGTTTTTTAACCCGGGCTTTGTGTATTTCACTGTATTCCAAAAGACAGTTTAATAAACAAATTAATTAAATGGCCCACGGGACTTCTCTGGCGGTCCAGCAGTTAGGACGCCGCACTTCCACTGCAAGGGGCCCAGGCTCAATCCCTGGTAGGGGAACCAAGATCCCACAAGATGTGCAGGGCCAAAATAAATAAACAAATAAAATAAAATCCATGGCTGTGATTCACCAGGTTCTTTTATTTTAAAGATGCACATACACACACAACATGGAGTTTTCAAAAAAGCCTATAACTTTAACAAGTATTTGTCTTTAGCCTATAACTAGCTCCTCTCTGCTGTGAGTGCCCTGTCCCAAAACCTGTGATTCACTGCTCCTGCAACCACGTTTTCACAAGATTTTCTACACACTGGTGCAGAACACTCGTCACTTTGTGTGTAGTTATTTGTTTACAAATGCATCCATTCCACTAAAATCTGTTTCCCTGAAGAGTAAAACCAAATCATCGACGTAAGCCCACCATCTTTGTTATTTAATCATTATCAAGCAAACTGCATTTCACTGGGATTTGAGGTGACTTACCAGCACCTAGAATAGTTATAGACTCTTACTAGTGACCAATATGTACTTACTGAATGAAAAAACAGAGAATAACAATAATTAGCATTTATTAAGCTTTCACTGTGTGCCAAGCAAGATATTTCTGAGGAAGGAATATCTCATCTTTTTTGCTAAATCTAATTCTTCCTGGACTCTTTGAAGGATCTTACTCCCTTAATTATCCTTTCGCTGTCTACCATTTCACCTGTCTTTCAGTTCAATTAGGCTTTGTCCTTCAAACATGTTCACATCTCATTTTTGTCCAAAACACTTTCACTTGTTAATAGCCTCTGCTTGTAAATCTAGTAATCGCTCGCTCTCTCTCTCGCTCTCTCTCTCATTCATTCTTTCTCTCATTTTATCTCTCTGTTTCTCTCACTGTAATTACAATCAACATCTTGAAACCCACGGTCTTAAACATAGTGTTTCCATTTCCTTACTACAAAAGGCCTCATGTAATCTAGGTTCTATCTTCAAACACACCTAATCTAAGGCTGCTCAAAATTGCCCTCCCTCTACATGAAGAGGTCAACATTTCTCTAATATGATACTCCAGGAAAGAACTCTCCAATATTGCAGAGAGAAGCAAGGCCTTAGGAGAGAAGTGAGGAAAGAGAGGATTCTTTGACATTAATGGACTGTTGATACCTACTCTTTCTAACCATCTTACTCAGTCCTTACATTATATTCAGTCTTACACAGCTACTAGTTTGACACGGCTGATCATTTGCTAATTCTCAACCCTCTCTCTTTGGTTTCTGGTACAGCGTACTCTCCCAATTATCTTCTTCCTATTTTTTCAGCTTTATTCTGCCTAGCTATGTGAAGGCCTAGAAAGCCCTAAGAAAACTTCAAGGAACAAGGGAGGATCTTTCATCCCTGTTTTTCACTAGATTTGGACTTTTTTTTTTTTTTTTTTGGCTGCACCTTGCAGCGGCCTGTGGAATCTCAGTTCCCCTATCAGGGATTGAATGACACAGCAGTAAAAGCGTAGAATACTAACCACTAGGCAACCACAGAACTCCCAAGGGAATTTGTTTTGTTTTTTTTTTTTGACAGGTGACTTCTCAATTAAAGCCAAAAGACCATGGAATGATATTTTCAAGTGCTGAGGAAAAAATAAATTGTACACCCAGCAAAATTTTTATCAAGAATGGGGGTGAAACTTTCACATGAAAATTGATACAAGTGTCACCAAAAGACCTTCACAGTGCCAGTTATCAATTTATTGTTTCTCAGCTCCAAATTCACCCTTCTGCTCTACAAAAGTGGAGATGAGTTCTTTATTTTTTTTAACATCTTTATTGGAGTATAATTGCTTTACAATGGTGTGTTAGTTTCTGCTTTATAACAAAGTGAATCAGTTATACATATACATATGTTCCCATATCTCTGCCCTCTTGCATCTCCCTCCCTCCCACCCTCCCTATCCCACCCCTCTAGGTGGTCACAAAGCACCGAGCTGATCTCCATGTGCTATGTGGCTGCTTCCCACTAGCTATCTGTTTTACGTTTGGTAGTGTATATATTTCCATGCCACTCTCTCACTTTGTCACAGCTTACCCTTCCCCCCCCATATCCTCAAGTCCATTCTCTAGTAGGTCTGTGTCTTTATTCCCGTCTTACCCCTAGGTTCTTCATGACCTTTTTTTTTTTTCTTAGATTCCATATATATGTGTTAGCATACGGTATTTGTTTTTCTCTTTCTGACTTACTTCACTCTGTATGAAAGACCCTAGGTCCATCCACCTCACTACAAATAACTCAATTTCATTTCTTTTTATGGCTGAGTAATATTCCATTGTATATATGTGCCACATCTTCTTTATCCATTCATCCGATGATGGACACTCAGGTTGTTTCCATGTCCTGGCTATTGTAAATAGAGCTGCAGTGAACATTGTGGTACATGACTCTTTTTGAATTATGGTTTTCTCAGGGTATATGCCCAGTAGTGGGATTGCTGGGTCGTATGGTAGTTCTATTTGTAGTTTTTTAAGGAACCTCCATACTGTTTTCCATAGTGGCTGTATCAATTTACATTCCCACCAGCAGTGCAAGAGTGTTCCCTTTTCTCCACACCCTCTCCAGCATTTATCGTTTCTAGATTTTTTGATGATGGCCATTCTGACCGGTGTGAGATGATATCTCATTGTAGTTTTGATTTGCATTTCTCTAATGATTAATGATGTTGAGCATCCTTTCATGTGTTTGTTGGCAATCTGTATATCTTCTTTGGAGAAATGTCTATTTAGGTCTTCTGCCCATTTTTGGATTGGGTTGTTTGTTTTTTTGATATTAAGCTGCATGAGTTGCTTGTATGTTTTGGAGATTAATCCTTTTTTGTGGCTGCACCATGTGACATGCGGGATCCTAGTTCCCAGACCAGGGATAGAATCTGTGCTCCCTGCAGTGGATATGCAGAGTCTTAACCACTGGACTGCCAGGGAAGTCCCCCAAGGGAATATTTTTGAAATTTGATTGTTCTTTTAATAAAAGGCTTAAGATGATATTTACTTTTCCCCTTGTGATTCTCCCCAACGTTTTATTACAAAAAATGCTGAATATACAAAAAGTTTGAAAATAGTATAAAGATCACTCCATAAATAATATTTTGTCAAATTTCCTTTGTCAATACATGTGTATATAAAGAGAGAGATTTTTTTTTGCTGAGCCATTTGAAAATAACCTACACATATCATGACAATTCACCCCTAAATACCAAGCTTAAAAATAAGAACATTTTCCTTCATAAACACAATGCCATTATCACAATCACCATTATCAATACCATAATAATTCTCTAATAGTATCTAAAATCCAGTCCATATTCAAATTACTTCGACTGTCTAAAAAATATTTTATAATTTTTTTAAAAGCAGTGAGTAAAATATTCAAGTTTTACTGACTGCATTTGGTTGTGATGCCTCTTTACTCTTTAGTTCTAGAAGAGTTCTACTTCATTTTTCATATTAACTTTCACTCTTCATATTAACTTTAAATAAACAAAACCAATTGCTTGTAGAATGTTCCAGATTTTAGATTTGTCTGAGTTTATTTACAATGTCATTTTTCACATGTTCATCTATCTCCTCTTCTTCCTATAAACTGGAAGTTGGATCTAAAGGCATCATCGAACTCAAGTGAAACATGTTTGGCAAGTATCCTTCATAGGTGATGTACACTTCACACTGCATCACCACAGGAGACGTAACATCACACTGTCCCACTATCAGTGATGCCACCTACGACCACTTGACTAAGGCTATTTTCCCCTTTAAAACCATGAATAACCTATGGAATGATACTCTGATAAGACCATACTGTTCTGCAAAATCTCATGGGATACTGGTATCCCATGTGATTTCTAAAAGCTATAAAAAAAGATTACATATGAAAAATCTAGTATCAGATCAATGTTCATTTCTCTATGTTGCCTTTCTAATGCTCAAATGCAAAAGCAAGATGTATTTCTAGCCCAGGAATACAGGCATTTTCACCAGAGAGTCAATACTGTCTTGGTCTGTTTGCTTCCTGTGCCCCAAGGCAGGCCCTCTGAGACCTGCAGACAAAAACAAACTCAAATTCTCTCTCATGAGAACAGGCACACATGAACAAGGGCAAGCAGGCCTCCACTACCCACCTACCAATGGGGATTATGAAAAGCAGGGACTACAGACTAAATAACTAAACCTACTTGCCACCATTGCAATGAATGAAGAAAGAAATCTTTAAAGGTTTATTCAAATTCTCAGAACATCCCTACATAATTTGTCAAAAAAGTGTGTTCAAGTCAAATTCATGGTTTGATGAAGGAAGTAGTCATTAATATTATGAATTTTCTTTGTGCTTGTGCCTTTGCTATCAACTCATTGAAGACTTAGAAAACACTGAATCAGGTAATGAAGACTGTTTATTATAATGCAATGAGATAGCTAGATCATAAAATGCATGAAGGAATTACTGAGCTGCTTCCTCAGAACAAAGGGTGTCTGGAATTAAACAGCTGTGAGGGACACCACCTTCTGAACACCAAGCTTGTCGCTAAGTTGACAAGATAATCCTCTCTTATTTGAGTGGCAAGAAATCTCCTCCCAGTGAACTTGACACTTTAGGATGGCTTTGCTAAAGGAAGTTCCAGTATTCTGTTTCAAAAGAACATGTGGCATGAGCAGATGGTAACAGAAGACTACACTTACTTCTCATTGCTAAGACAGCCCTGAGCAAGCAAGAGCTGGGTTTTGAAGAACTGTAGAGCTATCTGGTCAAAAATAAATCACAATTTTAAAAATGATTCATAGATCTTGAGGCATATGAATCACGTTAAATTTCTGCAGCTACTTATGCTCTATCCATCACCAACCTGCCTCAGTTTCAAGAGTTACTGATTAACCTAAAAGCAAACTATGCCCACCAAGCCCCTACATTTTCGGTAAACAGATCCCATCTGGTAGAACCAACTTCAACCTTATCTCCCGAACCACCTCTAATCTCACCTCCATCCCCAACCATTCCTACTGCTTTCCCTCACACTGTCATCAAAACTCTAAACTGAGCACTGAAGCTTCTCATTGTTCATAAATTAAAATACCCAGAAGAAAAAACAAACATGCTTTCCCAACTAGAAGATGAACTGTCACAATATGGGGATCAGTAAGCTGTGTTGAGTAAGTATGAAGATTTGAGAGTCACACTAACTAGGGCAGACCCAGCTCCCCCATTTATTAACTGTAACCTTAAGGAAAAACGTACCTCTTTCCAAATCAGAATGTCCTCATTTGTAACATTATCCCCCTCCTTATATCAATGCATAGATCATAGAAAAGTTTCCACCTGTCACACAAATGCTCTTGACAAGGTCACCAAAACCTCCCCATTGCTAAACCCAGTGTCAAGTCATAATCCGCATCTTTCTTGACCTACCAACAGCATTTGGCATAGTTCATACTTCCTCCTCCTTGAAACACTTTTTCACTTGGCCCCCAAGTCTTCACACTTTCCTGCCACCTTTAGTAGCAGGCTAAAGTCCATGGCTTTAGTCTCTATTTTTCCTCATTTTCTGACCTTTAAATATTGGCATACCCAGAGCTTAGTCCTTGGACTTCTCTCCTCTGGCAATACTCCCTCCCTCCCTCCCTCAGTGATATCACCAAGCCTCGCAGCTTTAAATACCAGCTATACATTAACAATTTCCCAATTTCTAGCTGGTGGCTCTCTTCTGATTCCACATATGCAGTTTCCTACTCAACATTTCCATCTGGATAGCTAATAAGCTTCTCAAACTTGACATGTTCAAAAGTGAGTCTCTGGTCTTCTTCCCCAAATCTGCCCCTCCCACAGTCTTCCGCATCTCAAGTAATGGCAAGTCCATCTTTAGAGCTCCTTCAACCACTTTAGGTCTCTGCTAAAATGTCATCTTCTCAGTGAGGCCTTTCCTGACCAGCATAAATTGCAAAATCCACCACTCCCACGGTATTTTATTATACTTCTCCAGAGCACTTACAATCATTTAACATACCAAGTGTCATACTTATTTATATCCTGTCTGAATCTGCCACTATAACACAAGCTCCAAGAAGGTGATGATTTTTGTTTTGTTCTATACTGTATTCCCAGGGCCTAGAATTTCTGCCACATATGAGGTACCCAAATATTTACTGAATAAATGAACAAAGTAATGAATGACATTCATTTGCTTGGCTTTAAAAATGTTGTACCCATCAATAAATTAAAATACATCTTGATTTTACATGCTTCAGATTTCAGAGTTTCTTTTCAATGAATTTTTCTATAATAGTGCCAACAATTAATACAATTGTTGTATTAATCAAATCCCTGTTAACGTACTAATTGCTTTTCCCCAGCTGCAGGTTGCACCTATATTCTAGCCTCTTTTACTCTGTGACACATACACAAAAAGACATGTCTTAGGACCTATGCAGCAAATCACCTAACATGGTTTACATTAACTAATCGCTACCACACTCACCAAGGCCTGTTAGTGAATCACAAAACTGTTTCAAACTAAGTAAACTGATACTGCATTAGAGCAAACTTTTCATTCCCATTAATGGTGGTTTTTTACTGTTTGTTTGTATTTGAAATGTTTAGAAAAAAGAAGAGCCCTTAAGGAAGACAGCCAAATAAACAACTTGAATGTGAGAACAGAAGGTAACTGGCACATTCTATCAATCTGTTATCATTGACATATACTAAATACCAACATTCAGAGAGAAATATGTATGTGCAAAACACTAGTAAAATGTTTCCAGTGAGTTTGAAGGGTCATAAATTACAATTGCTAACTGAATGGGAGGCAGTGGTTAAAAAGCCACGTCTTTCCAGTAGTTTTCTATTCTACAAGAGTCTACAGAATAACTCCCAGTACTTCAGAAATTTTCTCTGCCCTGAACTGACCAGGGTCCTAACACTTTATTGTTCCAACATTTTTTGACGACTACTAACACAAGAAACCATCAGCCCAAAAAACCTACATTTTCATTAAACATCACCAACACATTTTGGAAAAGATGCCTAATTTTATTTAGAATATTTACTATTTTATGAATATCGTGTATATGTTACTTAATAGAAAACAAAAAAATTCCACTTGGACAGGACTTTCTGAATGCAGTCATGGTGTAGGACTTCTTCCAATAATATCTTTTGTGCTCTTATCAGCAAAGTGGCTTTAAGTATCAGATACAGATCAAGGCAAATGAATGTGCACAGAGTTCGAATTCTAAGTTAACATCACAATCATAGCATCTATAAGTAGAAAGGTAAGGTATCCTCTTATTGATGACAGGATCTCACTGAGCCATACATAAGCTCTCAGTTGGTTTTGCCCACGATCACTGGCGTGCATATATGTAAGATTACAAACTCTCTGTAAAGTGCAACAATGAATGGACAAAATGGGACTAGAACCTATAAACCCCCATACTCTAATCATTGAGTTTATCCATCGCAACAAACAAAACAGTGTCACAGAGAAATGTAACAGATAAACCAGGAATAAAAGCACTACCTAGTTCCAGGCCTAACTCTACAAGTACCAAAACTATTTCAAGGTTTATACTATGGATTTTGATCTCTGTCTAGTAGAACACACACACACAAAGGTAGAATATCAATATATGAAAATCAGTAGCATTTTCTTCTATCAGCAATAATCTACTTTAAATTAGTATCTATTCACGATATTTTTTAAAACTGCAAAGAATTTCTTCCTGCTCAGTCATAAATGGAAAGCCATTCCATGCTCTTGGATAGGTGATCTAATATTATAAAAATGTCAATTGTCCCCAAAATAAACCTATAAATTCAATGCATACTAAATCAAAATTCTAGTTGTGCTGTCTTTAGAAACTCTAGCTCCAAAATATATAGAAAAGAATAAAAATCCACAAATAGCTAAGCCAACTTTGAAAATGGAAAAAGAATGGAAAACTTGCCTTACCAGAAATTTAACATCATTAGCCATTTGGGAAACATAAATTGAGACCACAGTGAATTATAGTGACAATTACCAAACGCTGGCGAGGATGCAAAGAAACTCAATCTCTCATACGTTGCTGGTGGGAATGTACAATGGTGCAGCCACTCTGGAAAACAGTTTGGCAAGTTCTTCAAAAGCTAAACGTACACTTACCATACCACCTAGCAATCACATTCCTAGGCATTTATCCCAGAGGATGTGAAAAATTATATCCACAAAAAAACCTGTACAAGAATGTCCATAGGCAGCTTTATTTGTAATAGCAAAAAACTGAAAACAGCCCCAATGTCCCAGTGAATGTTTAAACAAACTGTGGCACATACATACCATGGAATCCTACCCAAATTACACAACAATTTGGATGAGCCTCAAAAATTGTCTCACCCAACAATTCAGATGAGTCTCAATCTCAAAAAGTCACATGCTGTCTAATTCCATTTATACAGCACACTTGTAATGATCAAAGTATAGATGGAAAATTGACTAGTGAACAGGGGTTAGAGATAATAGAGGAAGGGAGACGGAACTGACTTGAAAGGGGTGGCACAAAGGAGGTCTTAGTAGTGATAGAGTAGTTCTGTATCTTGACTGCAGTGGTAGTTACAGGTATCTACCTACACAGGTGATAAAATGGCATAGAACTATATACAGGTATTGTACCAATGTCAATTTCTTGGTTTTGCTATTTCACCATAGTTGTATAAAATGTAACAGTTGAGGGAAATTGGGTGAAGTTATATGAAATGTAACCATTGGGGAACCCAGACCTCTCTGTACTAGTTTTGCAACTTCTTTAATCTATAATTATTTCAACATAAAGCTAAAACAAAATAAATAGGAAAACTTACTCACGTAGGAAAAAATAACCATACAAAGCCACAGTACTAAAACAGCATGATAGTAGAGCAAGAGCAAACAAATAAGCCAAAGGAACAGAATGCAGTTTTCAGAGCTTCTATGAGAGGTTAATATACAGTAAGTGTGGCACCACTTATCTGTGGGAAAAGGAGAGAATGACACTAGGAAAACTGGCACACTATATGGAAAATAAACTGGATCTCTACCTTGTGACATGTAAAAAGACACTCTGGATGTATTCAATACCTATAAATTTAAAGGAAAACTATAAAGTTAGTAGTACATAAAATAGGTAACTTTGTGACACAGAATTGGGGAAAGACTTCTTAAACAAAACCCCCAAAACACAAACCATAGGCAAAAAAATTTTAATTTGATTATATCAAGTAGAAAATTTCTGTTCAATGAAGGACATCATAAAAAAAAGTTATAGACAAATGACAGAATAGGAACAGATACAATATTTAAAGGACTAGTATCTAGGAAATACAAGGAGCTTGTGAAGGTCAACGAGGCGTGAAACCTCAGAATAAAAATGGGTAAAGGAATAAACAATTTTACAAAAGGGAAAACCCAGAAAGATAAAATGCCCATGAAGAAAGGCTCAAACTCATGAGTAATAGTGAAATGAAATTTAAAATGAGATTTCACTTTGCATCCATTCGTCTGGAAAAAGCAGGGGGCTGGATAACACTAAGCATTGGTGGGGTTACAAGGATACAGAAACTTTCCCAAAACACCTGCAGGTGTAGAGACCACAGCAGCTTGTTCTGGAACACAATCTGGCAATCCTTCAATAAAATATATGAAAACCCTATGATCCAGAAATCACATTGCTGGATATGTATCTCAAAGAAAGCATCACAGAGGTCTAAAAGGTATGTTTATCACAGTATTGCCTAAAGTGGTAGGAAAATGAACGTTACATGGGTATCCACAAATAGGACAGCTGGCATATAAACTGTAGTAGATGGAAATTCTGAAGTACTGTGTATCAGTTAGAAGCAATGGACAGCAACACAAATAGATCCTTAAATAGTAGAGAGTAGGGAGCGAAAAAACTTTAATGAGATCATGCATGATATCATCTCTATAAATTTAAAATTTGGGTGCCCAGGGGGACTTCCCTGGTGGCGCAGTGGTTGGGAGTCAGTCTGCCAGTGCAGGGGACACAGGTTCAGGCCCTGGTCCGGGACGGTCCCACATGCCGCAGAGCCACTAGGCCTGTGCGACAGAACTGCTGAGTCTGTGCTCTACAGGCTGCGAGCCACAACTACTGAGGCCCGCGCACATGGAGCCCACGCTTCACAGCAGGAAAGGCCACCGCAATGAGAAGCCCGCGCACCGCAATGAAGAGTAGCCCCCCCACCCCCCGCTCGCCGCGGCGGAGAGGGCCCCGGCGCAGCAACAAAGACCCAATGTAGCCAAAAATAAAATAAACAAATAATTAAATAAATGTAATATAAAATGTGGGCACCCAAAACAACACACATTTAATAACATACCAACAGAAGGATACACATCATACATGTCAGAATGGTTGTCTATGGGTTGGTGGGCAAGGGAAGGGAGTGGAAACTGGATATAAAAGACAATGAACGGAAAAAATCCGGAGATACACGTTGAACAGCCCAATGATGATGACTGAATTGAAAAAATTAACTCAATCCTCTGCATTTGAGGTACAAAACAAACTTTAAGGACTCACCTAACATAGAGGACACCACTAAGGCTAAATGTCACCCTACCTTCCGATGGCAAAGGCACAAAACCAGCTCGCTACCTTTAGAGTTTGCGATGCTAAGCCTGTCACACAGATAGACCACCTCGCTTCCTCTGCCTCAAAACATAGCTTATATCCAAATGAAAACCAAAGGATATATTGTAAGATCTCACTCAGTCCTTGAACCAGTCCGCGTTCCTGTTTCTTGCCTTTGGTGAAATGTCTTGGAGTTAGGGGCTACCTCCGAGGTTCAGTAACTCACTGAGTCCCACCCTAATCACGGAGCTGAGACCTGCAGAGCCCACACTCTCTTAGCTGAGCTGCCTCCGAGGTGGAGTACCCAGGGTGGACACTGGGGCAGAGGCAGCCATGATAGCTGCTAGAAGCTGGGGTGATGCTCTCCCCACTTTACTGAAAAGGCTGTGGGTAACATTTGCCAGTTGTCACTTAGTTATTATTCTGTGTTGGAATATGAACCTTAGTCCCAGGATCTGTGCTTTTTACCACTTCGCTATACTAAGAAGGCTCTGAACTTGAACCCAAGTGTAAATAAAGGTTGGTATTCCCCCCTATTAAAAAAAAAAAAGAAAGAAAAGGCTAACTATCTCAAAATTTAAGTTCCCACAGTGGTATTCAAACAAGGCAAAGCCCAGTCCCTTTGAGTTATCCAGTTATCAAGATCTTTTAAAATTTAGCTACAGGTGGCAATAAGAAAAAACAAAGTGTACACTCCGGTCTTGCTGTTAAGTAGGGTTTGAAGCATTTTTAAAATAAAGATAGACACTTGAATGAATTTCTCACAATAATCTCTGAAAATTAACAAGGCAGGTGTGGAATCTAAAATATGACACAAATGAACTTATCTACAAAGCAGATACAGACTCACAAACAGAGAGAATAGACTTGTGATTGCACAGAGGGAGGGTGGGGGGGAGGGATAGATTGGGAATTTGGGATTAGCAAATGCAAACTATTATATATATGTACAACTGAATCACTTTGCTGTACACCAGAAACTAACATAACATTATAAATCAACTGTACTTCAATTAAAAAAAAAATTTTTTTTTCTGGTTGCACCGCACGGCATGCAGGACCTTAGTTCCCCGACCAGGGATCGAACCTGCGCCCCCTCCAGTGGAAACAGGGAGTCTTAACCATTGGACCACCAGGGAAGTCCCTTAATAAAATACATTTTTTTAAAAAAGGAAATTAACAAGGCATTTACTACGTATTTATACTGTTCTGCTTGCCCGATTTGAAATAATAAAGGCATTTCAACGCATTATTTTCACTTTTAAGCTGTCCTCCACCTCCATACTGTCACAAATTACTTATAAAGAAGTGTGTGTGTATATTTCAAAAACTCAATCAATTTCACTCATATAACAGGCAATTCTTGACATCCTGCCCATAAAGCCCTAAACAATAAACGTTGGAAAGAGCCACAGCTTGCCTTTTTTGGCTCCTGGCAAATGCTAATGCAAAAGCAAGCTGTAGCTCTCACTGAACCCTAAAATCAGCAGCCATCAACAATTCCAGTGCTGTCTGTGATGCAACTGTAGCTGCCATAGTTTCAAATTCTAGGACCTAAGAAACTTACATAGCAAGTGAATCAAAACATAAAACGCAATTTTTGAATCCAAGGCAGGGTATTGCTAACTCCAAACATATAGTTTCAGAACACTGGGACCCACTAGTAAGGGAGCAGGCATATAGCAGGAATCCTCTTAGACCAAGTCTTAGGGCAAAGGGATGAGAGCGGGCAGGTGTACTAACAGACGTCTCAGTACCTTAGGCAAGGGCAAACCAAAGAGTACCAGGAGAGGCTATGTGTACCCCAAAAGCAAGCACAGCATTTCCCAAAAGCACTGTTAAGAACCACCCACCCATCAACATTAAGCATCTCACCCCGTTTAGATTGCCACTGCGGGCAAGGCGGTCCCATCTCAAGACCAAAGCCAGTGTCACCAGTAGCAAATGTCACTCACTAGGCCAAGGAGTCCCAGAGACCCCTGGCAGGACCCACGCCCCAGGCACAGGCGCCTAGTCGTGGGCCTGAACCTGCAGGCGCCGCACAGACCAGAGCTTCCAGCAGCTGCGCTCTGACAGCTGGCACCGCCCCCAGTTGGAGCGGAGCTGTGACCCTTGAACCCCGGCCTCTGACCTTCACGTTGAGGGCACATTCCGCGCTGGGGTCCCCCCCGCCCCGGGGAAGCTCGAAAGCCCTTTACCTGTCACAGCTTCATCTTATGCCTCGATGTTTTCTGTCCCACCACCTGCAGGCGTCGTGGCAAAGAGGACAAGGCGAGGACGTATCCAGAGAGGAGGTGGGGTGGGCAAATCCTGGTGGGAAAACTTTGGACTGTAAACCCAGCCCAGCCTCCGTCTCTCCAGAGAGGCTGCAAGCTGCCGTTGCCACCGCCACCGCTACCGCCGCTGCAGTAAATCAGCTGACACCAGCCAACTGACGTGACTTTCCCGGCAACTGTCGCAAAAATGAGGGGGAGGGAAACTCCCCTCATTTCCCTACAAGCCTGGCCTAGGCCGGCTCGAAAAGAGCGGCCTGCGTTACCATGGAGACCAAACGGAGGCTACCATGTCAGCTGTGGGCAGGGAGTGTATGGCAGCCATTTTGGTTATGGGAAGGCTGGTCTAGGCTTTCTTCTCGCCTCGGAGTCCCATGCTGGGAGGACCAAGATGGAGGGATGGATGAAATGGCAAGTCTAGGTGTTTGTGTCCTGTGACCAGGATGTTGCAGATTTAGTCTTCTGCTCCCGAGACTCGGTCCAGACTCCTGGAAAGTGTTAGCTCTGGGACTTGGTTACTGTTTTCCTCTGACCCCGATCTTGGCTGTTGGCTCCGATGCACAGGGCCAGAGGAGGAACTCGGCTACTTAACTAGGGGAAGTCTGACCTTGTGCAACATTCCTGTACGGGGGAGAGAATGAATGTACACTCGTGTGGGCGGCAAAGAGTGGTGGACGTAAGTTCTGCATTCAGAGAGGCATGTATTCGGATCCCGGTTCCTCCACTGCACACTGTTAGTGTCATCTGGGGCATCTTGCTTTTTCTCTTTTTTCTCCTCAGTATCCCCACATACGAAATAGGCATAATAACCTCGTGGATGCCTAGAAGGTTAAACAAGCTCAATAGATGTTGATTACTTATTATGCTTGCTTATCTGCCTCCCAAATATTTGGTGAATGAGTGAATGAATGAATGGTAACCAAGGAAAAAACTCGTGCTATGCTGGTGACCAACAGTCAGTTGTGTTAAAAAGATAGACAATATATTCATTCCCTGGCTTTGTTTTTCCTTTGTAATCTCACTAATGGGTTTATAGGACAAGTAAGAATTCTATTGCAGTCCTCAGAAGTTACTGTGTGTATGAATCACCTGGGGAGCTTGTTGAAATGAAGTTTCTGATTCCGTAGGTCTGGAGCGGGGTCTGAGATTCTCCCACTCTAACAAGCTCCCAGGTAATGCCCATTCCTGCTGGTCCTTGGATCACACCTTGATTAGCAAAGTCCTCTTGGATGGGCCCTGAAGCAGCCAATTAAGGCATCAGAACAGAGAAACAACTCCTTCAGACTGGATCATTTCTTTGTTAATTTACCAAAAGACAGCTAAGTGTTGGTTTGGTCAAAAACCAACAAAAGGAATGTTTTATTATTCCTGCTGTATGCACAACGTAGAAATTGTGAGTTAAGTTTCATTCAAGGAACTTAGGACTATAGACCTGGAAATAGCCTCTCAGTAGCTCTGAGGGGACTGCTCCTAAGAGGTTGGGGAGTAGCCAGTTTATAAGAATGAAATTTTGGGTACTTCCCGGGCTGTCCAGTGGTTAGGACTCGGTGCTTTCACTGCAATGACCCGGGTTCAATCTCTGATCAGGGAACTAAGACTGCACAAGCCTAAGATCTCGCAAGCTACGCAGTGAGGGGGGCGGGGGGCAGGGGGTGGAGGGGTGGCTGAGTGCACCTTATCTGGGGAATACATGGGTCAAGCATACATCTTCCTAAAAGATTATTGCTAATCACACACACACACACACACACACACACACACACACAAATGTATCTCACGTTAATGATTTTAGTGCTTTTCTATGTATGGGAAGATGCAAGAATCTTCCTTAGAAATGCATCTTTATTATTTAGGGGCCATACATCCAAAGCACAGAATGTTCCATCCTATTTTTCTCCACTCTGAATTCCCCTCAGGTCAGTGGGTTATATTAACCCTTTATATAACTGGATGATGAGCAAGACTCTTCTTTTTTTTTTTTTTTTTTTTTTTCCGGTACGCGGGCCTCTCCCGTTGCGGAGCGCAGGCTCCGGACGCGCAGGCTCAGTGGCCATGGCCCACGGGCCCAGCCGCTCCGCAGCATGTGGGATCTTCCCGGACCAGGGCACGAACCCGTGTCCCCTGCATCGGCAGGCGGACTCTCAACCACTGCGCCACCAGGGAAGCCCCAAGACTCTTCTTTTTGTTTACATATTCCCTCCTTTTGGTCATAAAGTTGACCATGTTTTGGGAGGCATTTCATGACCAATTTGTCCCACAGCACTAGGAATGCTCATTCCTGGGTCAGGCAAGGATTTTGTTGAAAGGCTATTCAAATGCTATATCTGGATTAGGCCCTGTTAATAACCTAAAAATTCTCTGGATTATGTTTTTTACTAGTCTATTATGATCCAGGAATTGTTTCTCCCTTGTTGCTTTTTCCTATAACTAGAGTTGTACTATTATAGGTAATTTTGTATAGAGCTATATATGTGATCAATTGCCTCAAGACAATTAGCCATCATTTGTTTTGTCAGAGATCTGGTTACACATCAAGTAATGGAGCAACAAGGAACAACAATCTTATAAAATAGGATATAAGTAATATAGGTATTAACATTAATAAGGTCATAGTATAGCAGCGAGAGACACAAAACGTCTGAAAACAACAAAGAGAAAAAATTAAAACGCTTATTAGTATAACTAGTTGTAATCAGGATCGCAATAAGCCAACAAATCCAGGGGAGCCAGATAGAGAAGCCAAATTCTGGAAAGATCAGGTAGAGAGAAAAGGATAAACGTCTTATCTTCATTTCCAAAGGTATAATTTATCAACTTGCTGCTCATCATAGTTGGCATAAGAGGAAAGTTTTACTCTTATCTGGAAAAAAAATAGTAAGAGCCAGTAATATTTAAGAGAAAAAGTCATAAAATTGTAAATTTTACTCATCAGTTCATTCAGTCGCATGTAATTAATTCTTGTTGATTTAGATCTTTTGTTAGTAGTTTCACAAGCCATCAGGTTTTCCATTACAGTTTTGTTATTTCTTACCCAGTTCAGTGGTATAATCTAAAAATTATCAGAAACCTATATGTGTCAAAAAGTCCTTTTTATGAATCTTCCTGAAGATCTTCAGTTTTGTAGATCATCAGAGTAAAACAACAACTGTCTATAAATGACAAAAGACTGAAAATGGCATGGTTAAAGATCTAATTACAATACAATTGACAGGGAAATTTGGTTATTTCTGTGACACACAATACATTAAGATAATAACTAGATTTATGATTGATAACATACCAGGACATATCCAAATTTTAGTAATTTCATATAATAACACTTATCCACACAATATGAACTAAGTAGATTTATCATCACTATTTGACAACGTGTCCTATATAATTTAACTTACCAAATATGCCTAATTATGTAGTGTCTCTCTTTGAGATGTTTCAGGAGCCCTCTGAAGCATCCCAAAGTGAGCTAGAGATCGAAAGAAATTCATTTAGAATTTGATTTGGGGAAGCTTGTCAAGTAGAATCATAGTTCACTGTGAAACAATACTTAATTCAGTTAACCAAAGTGACAATAAAAGATTTTAAAGGCAAAATACAGAAAGTTAACAGATCACTTAAAAGGCAAACAAACTGTTTTCAATATGTTATCAAAAAGCAGATCAATATTCTGAGAAATTTTTTTCTTTTTAACAAAGAGAGAAAATCAAATTCTAGTTTTGCACCACCTTACCTTTATTATTAAAATTTATTTACATACTTAAATTTATTCTACTCTTAGCCAGTCCTGACCACACATAGAATTCCTTTCGAAAGATTCCTTCTTTCTCCCAAACCTTTTACTATGTTTTATGTCTTTATTTGTCCGTCCCTTTTCCCCCCATTTAGAAATAACCAGATTTAAGACAAAATCACTTTCTTTTCCCTTAAAAAAATGCATTTTTATTCTTTATATCTTTTTTCCTTGCATCTGAAGATGTTTTCCTTATTAATTTAATTAATTAGACATTAGAGTTCTTAACCTTTAAAAACTTTAATTTGTAGCGAAAATTAAGAAATAAGTGATTATGAATTGTCTTTTACGTTCGCATTCTATAGATTGGCAAACTTACAATTACTATTTGTGATTTCTAAAAAAAATTTTTTATAGAAAATTTCTCAGTGCAGCACCAAACATACTTATTAATAGTCCTGGGACTTCCCTAGTGGTCCAGTGGTTAAGACTCCACCCTCCCAATGCAGGGGGCATGGGTTCAATCCTTGGTCAGGGAACTAAGGGCCCGCATGCCGCGCAGTGTGGCCATAAAACAAACAAACAAAAATAGTCCTGAATATCTTTAGTTTCTCTGTAAAAGGAAGCCTATGTTCAGTAATTAATGTTTCAGTATCTTATTTTACTTGGTAATCATCTATATATTTAATAAACTTCTGTCATTTAACTGAACTTAGCTAAACTTTAAGGTTTCAAGTTACCAAAAATCTGGAGAAGGTATTTTTAAGTAGACATACTGTTGACTGAAGAAAAAACAACCTAAAAGTTGCAAGTTAAATTTTATTTGGGGACCTTGTTGAGGACTCTAGCCCAGGGGAAAACCTCTCAAATAGCTCTGAGAAACTGCTCCAAAGAAGTAAGAAAAGAGCCAGGATATATAAGAGTCTTTTGCTAGAGGGAAAAAACACACACACACACACACACACACACATAGTCAAACATCAAAAAATTACAGCTAATCACAAAAATAGGCACCTCAGGTTAATGATTTTAGTGCTTCTCTATCTATGGGAAGATGCAAGAATCTGGGCTCATTGAAATTATTCCTTAGATATGCATCTTAACTGTCTAGTGCCAGTATCCAAAGCAAATAATGCTTCTTGTCTTTCTCTATCCTGAATTCCCCTCAGGGTGCACCACTTCGGGGGGAGGGGTTCGAGGGGCTACAGTGGCTGATGACTTGAACCTTGTTTACTGGAATGGCAAGCCACATTCTTTATTTACTGGAATGGCAGGCAACATTCCCTGTACACAATGCCATAAAACAAAATTACTTTTAAAGAGTTCACCTAAAAGCTCTTACCCCATTTATATCTATTTAATTTACTTGTTCCCAACAATTATGTTTAGCTTATGCATGAAAATTTCATGAGATATTAGACCAAGTCAGCCCTTAACCCAAGCTATTCTCCTTGCAATAAATTTCATAACAGAGATAATACTTGAAAACTTTTAGTAAACCTAGGTTCATTACAAGTAAGACATGTCTGTATTAATTAAACCAATAACCTTAATCTTTAATACTGAATATTAATTTAATATTGAATATCTCCCAGATCACATAAAGTTGAAATTCATTTAGGTTAGTTGGTATAACATTTAGAAATATTTAATTTATAAACATCTACTTTTAAGTAAATTAAATAGAACTCTTTAACAAATTGATTTGGTAATACCATCTGGAGGTAGAGACAGATAAACAGCTGTAACCAGAGATCTCACAGCTTCATTTTAAAACTTAGTCAAGAAACATGTATTACAATATAAAACTTACTAGTTTATAAATAACAGTGGAATAAGTTAAGTTTATCAGCTCAAATGGCTAAGGCTTTTTGCTACTTGCAGAAAAGACTTTTTTTATTTTCGGCCGTTCTGCGCAGCTTATGGGATCTTAGTTCCCCGACAAGGGATTGAACCTGCACCCTCAGCAGTGAAAGCGCAGAGTTCCAACCACTGGACCACCAGGGAATTCCCAGAAAAGACTTTTAAGATTTGCATTCATCCTTGGCAAAACCTTAAGGAGGCTTTGAATTAGATTTTGGGTGAGGGAGCCTTTCCAGCAGTTTGAATTTTATTTTTTAATCTTTTTAATTTTTTTTTGGCTGCGTTGGGTCTTCATTGCTGTGCTCTGGCTTTCTCTAGTTGTGGCAACTCTTTGTTGCGGAGCACGGGCTCTAGGTTGTGCGGCTTCAGTAGTTGTGGCTCACAGGCTCTAGAGCGCAGGCTCAGTAGTTATGGCGCACGGGCTTAGTTGCTCCGCGGCATGTGGGATCTTCCAGACCAGGGATTGAACCCATGTCCCCTGCATTGGCAGGCAGATTCTTAACCACTGTGCCACCAGGGAAGTCCCATCTATCAACTCTTATACCTTTAACCTTAGTCTCCATTAGGACTCCATGACTCCTTGGTCTTACAAGGAGTCTCAGAAATTTTCCTTTTTTAACCCCCAGCCATTTTATCTATTTTTGTATAAAAGGGTTTTGGGGTCTGCAGTGAGGGGTCAAGCTAAGGGAACCAGGCCTTTTGTCTATCTTTAACTTGATTAATTGGCTTAACTGTTGCCCCCAAGCAATTTCTGGTTGGTTATCTCAGCGTAATTTTTTTCTGGGGTGTTAGTGGAGGTTGGCAATCTGTCACCCCTCTTTTTTCTGTTTTCAAAGCTTTGTTCCCTATGTCAGGTTTGGATAAAATTACTATTGAAAGCTGTGTAATGGGTCATTGTGCCGTTTGTGAGCTTAATGCCTCTAGGTGTGAACCTAGAATTGTTTCAGCTCTTTTACATGTCTTGGTTTCTCTCTCCTGTAGTATAAAACTGCCATGAGTGCTCAGAGCACTGGATGGCCAGACCTATGTGTGCATCCCCAGACAAGCAAGTTTCTTTAAATTAATAAATGGGTTTCACTATGGGACAGCTGCACTATATGAAGACTTGCTTCTACCACTCCCGCAAGTTTCCCAGTTGCCTGAGAAGGATGTAAACTGGCCAGGGGGAGTTCTGTCCCTTATCTTCAGAACTGAAAGCTCTCATATGGTATCTTCACTTTTATTCCAACAAATTCTGTTAAAGTAACCAATTCAAGGAAAAGAACAGACCAGTCTCCTACCTAATCACCCAATCCAAACCTCCCCAGTGTCTTTCAACTGAGCAATCCCCTCAGTGTCTTTCAACTGAGCAAAATCTTCCCAGTGTCTTTCAACTTAGAATTCAAGGTACCTCCTTCCTGAACTACCTTAAGTTCAGGGAAACTCTACTAGCTCATAATGTGGAGTTTATACACCACAGAAGAAAAATCAGGATCATCAACCAAGACAGGAAATCCAGGACCAGGAGAAACTCACCGAATCATGTGGACTCACCTAGGAGGTGAACAGGCACAAGGGGCCCTTGCTGGTAGCAAGGCTTCAGACCCTTGTAGAGTTTAGGCAAAGGAGAGAAGTCAGCTCTAGGACCCTTTGTGGTCACCAAAACTGTCAACTGGAAGAAAAAAGCACAACGTAAAAGTTGTGAGTTAAGTTTTATTCATGGACAGGACTGAGGACTGTAGTCCAGGAAACAACCTCTGTGTAACTCTGAGGGGACTGCTCCAAAGAAGTAGGGAAGAAGTGCATATATGTATGTGTGTGTATATATATATGTGTATATATATATATGTATATATATACATATCTATATATAAATTTTTTGGCTGGGAATACATGTAGTTAAACATACATCTTGGTAAAAAGATTACTGCTAAAAAAAAAAAAAGATTACTGCTAAACACACACACACATGCACACACAGGCACACACACCCCCGATAATCTCAAGTTAATGATTTTAGTGCTTTTCTAAGTATGGGAAGATGCAAAAGTCTGGGTGTCAGTGAAATTCTTCCTTAGGTATGCATGTTAATTACCTAGGGGCCCGTATATCCAAAACGGCATACTTTATCCTATTTTTCTCCATTCTGAATTCCCCTCAATGTGCACTGCTTGTGGGCAGCTACAGTGGGTTGCAACTTAACCCTTTGTATAACTGGATGATGAGAGAGACTCTTTGTTCTTTTTGTTTACTGCTACTAATGGCAAACTTCCCCCTCCCCTTCTCCTCATCTTAGACATCCTCCTTCCAGCAACACATTACAGACCCATCAGTGTCCTAGATGGCATACCTCCCTTTCCTTCACTAGGCCATTTAGCATCCTCTAGGTCTCAGGTGTTGTTTCTTATATGCTGTTGCTGTCAATTTGTAGAGACCAGCTCTGCTGTCACCATAATGAGAAAAACTAAATCATAATGTTGACCAAGGGAGTTTTGTCAATGGAACACTTGAAAATCAATAATTCTGAAATTGTCTTATACTGAAAATTGGAATTCTGTGATTTTCTTCTACTTTTGACTAACTGCCTGGCAATCACATCAGGGAAGAGAGAAATGCTGTTAACTAGAAGAAGTTAATTCCTCTGCCAGCTGGGCCCCGTATACTTACTCTATCTGTTGTGACGATGAATACATTTAAGCCATTTAATTCATAATCCCCTTTACACTTTATCAGGACTTTTTGGAAATATAGGAAGCACAGAGTGCTTACCAAAGGATAATCTTAGGCTACATTAAAGCCTGTTTGGTTTATAAAGTAAATCTATCAGTTCTCTTTCCTAGATAAAGTTGACTCTTTTATTCAAAAAATATTAATTGAACACATTATGTTTCAAATACCTTCCTAGGAATACAAAGGTTAATTGGAACATTAATGAGAAGCTTTCAGACTATTAACATTCTGGCCCCTCTCCACCAAGTTTGCAAAATTTATTGCCAAAGTCTATATATGTGTGTATCTCCTAAGCCACAGGACTAAAATAAATTTTCAAATATTAATGAGTTCAGAAAAATTCACACATCTTTATACACACATATATATGTTTTACACATTTAATCTTCCTGTAAATTAAGATTTTTGCCTTCAGCATGCTAATCGTTTCAATATTATACTCTAACCTAACCATAACCCTGGAGGAATTACACAAAATCTTAAAACATTTAAATAATCAAAAAATTTGATTCAACATAATATTTATTGAACCCTAACTGAAAAGCAAGATGAGAAAGCAAGAATTTGGCAGGTTTAATTTCTACGGAGGAAGGCAGGCTCTGCTTCCCATAAAATAGGGAATTCCCTAAACATCAGAAAGTGTTTGGATGCTGGGCAGCTAAAGTGAATGACACATGTCCACCAAGATTTCAATATATGGCTGTAATATAGTGCTGCCAATACACAACATAAGAAGTAGCAGAGAGGGACTTCCCTGGTGGTCCAGTGGTTAAGAATCCACCTTCCAGTGCAGGGGATGCGAGTTCAATCCCTGGTCAGGGAACTAAGATCCCACATGCCACAGGGCAACTAAGCCCACACACCGCAATGAAGAATCCCAAGTACCGCAGCTAAGACCCGATGCAGCCAAAAATAAATAAACTAATTAATTAATTTTTTTAAAAGGGAGACCAGTAGCAAAAGAGTATGTATTTTTTAAAAAAAAAAGAAGAAGAAGAAATAGTGGAGGAAGAGGTAAATTGCTTCTAGGTTGGGGTGAGGAGGGATAATCACATTTGATTTTATGGAAGTCTAGAAAAATGGGTAGGATTTAGAATAGGAAAACTGAGAAAGGAAAACACCTTTGTTGCTAGTATTGAAATGTAAAACATGAGTATATACAATAAAGAGAAAGTTAAATTTAGGGGAAGTACAGAGGACGTAAAGTAGATGTACACAATGAGAAAATGTGATATTAGGACTCAGCTATTTCTGCCCCATGAAGGACTCCTTCAACAGGCAGTCTTTGCCCTGGAGCTCTCTCTTAGATTGATATAGTCTTTATCAGAGTGGGCCTAGACCCAGTAATAAAAAATAACCTGGAAAGAAATAGAATAAGTTCAGATGACAAGAAGCCTTCATTGCCCTTATAAGCTTTCTGGACTTTATTCTAAAGGCAATGAAAAGCCATTGAAAAATTTTGACCAATACATAGAGTGGGACTTTTCCTAAATATATTGTATTTGTTTTTATTGTTGTATAAAAAACTACCATATATTTAGTGGCTTAAAATGACATACATTTATTACCTCACAGTTTCGCAGGGAAAGGAGTTCAGGCCCAGCTGAACTGGGTCCTCTGCTCAGGATCTCACAAGGCTATTATTGAGGTGTCAGGCAGACTGCATTCTCATCTGAAGGCTTGACTAGGGAAGAATCTGATTCCAAGCTCATTCAGGCTCATTCATTTCCTTGTGGCTATATGGCTAAGGGTTCTGGCCCTCAGGTCCTCCAGACTACCCACAGTTGCCTGACACCCAGACCTTCTCACAACATGTCAGCCTACTTCTTCAAAGTCAGCAAAGAGAATCTCTCTACTGAGCACAAGAAAGATGGAGTCATATAGCTATAGATACAGATGATATAGATAAAGCTGTAGATAGTAACCTAATCAAGGGAGTTTCAGCCCATCACCTTCGCCATATTGTATGGGTTAGAAGCAAGTCACAGGTTTCACCTGCACTCAAAGAGAGAGGATTATACAGACTGTGATTCATTGGCAGTCACCTTAGGGTGTTTCAGTCACAAATATTAATCTAGCAGCAAGGCGTCATGTGAATTAGGAGGGAAAGAGAGACACTGAAACAAGTAAGTTGTCATTGTTGTTGATGTTTTAACCAAAAATGTACAGTTAGCACCAGAACAGAATCATAAATGGAACCCATGGGATAAGGGTCAGGAATTTCAACATGCTACATTTTAATGCTTACAGGTATTAAAAAAACAAAAAAACAAAAAACTCCCAAGTCTCATCCTGTCTTTAGAATTTAGTAGCTATTACCGTACAGCACACCAGTACTTCCTGGACTTCCTAAGTTCCAAGTTAAGTTCTCCAAGAAGCAAAAAGATTTGTTCCTCCATTTAAAAATTTTCAAAAAAAGGAGATTATCATGCTGCCCAGTGGTCTAACAGTATCCTCATTATTCCTAGCATTTTCAAGTTGTTTTATGTGTGCCGGGTTTTTTTTCCTCATCTAGATTGTAAATCTGTGGTTTGGTGTTCCCCTCAGTGCCTAATACTTTGCTAATTCTATCCTTTCTTTAATGGATCCATCGCCCTAAAAGTCAAGTCACGTTTGGAGGCTTCACGTTAGCACTGAGAGTGCTCACTAGCCATCATGTTGCAGCTGAGTAGTATAAGTGTTCTTTTGCATGGGAGGGAGATGCAAGAGGGAGAAGTTATGGCGGTATATGTATATGTATAGATGATTCACTTTGTTATAAAGCAGAAACTAACACACCAGTGTAAAGCAATTATACTCCAATAAAGATGTTAAAAAAAAAAACCCTTTAAGAGTTTCCCTTTGCACTTTCTCACATGACATGAAAGTCAACTGGGGAGACTTCTCTTTTTTCCCATCTCATGACTTCCACTGAATCTAACCACTTCTTTCCAAGAAACAGGATGTCTTTTACCAGAAACATCTCTATGTGCTCCAGATTCGTACCTTGTAGGTAGGAGTGAAGAAGATGAGATTGGGGTTGCTCATGCTCCTCTTAAGCGAGAGTTTGGGGGCCCCTTACCAAGATCTGCAAGGGGAAACTAGGATCTAAGGGAGAAGGTTGTGAGTGCCACTTGGAGTCCTGTCACCAGCTGCAGCAACAGGGGCTGTGGTTTGTCCTACTAGCCTCCTTCTTCTGTTTCCTATCAGGATGAGAGGACCATCAGAGCCCAGGAAGGGTTGCTCCCCAAACCTGTGTGACGAAGAGGGTCCATGTGCTACAAATAGACTGTGGAAGACACAGAGAGGCATTGCCAGATTCCCTTTGCAGAAAAATCCACTTCCTACCTCCATGGAGAGTGGTTTGCTCACTGCTTCTGCTATTAGCTTCTTCTGGGTCGCCTCAGCCTTCCAGCTAAGGTCACCTGTTCCTGGGGCAGCCCCTAGTGAATGCCTGAGCCAGCTGAAGTTAGTCAAGAGCATACTCTTCTTGGGGAATCCCCCAGTCAATGACTAGCAAGAAGGGGTACCTTTCTTCTCACAGCACCACCTTCTTCTCCCCCTTCCACCTCCTCCTCCTTCTTCTTCTACAACTTTTCTGTCCATTTGAATATTTTCAAATACAAAGTTGGAAAAAAGAAGTACAGATTAAACAAAGTTTTAATGAGAAACAAGAGACACACATCAACCAATGCAATGTATATACCTTATTTTGATATTGATTCACATAAGTTATAAAGTCAATTAGGAGAAAAATAGGAAATTTTAACATCAAGTGGGTATTTGATGATAGCAAGGAAGCATCATTAACATTTTAGGTGTGACAATGGTGTTTTGGTTATGATTTTTAAAGGAATCCTTATCTTCCAGACGTGCAAGTTGAAATATTTACAGATAAAATTATATGATGCCTGGCATTTGGCCCTCCAACTTTCCTTCTGATTCTAGTATTCTGAATTTTGGTGGGAAATATTGTTTTTAACACTGTGTAAATAACCACTTCCTTACCGTATGGAAGCCACTGACATACATTTTCTTTTTATTGAATGTCTTCGGTGTTTGGTCCTCAGATGCACTCAGAGCATGCAGGTATTGCTATTCAAGAATGGACAGACTGATGACGATGCATATGCTGGTGTGTGTGTGTGTGTGTGTCTGTGTGTGTGTGTGTGTGTGTTTGCTCAAGGACATGCCTGAAGAAGAGTTTTGAATACAGTGAGAGCCTCTATTAAGAGTTTTATCATTTCTTCTCTTTCTGAATATTCTAGCCAGACAATATCTACTACACTACCACAGGAAAAAAAACTTTCTTTACAAGTGATTAAGTGAAAACATAGCTATACGTAGTTATGTTTAGTTTTTCAATTCCAAAGATTTAATTCCAACCCTCAACATACTCTTCTAAAAAATTAAAATACGAAACGTCAGAGGCTGAGATGATGAAAATATTTGTCTAAGTAGCTGGCTTTCTTAATAGAAACTCTAGAGAGTTTAATGATTTCTGAACCCCAGATATAAATTTCAGAAGATGAAATTATTTTGCATTTCTGGGAAACACCCAAAGTGGACTCAGAATTGTCAGGAAGTTTCTTCAGTATGTTCAAGGAGGAGGAGATTTATGAGAATGATAGATCACTTTACGACTTCCTAGGAAACTCTCTCCTCCAAGACATTGCCTACTTTCCAAAACTAAAGAATGCAGTGTTAGTGGGACAAGTGGTCTATCTGGTAAATAGGAGGATTTGATAGCTAAGGGAAATCACACCCCTTTGAAAAGATATTGCGCCACCTAGGACAACGATGGGAAATGGTATTCAATTTTCAACATCAATACATAACGGCTAGAAAGTGTTTACACATTATGAAACAATATATCCTTTCTATTTAATATTTATATTACATAAATTACACACTTTTGTCCTCAAAACTTTAAGAATAAAGCAAAGCTTCTCACTTGAAATTATTTTTCTGAAAATAAATTACCCAGTTGACAAACCTAGTTAAACTGGAATAATATAAAATTTTGTAAGTTCTCTACTTCAGGTATAAGGTAACAATAAGCTCTTAAGCAGCAGTTATTTGTATGGAGAATGTTGAGATAGGTGTAATTTTGATAAGTTAATGAGGATTTTATATGGTTTATGCGATAAATCTGTATCCCTGTACTTGTGCAGATACAAATTTAGTTATTTAAAAGAGGTATATCTCAGAGGAATTTATGGGGACTTTCTTTCTTGTAGAATAAAAGTTCTTTCTTCATTAAATTCTTACTCTTGTTTTTCAAAAACTTGAAAACTGGCTTTTCTTTTTCCTTTTTACATTTTGGGGTTTTGTTTTTTTTGTCCACACCACGCGGCTTTTTACCTTCCCCGCCCAGGGCGCGAGGCTTATAAGCCACCAGGGAACTCCATTCTTTTTCCTTTTTACAAAAGGACTAAATTTATAAATTCAAAGAAAACTAAGATCAGAGATTGTATAGTTATTGCATGATGCCTGCCCAACAAACACTCAGATATATATGAAACTGGAAAACTGTACCTATCTTTTCTACCACGAGAACACTTTGAAATGATTAGAATCAAATTGAAGAAGTTTACCTCAAAAACGGTGGATGGTGGATCAAAGAACTAAATGTAAGTGCTAAAACTATAAAATTCTTAATGAGAACATAACGGACCTTTATGACAAGGGATTTGCAAAAATTTCTTGGATATGTCACCAAAAGCACAGATAACAAAAGAAAAAATAGGCAAATTAAAGTTCATCAAAATTAAAAACTTTTGTGCATCAAAGAACACTATCAGGAAAGTGAAAAGACAAACCATAAAATGGGAGAAAACATTTGCAAATCATATACCTGATAAGGAATTAATAGCCAGTGTATATATATCCTACAATTCCCCCCAAAAATCAATTTGAAAATGGGCAAAGTACCTGCATAGGCATTTCTCCAAAGAAAATATACAAATGACCACTAAGCACATGAAAAGATGCTCAATGGATTCAGTCTTTAGGGAAATGCACATCAAAACTACAATGAGTTACCACTTCACAGCCATTAGGATGGATATTACCCACCCACACCCCCAAAAAAAAACCAAAGGAAAATGACAAGTGCTGGCTAGGATGTGGAGAAATTGGAACCCTCATGCCTTGCAGGTGGGAATGTAAAATGGTGCCACTGCTGTAGAAAAGTTTGGCAGTTCCTTAAAAAGTTAGACATAGAATTACCATAAGAGCCAACAATTCTACTCCCAAGTACACACCCAAAAGAGCAGTATCATAAGAAAGGAAATCAGTGTATTCAGGGACTCTTAGTACTTGATCAGTGAAGGGAAATCCCAGGATGACAGTCATGTAACTGATATATAAGGCAATCAATCTAGATTAAACTTGAGGATAAAAGGCCCCAAGAAAAAGATATCCAATAAAAAATGAGACAAAATACACTGGATCCTTGAACAACACAGTTCTGAACTGCTAGGGGTCACTTGCATGCAGATTTCTTTCACTAACTATGTACTATAGGGGCTTCCGTGGTGGCTCGGTGGTTAAGAATCCTCCTGCTAATGCAGGGGGTACGGGTTCGAGCCCTGGCCTGGGAAGACTCCACATGCCGTGAAGCAACTAAGCCCGTGTGCCACAACTACTGAGCCTGCGCTCTACAGCCTGCGAGCCACAGCTACTGAGTCCACGTGCCACAACTACTGAAGCCCGTGCGTCTAGAGTCCATGCTCTGCAACAAGAGAAGCCACCACAATGAGAAGCCCGCGCACCTCAACAAAGAGTAGCTCCGGCTCGCTGCAACTAGAGAAAGCCCACGCACAGCAATGAAGACCCAACACAGCCAAAAAATAAATAAAAATAAAACATTAAAAAATTTATTTTAAAACATATGTACTATTGTTAGCTGAATCCGCAGATTCAGAACTATGCATATGGAGGGCTGACTGTAAAGTTATACTTGGATTTTCCATTGCAGGAACGGTTGGCGCCCCTTAACCCTGTACTGTTCAAAGTTCGGCTGTAGAATGTTCAGTATAATGGAAAGTTAGAAAAAAATAAATACTATGATAAAGGTAAATAGTGTAAGGAAAGAAGGCAGTTAGAAATACCAGGGGAAACAAAATGTTGTAGTAATATAAAGTTTCAAACATCACCGATACACACACACACACGCACACGCACACTTACTAACAGGTACAGTCAAACAAAACATAATTGTAGGCTGGGTCAGCTCTGTCTGCAGAATTTCTCATAGCTGCCTTGAGGGAAGGGAATTACAGGTGCAAACAAAATACCTTGAATAAACATGATGTAACAGAGGTTTCCCCTGCACTAAAAATAGATTCCCTTCTAGAAAGGTTAAAGAAAAAGAAAGAGCCTGAAGACTTTGTTCCTTGTAGTGGAGGGGAGAAGTAAAAACCCAGAGACAAATGGCAAACACTAACCCTAGCCCTGGCCATAGTCCCAGTCCTAAACCTAACCCTAACCCTAACCCTCTAACCCTAACTCTAACCCTAACCCTAACCCCTAACCCCTAACCCCTAACCCTAACCACTAACCCCTAACACTAACCGTAACCATAACCCTAACTCTAACGCTAGCCCTAGCCCTAACCCTAACCTTAAACTAACCCTAAACCTAAGCCTAACCCCTAACACTAACACTAGCCCGTACCCTAACACGTACCCTAAACCTAAACTGCTGTAGTACCCTATCCTGTACCCTAAACCATACCCGTTCCCTAACCCTAAACTTAACCCTAAACCTAACCCTAACCCTTACCCTAAGCATTACCCTAACGTGTACCCTAACCCTTACCCTAAGCCTTAACCTAACCCGTACCCTAATCCTACACTGTACAGTAACACTAACCCCTACCCTAACACGTATCCTAACCCTAACCCATTCTTGTACCCTAACCTGTAGCTTAAACCGTACCGGTTCCCTAACCCTGACACTAACCCTAACACTTATGCTAAGACTTACCCTAACCCGTACCCTAAACCTAACGCTTACACTAACACTGACCCGTACCCTAACACATACACTAACACTAACCCGTTCTCAAACCGTAACCTGTACCCTAAACCATACCTGTTACCTAAACCTAACGCTAACCTAAACTTTAGCCTAAGCCTGACCCTAACCTGTACCCTAATCCTAACCCATACACTAACACTAACCCGTACCCTAACATGTACACTAACCCTAACCGGTTGTTGTACCCTAACTTGTACCCTAACTGTACCCGTTCCCTAAACCTAACCTTAACCCTAACCCTAACCCTAACCCTTAACCTAAGCCTTAACCTAACCTGTACCCTAATCATAACCCGTACATTAACACTAACCCATACCCTAACACGTACCCTAACCCTAACCCGTTTTCGTACTCTAAACTGTACCCTAAACCGTACCCGTTCCCTTACCCTAACCCTAACTGTAACCCTAAACCTTACACTAAGGCTTACCCTAACCTGTACCCTAATGCTAAACAGTATACTAAAACTAACCCGTACACTAACACATAACCTAACCCTAAACCGTTGTAGTACCCTAACCTGTACCATAAACCACACCCATTCACTAACACTAACCCTAACACTAAACCAAACACTTACCCTAAGCCTTACCCTAATCACTAACCTAATCCTAACCCGTACACCAACACTAACACGTACCGTAACACGTACACTAACACTAACCCATTGTCGTACCTGAAACTGTACCCTAAACCGTACCCGTTTCCTAGCCCTGACCCTAACCCTAACACTTACACTAACCCTTACCCTAACCTGTACCCTAATCCTAACCCATACACTAACACTAACCCGTATCCTAACACTTACAATAAACATAAACCGTTGTCGTAAAATAACCTGTACGCTAAACCGTACCCGTTCCCTAACCCCAAACCTATACCTAACCCGAACCCTTACCCTCACCCATAACCTAAACTTACACCATTCACTAACACTAACCCCTAACCTAACACGTACCCTAACCTTAACCCGTTTTCGTACCCTAAACTGTACTCTAAACCGTACCCGTTCCCTAACCCTGACCCTAAACCTAACGCTTACCCTAAGCCTTACACTAACCCATACCCTAATCCTAACCATACACTAACACTTATCCGAACCGTAACACGTACCCTAACCATAACCCGTTGTCGTAACCTAAACGGTACCCTAAAGCGTACCCGTTCCTAAACCTAACCCTAACCCTTACCCTAAGTCTTACCCTAAGCCCTACCCTAATCCTAACCCGTATACTAACACTAAACCGTACCCTAAAATGTATCCAAAACCTAACCCGTTATCGTCCACTAACATTTATCCTAAACTGTACCTGATGCCTAACCCTAACCCTAACCCTAACCCTAAGACTAACCGTAACCCTTACTCTAAGCCTTACACTAACCCATACCATAAACCTAACCAGTACATTAACAATAAACTGTACCCTAACACGTACCGTAACACTAACCCGTTGTTGTACTATAAACTGTACCCGAAACCGTACCGCTTCCATAACCCTAAACCTAACCCTAACCATAACCCTAACCCTTATCCTAAGCCTTATCTTAACCCGTACCCTAATCCTAACCCGTACGTTAACACTAACCCGTACCCTAACACGTACACTAACCCTAAACTGTTATCATACCCTAACCTGTACCCTAAACCGTACCTGTACCCTAACCCTAAACCTAACCATAATCCTAAACCTAACCCTAACACGTAGGCTAAGCCTAAACCGTTGTCGTACACTAACCTGTATCCTAAACCGTACCCATTCCCTAACCCTAACCCTAACCATAGCCATAAACCTAACCCTGAACCGAAGCATTACCCTAACCCGTAACCTAAACCTAACCTGTACACTAACACTAACCAGTACCCCAACACGTACACTAACCCTAAACAGTTGTCGTACACTAACCTGTACCCTAAACCGTACCCGATCCCTAACCCTAACCCTTACCCGAAGCCTTACACTAACCCATACCATAATCCTAACCGGACACTACACTAACCCATACCCTAACACGTACGTTAACCCTAAGCTGATGTCGTACCATAACCTGTACCCTAAACCGTACACGTTCCCGTTCCCCTTCCCGTTCCCTAACCCTAACCCTAACTCTTACCCAAAGCCTTACCCTAACCCGTACCCTAATCCTAAAACGTACACTAACACTAACCCATACCCTAACACATAAGCTAACCCTAAACCGTTGTCAAACCCTAACCTGTACCCTAAACCGTACCCGTTCCCTAACCCTAACGCTAAACCTAACTCTAACCCTAACCCATACATGAAGCCTTAACTTAACCCGTACCCTAATCCTAACCAGTACACTAACACTAACCCATACCCTAACATGTACGCTAACCCTAAACTGTTGTCGTATGCTAACCTGTACCCTAAACTGTACCTGTTACCTAACCCTAACCCTATCCCTAAGCCTTACCCGAAGCCTTACCCTAACCCGTCCCCTAATCCTAACCCGTACACTAACACTAACCTGTACCCTAACACGTACGCTAACACTAAACCCTTGTCGTACCCTAACCTGTACCCTAAACCGTCCCAGTTCCCTAACCTTAACGCTAACCCTAACCCTAACCATTACCAGAAGACTTACCCTAACCCGTCCCCTAATCCTAACCCGTACACTAACACTAACCCGTACCCTGACACGTATGCTAACCGTAAACTGTTGTCGTACCCTAACCTGTACCCTAAACCGTCCCTGTTCCCTAACTCTAACCCTAACCCTATCCCTAACCCTTACCTGAAGTCTTACCCTAACCCATCCCCTAATCCTAACCCGTACACTAACACTAATCCATACCCTAACATGTACACTAACCCTAAATCATTATCGTACCCTAACCTGTACCCTAAACCGTCCCCGTTCCCTAACCCTAACCCTAACCCGAACACTTACCCAAAGCCTTACCCTAACTTGTCCCCTAATCCTAACCCGTACACTATCACTAACCCGTACCCTAACACGTACAATAACCCTAAACCGCTGTCGTATGCTAACCTGTACCCTAAACCACCCCTGTTCCCTAACCCTAACCCTAACTCTAACCCTTACCCTAACCCTTACCTGAGGCCTTACCCTAACCCATCCCCTAATCCTAACCCGTACACTAACACTAATCCATACCCTAACACGTACGCTAACCCTAAACCGTTGTCATACTCTAACCTGTACCCTAAACCATCCCCGTTCCCTAACCCTAACCCTAACCCTAACCCTTACCCTAACCCTTACCCGAAGCCTTACCCTACTCCGTCCCCTAATCCTAAACCGTACATTAACACTAACCCATACCCTAACATGTGCGCTAACCCTAAACCGTTGTCGTACCCTAACCTGTACCCTATACTGTCCCCGTTCCCTAACCCTAACCCTAACCCTAACCCTTACCCGAAGCCTTACCCTAACGCGTCCCCTAATCCTAAACCATACACTAACACTAACCCGTACCCTAACACGTACGTTAACCCTAAACCGTTCTCGTACCCTAACCTGTACCCTAAACCGTCCCGTTCCATAACCCTAGCCCTAACCCTAAACCTAACCCTTACCCGAAGCCTTACCCTAACCCGTCCCCTAATCCTAACCCGTACACTAACACTAACCCGTACCCTGACACGTACACTAACCCTAAACCGTTGTCATACCCTAACCTGTACCCGAAACCATCCCCGTTCCCTAACTCTAACCCTAACCCTTACCCGAAGCCTTATCCTAACCCGTCCCCTAATCCTATCGCGTACACTAACACTAACCCGTACCCTAACACGTACGCTAACCCTAAACCGTTGTCTTACCCTAACCTGTACCCTAAACTGTCCCCGTTCCCTAACCCTAACCCTAACCCTTACCCGAAGCCTTACCCTAACCCGTCCCCTAATCCTGACCCATACACTAACACTAAGCCATACCCTAACACGTACGCTAACCCTAAACCATTGTCGTACCCTAACCTGTACCCTAACCCTAACCATAACCATAACCCTAAACCTAACCCTCACCCGAAGCCTTACCCTAACCCATCCCCTAATCCTAACCCGTACACTAACACTAGCCCATACCATAACTGTTACATTAACACTAAACTGTTGTCGTACCCTAACCTGTACCCTAAACCGTCCCCGTTCCCTAACCCTAACCCTAACCCTTACCTGAAGTCTTACCCTAACCCATCCCCTAATCCTAACCCGTACACAAACACTAATCCATACCCTAACATGTACACTAACCCTAAATCGTTATCGTACCCTAACCTGTACCCTAAACCGTCCCCGTTCCCTAACCCTAACCCTAACCCGAACACTTACCCAAAGCCTTACCCTAACTTGTCCCCTAATCCTAACCCGCACACTAACACTAACCCGTACCCTAACACGTACAATAACCCTAAACCGCTGTCGTACGCTAACCTGTACCCTAAACCATCCCCTAACCCTAACCCTAACCCTAACCCTAACCCTAACTCTAACCCTTACCCTAACCCTTACCTGAAGCCTTACCCTACCCCGTCCCCTAATCCTAAACCGTACACTAACACTAATCCATACCCTAACACGTACGCTAACCCTAAACCGTTGTCATACCCTAACCTGTACCCTAAATCGTCCCCGTTCCCTAACCCTAACCGTAACCCTAACCCTAACCCTTACCCGAAGCCTTACCCTAACCCGTACCCTAATTCTAAACCGTACACTAACACTAACCCGTACCCGAACACGTACACTAAACCTAAACCGTTGTCGTACCCTAAACTGTACCCTAAACCGTACTCGTTCTCTAACCCTAACCCTAACCCTAACCCTTACCCGAAGCCTCACCCTAACTCGTACCCTAATCCTAACCCGTACACTAACACTAACCCGTACCGTAACACGTACGCTAACCCTGAACCGTTGTCGTACGCTAACCTGTACCCTAAACAGTACCCGTTACCTAACCCTAAGCCTAAACCTAAACCTAACGCTTACCCGAAGCCTTACCCTAACCCGTAACCTAATCCTAACCCATACACTAACACTAACACGTACCCTAACACGTATGCTAACCCTGAACCATTGTCGTAGACTAACCTGTACCCTAAACCGTACCCATTCCCTAACCCTAACCCTACCCCTAACCCTTACCCGAAGCCTTACCCTAACCCGTCCCCTAATCCTAACCCGTACACTAACACTAATCCATACCCTAACACGTACGCTAACCCTAAATCGTTGTCATACCCTAACCTGTACCCTAAACTGTCCCCGTTCCCTAACCCTAACCCTAACCCTTACCCGAAGCCTTACCCTAACACGTCCCCTGATCCTAATCCATACACTAACACTAACCCGTACCCTAACACGTACGTTAACCCTAAACTGTTCTCGTACCCTAACCTGTACCCTAAACCGTCCCCGTTCCATAACCCTAGCCCTAACCCTAACCCTAACCCTTACCCGAAGCCTTACCCTAACCCGTCCCCTAATCCTGACCCATACACTAACACTAAGCCGTACCCTAACACGTACGCTAACCCTAAACCATTGTCGTACCCTAACCTGTACCCTAGCCCTAACCCTAACTATAACCCTAAACCTAACCCTCACCCGAAGCCTTACCCTAACCCATCCCCTAATCCTAACCCATACACTAACACTAACCCATACCATAACTGTTACGTTAACACTAAACTGTTGTCGTACCCTAACCTGTACCCTAAACCGTCCCCATTTCCTAACCCTAACCCTAATCTTTACCCGAAGCCTTACCCTAATACGTCCCCTAATCCTATCCTGTACACGAACACTAACCCGTACCCTAACATGTACGCTACCCCTAAACCACTGTCATACCCTAACATGTACCCTAAAGTGTCCCCGTTCCCTAACCCTAAACCTGATCCTAGCCCTAACCCTAACCCTCACCCGAAGCCTTACCCTAACCCGTCCCCTAATGTTAACCTGTACACGAACACTAACCCATACCCTAACACGTACGCTAACCCTAAACCGTTGTGGTACCCTAACCTGTTCCCTAAACCGTCCCCGTTCCCTAACCCTCACCCTGACCCTAGACCTAACCCTAAACCTCACCCGAAGCCTTACCCTAACCCGTCCCCTAATCCTAACCCGTACACTAACACTAACCCGTACCCTAACACGTATGCTAACCCTAAACTGTTGTCATACCCTAATCTGTACCCTAAACCATCCCCGTTCCCTAACCCTAACCCAACACTACCCCTAAACCTTACCCGAAGCCTTACCCTAACCCGTCCCCTAAACCTAACCCGTACACTTATACTAATCCGTACCCTAACACGTAGGCTAACACTAAACAGTTGTCGTACCCTAACCTGTACCCTAAACCGTCCCCGTTCCCTAACCCTAACCCTAACCCTTACCCGAAGCCTTACCCTAACCCGTCCCCTAATCCTAACCCGTACACTAACACTAAGCCATACCCTAACACGTACACTAACCCTAAACCGTTGTCGTCCACTAACCTGTACCCTAAACCGTCCCTGTTACCTAACCCTAACCCTAACACTTCCCGAAGACTTACCCTAACCCGTCCCCTAATCCTAACCCATACACTAACGCTAACCCGTACCCTAAGAGGTACGCTAACCCTAAACCGTTGTCGTACCCTAACCTGTACTCTAAACCGTACCCATTCCCTAACCCTAACCCTTACCCGAAGCCTTATCCTAACCCGTACCCTAATCCTAACCCGTACACAAAGCCTAACCCATACCCTAACACGTACGGTAACCCTAAACCGTTGTCATACCCTAACTTGTACCCTAAACCATACCTGTTCCCTAACCCTAACCCTAACCCTTACCCGTAGCCTTACCCTAATCCGTACCCTAATCCTAACCTGTACACTAACAGTAACCCGTACCCTAACACTTACGCTAACTCTAAACCGTTGTCGTACACTAACCTATACCCTAAACCGTAACCGTTCCCTAACCCCAACCCTAACCTGAACCCTTACCAGAAGCCTTAAACTAACCCGTACCCTAATCCTAACCCGTACACTAACACTAACCCATATCCTAACACGTAGGCTAACTCTAAACCATTGTCGCACCCTAAACTGTACCCTAAACCGTACCCTAACCCTAACCCTAACCCTAAGCCTACCCCTCACCCGAAGCCTTACCCTCACACATACCCTAATCCTAACCCGTACACTAACACTAACCCGAACCCTAACACGTACACTAACTTTAAACCATTGTCGTACCCTAACCTGTACCCTAAACCGTACCCTAACCCTAACCCTAACCCTAACCATTCCCTAAACTTAACCCTTAACCAAAGCCATACCATAACCCGTACCCTAATCCTAACCCATACACTAACACTAACCCGTACCCTAACACGTACACTAACCATAAATCGTTCTCGTACGCTAACCTGTACCCTAAACCATACCAGTTCCGTAACTCTAAACCTAACCCTAATGCTAATGCTTACCCGAAGCCTTACTGTAACCCGTACCCTAATCTAAACCCGTACACTAACACTAACCCGTACCCTTACACGTACGGTAACTCTAAACCATTGTCGTACCTTAACCTGTACCCAAAATGTACCCGTTCTCTAACCCTAACCCTTACCTGAAACCTAACCCTAACCCGTACCCTAAATCTAACCCGTACACTTACACTAACCCATACCCTAACAGGTATGCTCACCTTAAACTATTGTCGTACCCTAACCTGTACCCTAAACCGTACCCGTTCCCTAACCCTAAAACTAACACTAACCCTTACCCGAAGCCTTACCCTAACCTGTACCGTAATCCTAACCCGTACACTAACACTAACCTGTACCCTAACACGTACGCTAACCCTAGACCGTTGTTGTACCATAACCTTTAACCTAAACCATCCCCGTTCCCTAACCCTAACCCTAACCTTTACCCGAAGCCTTACCCTAACCCGTCCCCTAGTCCTAAACCGTACACTAACACTAAGCCATACCCTAACACGTACGCTAACCCTAAACCGTTGTCGTACACTAACCTGTACCCTAAACTGTCCCCGTTCCATAACCCTAACCCTAACCCTAACCCTAACCCTAACCCTAACCCTAACCTTTACCCGAAGCCTTACCCTAACCCGTCCCCTAGTCCTAAACCGTACACTAACACTAACCCATACCCTAACACGTACGCTAACCCTAAACCGTTGTCGTACCCTAACCTGTACCCTAAACTGTCCCCGTTCCCTAACCCTAACCCTTACTGAAGCCTTACCCTAACCCATACCCTAAACCTAACCCGTACACTTACACTAAACCGTACCCTAACACGTATGCTACCGTAAACAGTTGTCGTACCCTAGCCTGTACCCTAAACCGTACCCGATCCCTAACCCTAACCCTAACACTAACCCTAACCGTTACCTGAAGCCTAACCCTAAACGGTACCCTAATCCTAACCCGTACAATAACACTAACGCATACCCTAACACGTACGCTAACCCTAAACCGTTGTCGTATCCTAAACTGTACCCTAAACCGTACACGTTCCCTAACCCTATCCCTAACCCTAACCCTTACCCGAAGTCTTACCCTAATCCGTAACCTATCCTAACCCGTACACTAACACTAACCCGTACCCTAACACGTAAGTTGACCGTAAACTGTTGTTATACTCTATACTGTACCCTAAACCGTACCCGTTTCCTAACCCTATCCCTAATCCTAACCCTAACCCTTACCTGAAGCCTTACCCTAACCCATCCCCTAATCCTATCCTGTACTCTAACACTAACCCGTACCCTAACACGTACGCTAACACTAAACCGTTGTTGTACCCTAACCTGTACCCTAAACCGTACCCTTTCTCTAACCCTAACCCTAACGCTAACCCTAACCCTAACGCTTACCCGAAGCCTTACCCTAACCCGTACCCTAATCCTAACCCATACACTAACACTAACCCGTACCCTAACATGTACACTAACCCTAAACCATTGTCGTACCCTAACGTGTACCCTAAACCGTACCCGTTCCCTAACCCTAACCCTAACCCTAACCCTTACCTGAAGCCTTACCCTAACCCGTACCCTAAACCTAACCCGTACTCTTACACTAATCCATACCCTAACACGTACGCTAACCCTAAACCGTTGTTGTACCCTAACCTGTACCCTAAACCGTACCCGTTCCCTAACCCAGACCTTAACCTTGGTGTATCCAGGCAGTTGGGTCCATAGGCAGCCTCAGCCAAATGTCCCGCTTGCTGAAGTGGTCACATGACGCAGGGAGGGCTCGACCCGAAGAGAGTAAGCAGACAGAGAGAGTGATTTTAGAGAGCTGCACTCCAAAGCCCCACTCCCAACCGAAACCCAGAAATTTGGTACAATTTCTGATGTAGGCAGAGGAGTAGAGAATGTTAAGTTTTTGTTCTAGTTGGATGTGGTGAGAGAGCGGGAATTAAGAGTCAAAATGAAATTGAGTTATACAACACAAAGTAATATTTTTTGTACAGCTGATTTTTGTGGACTGAGATTCATACTCATTATGCTTCCTAATCATTCATTCATTTGACCAATACTTATTTTGTATCTACTATGTGCAAAGGACTATGGGAGAGATAAAGCCACGTATGACATATCTTTAACATATGTATTTGTAAAATCAGTTAAAGTGAACCCATGGCAGCTACAAGTCATGACAGAAAGACTTTCTCTACTGACTGGCAGAACTTGGTAAGAACAAGTGAGTCGGAAGCAAATTGTATTATTGATGAGTTAAGAGGAAAGTCAGGAGTCATTTCTGTGAAGTGAAGAAGAAGTTCATGCATTTCCTTCCTGTGTTTTTCTAGGTCTGACTAGTAGAGCACCTTATTATATACTCATTCCAGCTGAAAATTTTCTCTACTTTTTCTGAACTACTATGATACATTATCTATATTTCTGCTATGGCACTTACTACCTTTTTAGCTTTTGTAGAAATGTCTTGTCTCCCTTGTGATGTCCCTGGAGGAGTGGTGTTTCAAAGCATTCTCACACACCATTGGAAAGCAATTATATTCCAACAAATATGTTTAAAAAAAAGCATCATCACAGTACCTTGTATATATTAAGTGAATGGTAAATGTTATATAATAGTAGACAAGTCATCATCAAATAATGTTTCACAGAATATGGACCCCTTGCATCAGCTACCCTGGGTGCTTGTTAAAATTTAGATTCCTGGGCCATGCTCCAGCTCTACTGAATCAGAATCTCTGGCTGTGAAACTGGGAACCCACATGTTAATGAATTCACTGCAGTTTGAGAACTACGAATTTCAGGGTATGACAGTCATAATAAGGAGTGGGATGGCAAATCGTTTTTATCTTGAGGGCTGACTCTGGTAATGGGGGCCAAACGCAATTCTGAGGCAAAGACTGGGAAACCGTAGGCTCTAATAGTGGTGTATGCCATGGCCAAGTCAGGGAAGGGGTAGGAGGAGTTTATGTGCAGCATATTTGACATTTCTGAATATGTTAATCTCGGGAATGGAGAGATAAGGATAATCACAAGTCACTCTTGCAGAGGTTTTAGGGTTTGTAATTTGGGTTTTTTGTTTTTCTTTTTCATGGTAATTCCAGATTTTCAGGGTGGCATATACAAATTTAGAAGAAAAATAGTAACATCTTTTGGGAAAATTCCATCCACTAAAATCTTCTTTTACTTAATGAAATTAAGCATTAGTTAAATGACACAGGGAGACCGATTAACTGTGAATATTATTTTTGTTTTAGTTATTACTAATAGGGCAAGGAAGAAAGTTGGACCTTTGTAGAATTCTCGTGTAGGATTTTTTTTCTAGATGTGCCCTTTTTCTTTTTTTATTATTACATATACTATTTATAATTAGTGAAGAAATTTAGAAAATATTGATGAGAAAAAAATCACCCCTAAGAGCATCACCTTGTAATAACATCTGCTAAATGTTTCCATTTACGTATATAAAGTCTGTTTCTGTATAATGTTGAGCATAACCTTGACAGGGCTAAGCAGTGCATAATTGTATAATGGAATACTTACATACTTCTCTGAAAGTCAGTCTTGTCATCAGTAGAATAGGGACAACAACTGTCACCTGGCCTGCATCTCCGGATTGTGTGAGGATCTCTTACAGCAGTGTGTTTCTCCAAGGACAGCCTCAGTAGGCTAGGAGTTCTACTAACAGGCAGGAGTGATTCTTACTCCCAGCCTTCATATTTGGAGACAAGACCTTTAAGGAGGTAATAAGGTTAAATGAGGTCATGAGGGTGGGCCCCAATCCAATAGACCTGGTGTCCTTATAAGAAGAGGGACATCAGGAGTGTACATGCTTGTGTGTGTGCATGAGGACACAGTGAGAAGGTGGTTATCTACAAGCCAAGAAGAGAGGCCTCAGGAGAAACCAACCCTGCTGACACCTTGATCTTGGATTTCCAGTCTTCAGAGCTGCAAAACAAATTTCTGTTAAAGTCACCCCATCTGTGGCATTTTGTTATGGCAGCCCTAACACACCACTATTTATAAATATCTTTTATTGAGCACCTTATATTCTAGTTCTTTATGTACCTCATCTACTATTACTTTTAACCTTCACAATCCTAGAAAGTAGGTATTATTAATCCAATTCTCATGGACAAGAAAGTGAAGTTCAGAGAGGTTAGTGGCTTGTCCACGGCCACAAAATAATAAGTAGCAGAGATTTATTATTGAACCTTTTGTCTCTTTGAGTCTAAAGCCATTACACTGTTCTGGTATCACATGAGAAAGGGACAGAGTTACGAAGGCTCTGGCTGTGTTCAGTTAGGAATAATTATGTTTCTGCAGCACACTTAGGCTTCTCTTTTCACATTTTTTGGGCTTCAATTACCACCCAAACTGATGACTCTCAACTCTGCAGCTTTCGCCTACTCTTTTCTTTACTTTCAGACTCATCCTTCCTACTACCTAACGTACACCTCACCTGGATGTCCTTCTGGCATCTCATATCAGTAAAAAGAGCCAGAAGGTTGAAATATTTGCATTATCCTACACTCCTTCCTTTGTCATCTCACCAAATTGGTCGGCCTGCTCACTCAACCCTGTGGTTTTTATCTTCTAATTGTTTCTCAAGTATATCATTTGACTGCAGCTGCTCCTGTAAGTCAGTTCCTGGAGTACAGTAAACTCCTAAAGTGGAGTTCCACTGCTTTTCGTCCTCACTGCTACCTCCCGCGCTTTTTTTTTTTTTTTTTTTCTTTGCGGTACGCGGGCCTCTCACTGTTGTGGCTTCTCCCATCGCGGACCACAGGCTCCGGACGCGCAGGCTCATTGGCCATGGCTCACAGGCCTAGCCGCTCCGCGGCATGTGGGATCTTCCCGTGTCCCCTGCATCGGCAGGCGGACTCTCAACCACTGCGCCACCAGGGAAGCCCTCCCGTGCTTTTTCTAAAGACACTTGTAACCACAAAATTGTCCTGCAGTGACCACTCCATTGTCTTCATGTTAAAATACAAATTCCTTTCCTAGTTATCATCTGACCTTCACCTTCCTCTTCAATTTCATCACCCCAGCTAAAAACAAAGGTAAATCATTTGATTTGTCTCCTAGCCTAATATTTAAATGAACACTAGACCGCCTTAACTTGAACACCGGCTTGACTTTGCCTTAGGTGTGTGAACTTTGGAAAATTAGGGCTGTTGTGAGGATTAAATGAGCTAATACACATAAAGAGCTTGGATGTTGCCTGGCACATAATTTGTTAACTATTATTATTATTATCATCATCATCATCCCCATCCCTCTCAACCCATGCATTGCATTTGCATTGCTGCTTTCTCGGCCTGGAGTACCCTATCATCTCTTACCATCCGGCTATGCCCTTCTTTTTTCCTTATCAAGATTCGATTCAGGGGTCACATCGCCTAGCAAATTTATCCTGCCCCATCCTATCTCATTTGTTTCCACCGTTTCCTTTGCAAACTTCTTTGTTACTGTAACTATTGTTTGCGTCTATCACCAGACTGTGAGTTCCTAAAGGAGAGACGGTGTTTTCATGTTTTTAGGCACAAGTGAAAGGTGAATAACATTAGTATTTGCCGCATGAGTACCCAGAGAGCGCCCAAGTGTAATGAGATCCCTCAATAAATGTTCCTAAAGTCTACTTTGTCTAGTGTGGCGACTTGTCCCGAATATGAGACAGGACTATACTCAAAGCATTTCCAGCAGGGAACTTAATACCTTAGGCAACAGCCAAGAACCCCGGAGAAAAAACGGTTCTTTTCTCACTTTCCCACAGGGAAACTCCTCGGTGAAACACCCTGGTCTCCGAACCGCGGAGGAATACACGCACTTAAGTGCAATCTGCGCCTGCGCCTGTGCCTGTGACCGCTCCGCTTCTGCGCCTGCGCCGCTCCAGCCAATGAGGGGCTCCTCAGTCGGGGGTGGGGCCACGGGTTGCGCTTTAGGATTGGACAGTGGGAGCAAACGGACGGCGCGGAAATGACGTCAAGGTGCGTAAGGGCCGGCGGCCCGGCTGCGCGGTGGCTGCCGGGTGCCGCACGCCTTTCCTTTCCTCGCTTCTGCCTTTTACCCCCGCTCCTATCCCCGCCCCCACGGCCGCTCCGCTCCCTGGCGTGACTCGGCATTGAGAGCCCCGGGAGAAGACTCCGCGGTCGCTACTTCCTCTGCCCAGGCCTCGGCCTTCCTGAGCCTCCCTCCTTCCTCTCCCGGGTCTTCTTCAGTTTTGAAGCCTGTGGCTTCGCGGCGGCCCTGCCGGACTTCTGAGAATGGTGGGTGTGAAGCCGGTTGGGAGTGACCCGGATTTCCAGCCGGAGCTGAGCGGCGCGGGCTCCAGACTCGCTGTGGTCAAGTTCACCATGCGAGGGTGAGTCCGGGCCCGAGCCCAGTGAGTCCCGGCTGTCTGTGCTTTTCTTTCTCTGTTTCCCGATCCCGCCTGCCTTGTGGTCGTGTTCTGCTGCGGAATGTCCGGCGCTGGGCGCAGCCCAAGGCCACTGCCCGGTTAGGCCTCAGTTCCTGGGTGTGAACCCCCGTTTGTGCACCGGGGCGTCTCTGGCAGGCTCGGAGGCCTGGCCGACCGCATTCCCCAGCCCGCGAGATCCCCGCCTGCTGTTTCTGAGTCCTCGGAAGGGGTCTGCTCTTGGGGGTGACCCGGCTCTTTCCTTTCTTGTCTGTGGGAGTCTCCCACAGCCACCCCTGCTTGCGCCTGTCCCCTTCTTTCCCGGGATGCAGCTGTCACTTGCATCTTAGAAACTTGCAGAATTTAATTTACCCAAACGGTTTGATTCTCTTCACCACCTGCATATGTGGAAAACTGTAGGAAGATTCAGCTACCCAACTAATCCGCGGAATGCTTAGAACTAAAGCTAATGCATTTTAAATTAAGTTAATGTTGGGTCAGGATGCTTTTTAATTTTCTTAACGTTTCTGTTACTTCTTTGATTTGTAAGTTTGTAAGTTAGGCCACTTTGTGTAAGTTGCATCTGATCACGGAAATTATAGTAGGTATATATATACAGTACACGTAGACAGGTGTCCAGATATCTGGCTTTGACCAAGTAGACTCCATTTTTGACTTGATGATTTAAGAGGACAGGGCACTTGAAAGATGTTATCTGGCTTTGGTAAATCTCAACATAATTCATAGGTCGCAGAGCTGGCGGATCTTCCATGTTGGGTCCCTGTATGAGAGTGATGTGCTGGAAATAGACATTCAGAACCAAGATTTCAGCGAGCTTGTGTATTTGCTTACCTCCCCTTGTGTATGTCAGTGTCCAGTGGGAAGGATTAGAAGTCTCCTCTTGATCTACCTTGACCCCCTGGTGTTATTTACACTTACACTAACTTGGAGAAGTCTACTACAAATACCACTGTTTATGCAACACATTTTGTTGTCCAGGTAACTGTATAGACATAAGGCAGTGTTTTGAGTCTTAGAGCAAAAAGTGATTCAAACCTATCGAACGTGATTCTATAAATGTTAAATATACAGATGGTGGCATTAGGATTAGATTAGGTTTGGGGATGGAGGGATGTAGGTAGAGATGAAAACAAGTTAGGACTTACCTTGGGACCAATCTCTCTCATACAGAATTGGAAAGGGGGGGATACATTAGATTTTAAGGTTCGTCTTCCCAGTTTTGTTGATTTTATCATGACCATTCTTAATATGAGGGAATACCTATATACATTTGTTAAGTCCTAGGTGGAAGTTGGAAAAAGGAAGAGATGATTTTAACAACGAACCTCATTTTTAGTTCACTTTTCTAATTCTAGTTAGTGGGAGTGTTTATACTTTTGTGCCTCAATGATATACTCTCTTTTCCCCTTGACCATAGCAGGGGGAGAGATGAAGAGTAATACATGATTTATATGAAGTGAGAAAAGTTACTGTCATCCCACTTTAGGCCAAGAACATAGTTTTCTCAACCACCTGTTTCTCCATTTCCTTTCCATCCCTACTTGAAGCCTTATTCCTTATTCTCACCTGCCGTGCTTTGTCCATCCTATTATTTTTACTAAAACACTATACAGATTGTCATTCTTCTGTTTAAGAATCTTCAGTGGCTCTCCAGTATTTCAGTTGTTTTTTTAATTGTAGTGAAATACATGTAACATAAATTTGCCATTTTAAAATATACAGTTCAGTGACATTAAGTACAATCACTATACACACACACACACACACACACATACACACACACATACACATATTTTTTAATCTTTTTGGCCGCGCTGCGTGGCATGTGGGATCTTAGTTCCCCAACCAGGGATCAAACCCGCACCCCTTGTATTGGAAGCGTGGAGTCGTAACCGCTGGACCGCCGGGGAAGTTCTAGTACATTCACAATGTTGTACTGTCATTACCCCATCCATATCCTAGAATCTTTTCATTATCTCAAACAGAAACTGTGCACGCATTAAACAGTAATTCCCATACCTTCTCTCCACTGCCCCCAGCCCCTGGTAACCTCTCTTCTAGTTTCTGTCTCCATGAATTTGCCTATTCTTGATAACTCATTTAAGTGGAATTATATAATATTTGTCCTTTTGTTTATGGCTTATTTTAGCATAGTGTTTTTAAGATTCATCCATGTTCTAGCATGTGTCAGATTTTCCTTCCTTTTTAAAGCAGAGTAATATCCTGTTGTATATGTATATGTACATATACATATGTATATGTACATATACATACAACATTCTGTTGTATGTATATACCGCATATTTTGATGGACATTTGGGTTGTTTCCATCTTTTGACTAGTGTAAATAATACTGCTCTGAACATTGGTGTGCAAGGATCTCTGTGAGTCCCTGCTTTCAGTTCTTTTGGGTGTATGTCTGTGAGTGGAATTGCTAGATTATATGGTAATTCTGTATATAAGAAACCAGCAAACTATATATTGAGAAACCAGCAAACTATTTGCCCACGGTGGCTGCACAAGTTTGCCTTTCCACCAGCAATGCAGGAGAGTTCCCATTTCTCTACATACCAACTTCTTTTATATTTTAGTGGCCATCCTAGATGAGTGTGAAGTGGTATCTGGTGGTTTTGATTTGCATTTCCTTGATGACTGGTAATTTTGAGCATTTTTTCTCATGCTCGTTGGTCATTTGCCTTTGGAGAAATGTCTGTTCAAGTCCTTTGCCCATTTTGAATTGGATTGTTTGTTTTTTTGTTGTGGAGTTGTAGGAGTTCTTTATATATTTTGGGTCTTAATCCTTTTTCTGATATATCATTTGCAAATATTTTCTCCCATTGGTTGCCTTTTCAGTTTCTTGATGGTGTCCTTTGATGCACAGAAGTTTAAAAATTTTGCTGAAGTCCAATTTATCTATGGTTTTTTCTTTTGTTGTTTCTTGTGCTTTTGGTGTCATATTCTGGAAATCATTGACAAATCCAGTGTCATGGAGATTCCTCCCTATGTTTTCATCAAAGAATTTTATAGTTTTTACTCTTAAGTTAGGTCTTCGATCTATTTTGAGTTAATTTTTATATATGGTGTTAAGTAAAGGTCCAACTTCATTTTTTTGCATGTGGATATCCAGTTTTCCCAGCACCATTTGTTGAAAAAACTGTCTTTCACCCATTGAATGGCACCCTTCTCTAGTATTTTTTTAAGCAATTAAAATAGTTGTCACTTACATCAAATTTGGTCTGTGTAAGGGACTTATTGGAGCACTTATTGACTTCTGCAGTCCTCAAAATAATGTTTAAAATTATCTCCAATTTACAAATGAGGAAGTTGAGTCAGAAGGAGATTAAATGACTTGTTTAAGGTCCCAGTGTTGAATGTACTCTTTGGGTTGTGAAGTGCTGTCCTGTTCTTCCCAGCCTAAGCAGAAGGGACATGCAAGTTCACCTCTGTATTGCATGGAGCCTGACATTTTTTAGTAAATGTTGCCTTGAATAAGCTTTGCCTGCAAAATCCTTTGATGGAAGTCAGTTCAGTTCACACTCTGATATTCATTTCCCTACCTGTAAAGTGGGAATAATAGCATGTAGACTAACCATATCGTTTAGAGAATGAAATTATATATGTGCATTATATACTGTGGTAACATATTTTTGTAACTGGTATCTCCAAACTATTACTTCTTAAATATACCCGGATACACTTAAGTGGTCATAAACAGTGCTAGTTTTGTTATCACTGATGGGTAAATGCCAAATTTAAAAGGATATGCATTTTCTTTCCTGTGAAACTCAGCAATGAGTGACTTTTATCTTGAATTCATGAGTGTACTACTTTTGTAGATATGTTTACCATATATTCAGTTTTGGGTTTCTTAAAACTTTTATTGGAGTATAGTTCTTTACAATGTTGTGTTAGTTTCTACTGTACAGCAAAGTGAATCAGCTATAGGTATACATATATCCCCTCTTTTTTTGGATTTCCTTCCCATTTAGGTCACCACAGAGCATTGAGTAGAGTTCCTTGTGCTATACAGTAGGTTCTCTCAGTTTTCTTAAAGCAGATCTTACTTTGTAGTTGGTTAGGTGTTATTGTTACCATCCAGTTAGAATGTCAGTGTACGTTAGGATGGTGAAATCTAACGATTATGATAGTTTGTCCCAATAATACATTGTATAATAGTATTAATTATATATTGTAAAATTGCTGTGGACTGAAGGTACTTTACCATAATACAGAGTTAGGAGGCCCAACAGTTCATAAGGACTGGGCAGATTATATTAGGGAGTGAGGTGGGTGGCTGTAAGATAACTAGCGAATGGTGAGGCCCTAGAGAACATGTAGAGAATGTAAAAAAATATTTTTATTTAAAAAAAGTATAGCAGGCATGCAAAAATGTATACAAATCATTTAAGTGTAGAGTCTGATAAATTTTCGCGGTGATCACACCCGTTTAACCAATACACAGGTCAGGAATAGCTGCGTAGCACAGTCACATCCCCACCCCCGGCAACCTCCTGCAGGCTCCTTCTCATCACTCTCGAACTTTAACACTGTAGACTAATTTCGTCTGTATTTGAACTTTATAACAATGGTATCATATAGTATGTAACCTGTCTGGATTCCTTTCAAGAGCATATAAATAGTCTTAATCTTGGCAGTTAATTTAGAAATAACCAAAAAAAAAAAAAAAGCACAGTGTAGGCCACTGTTTTGGGGGTTTTGAAATAGCAGTTAAGAGTTGGGTTTTGTGATCAAATTTCAGCCCTGTACTTCATTGTTCTTGTCTTTGAAATGAGGAATGGTAAAGCTTAAATGAATTTAAACGTTTTATAAGTTACCTAACATATAATAAATGCTTAATGAACGTTAGCTATTTTGTGTTACTAATAGGACCAGTTATGGTTATGCCTGTCCATTAGTAAATATAAGACATCTAGAAATAACCTGTTTTAAAGTTATGCCCCGCAGAAAAATAAACTTTTAAAATACGCCTTCAGAAAGCACATACATTTTCCACACCCACACCAGCTGAATGTGTTTACACATATTACTGCTCAAGGTGGAGCACTGACTACTTTAGCGAATAGGAAAGAATAGCAAGTTCTTGAAATAAAATCTATTTATATTATGACAGTAAACACACATTTTTTTGTTTTAATTTATTTTATTGAAGTATAGTTGATTTACAGTGTTGTGTTAATTTCCACTCTACAGCAAAGTGATTCAGTTATACATAAATATGCATTCTTTTTCATATTCTTTTCCATTATGGTTTATCACAGGGTATTGAATATGGTTCCCTGTGCTGTACAGTAGGACCTTGTTGTTTATCCTGCAGAGTTCTTCTTAAAAGTAATTTTTACAGAATATTTCCATGGTAGCTGTGTGGTACCAGGTGCTTGTATCAGAAGACAGGAATGAAGAATTTTCATAGTGACTTTTCTATAACTTAAAAAGTTAAAAATAGATTTCATAACTGAAAATGACATGCCTATTAACAATTTCCTTCCATTTTCTCTGTTCCAGCTAGGTTTTTTAACATCTTTAGTTTGATATAAAGCCTTTATGTATTTAGGTTTTATCAATAAATAATACCTAATTCAGCAGACTATGAAAAACTGTAGACACAAATCTTACTAAGAACCTAACGTGGTGCTTTCAAAGAAAGCTGATCTTGGATTGGCTTTAGGAGTTAACTGTTCTAGTTGTGGTCCTGCCATTAACTGGAATGTCTGACCTTGATCAAGTCGTTCAACTTTTCTGGTCTTCACTTCTCATTTATTGAATGATTGTGTTAGGTTAGGTCAGTTTTAAAGTTTCAGTTTTGTGGGTTTGGTTCTTTACGTTTTGCAGAAAGCTAGAGGGTTGTCTGCTGAGGTTTTTCTCAAAAAGCATAAGTCAGAGTCTTTCTTACATATTGGACCTAACAGATCAGCTTTCCAACAAAAAGAAGTTCAGAGGTGGAAAAAGAACTTTTTTTTTTTCTTTCTTTCTTTCTTATTTAAGCCTCTGGACTAGATGGTCTGGTCTCTTTTACAACAAGTTCAAAGGTCCTGAGGTTATGTACTGTCTAAAGACTGCAAATCAAGGGCTGTGCAAGAGAAAAAAGTACAATCCTGAAATTTAGGCATACTTGGAGAAAAATATTTTAGAGATAGGAAAGGTCCTTAAAGAATCTAGTCCCTTCTCATTTTATACAGAGAAATCAAATAATTTGTTCATGATCTCAGCAAAAAATGGAACTTTAAGTTTACTTTTAAATGCTAGGGGTAAGCTAGGAAAACATCTTACTTAAAATAACAAATCAGTTCATTTGAGTGATTATAATGTGAAAGTATGCTGCTGTATATATCTATGCTTCTGTGTTCTATGATTTATTTTGATTTTTGACTAAAGTTCCAACCTATGATGGCTAACTAAAATTAAACAAAGGATCTAGATCAGGTTAAATTTTGAAAGGGAACACTTATTTTCAAGGTAGCCATTATTTTAGTACAGTCTCTGTAGCTTCAAGAAGAGTTTCTTTAACTCCAGGTAGCTCATACTTGATTGATGAGTAGAGTGATTATGTCAGTAAGTGTGGAGGTGAGGTTGGTTCATATTCTATTTTTCTTAGGTAGTGAAGAGCAGGAATAGAAATAGAACCTTTAGCAGGAAGGAGAAAAGCCCTCAGCCACAGAGGCAGGCTCCCTTTCAGGTTCCTTTTAAGCAAGTCAAAATTAATTAAATTACACCTGAGCTCCTGGTCCCCAGCGGGGGTCATTCTCATGTTGTGCTTGCTTCCTCCTGTCCCTGCCTGGATGGCAGCCCCATGGGCTCAGAGCTCCCCTTCCATCTGGATACTCACAGCACCTGTAAGCGGGCACTTCCACTCGTTTGTTTTTGTACATTTTAAATATCCTCTGAGGTGTAGCCTCTAGGTCTGAGCCACCTGCCTGTCTGTCCAGGTATTTCCTGAATACTAGTTACTATTTTTCTTAGGAATGTTTTTACAAAGTTGCATGGGTTTAAATTTTTATTTTTAAATTTTTGTTTTTATTTTTTCCATAAGCCGTCTTATTTTCGAAGGCACGCTTTTGCAGAAAGAAGGTTTTTCAGGAATGAGAAAACCTGATACTGTGTGTATACCAGGTATATTTTGTGGTACAGCATGATACCTGTGCTTCATCCATGACTACTGTTTAAATGCAGTTAACATTCAATTCTCTATTTGCAATTTAATATTTTATGAAAATACCTGTTTATCATATAAAAGCAAAGGATACAGAAGTATAGGTAGTTTTAAAAGTCTCCCCTAAACTCCCTTCCTTTTCTAGTCCCACTTTACAGAAGTAATTGTTTATTGTGTGACCCACCTAACTTTTCAATATATATTTATGTACATATATAACATATAAATACATATTTTTAACGTGGTCATAGAAAATATTTTATCGTGAGACTTAGTTTTCTTTTAAACTGTGTAAATTATCCTTATCCTTTGGTGTGAGTGTGTCATAACTTTTTTTTAATTGAAGTATAGTTGATGTACAGTATTATGTAAGTTACAAGTGTACAGTATAGTGATGCACAGTTTTTAAAGGCTACACTTCATTTATAGTTATTATAAAATATTGGCTATATTCCCTGTGTTGTACAATATATCCTTGTAACTTATTTTATATGTTATAACTTTAAAAAATAATTTTCTATTGATTGCCATTTAGATTATTATTTTTACTATTTCAAATATTGCATTGAACGTCCTTATACATATTATTGTGAAATTGAGTAAGTGTTAAGATAAGATTGACTTTTAGAAGTGAGATTGTTGAATCTTGGGTTGTGTTCATTTAAAACTGGTAGATAATGACCAAATGGCCCTTCAAAAAGGCTCTACCAATTTGTACTCCCATCCATAGTGTTTAAGACTTATTAATAACCAGAAGTATTTTGCTAAACTAAACATAGGTTTTGTCGACTGTAAATGTTTGTTCCTTTAAAATTTAGTCTCAGGGCCTATTTCAGCATTGTTAGATCCAAAAATTTACTTTCAGAAGCATCAAGTTTAATATTTAAGAAATTAAGAGTTACTTTCTTAACTTTTTGGTATGAATCTTAAGGATGGCAAAAGGTGAAAATGCTGATTAAAATGTTAAGAGTGGAGAGAGAATCATAGCTTGAATTTGAAAATCTTGTATTTTAGAGTTTGCTTTTCCTTGTGTTCCTATCTGCTAAAGCCAAGGTTTTTCTCATTTTTTGAAACTTTTATTGAGATATACACAGTATACAATTATAAATGTATAGTTTAGAGAGTTTACACAAACTGAATATACATGCACGTTTAATCAGCTTCTGGACAATTAGAACATTTCTAGCCTCTTGAAATCTCTCTCATGCCCTTATCCTGTCACTAACTCTCACAAAAGTAACCATTGTCCTGATTTATAATACCATTGATTTGTTTTGCCTGTGTTTGAACTGTACATAAATGGAATCATATAGTGTACTTCTCTTCTCAGTGTTATTTGTGAGATTCATCCATATTTTGGCATGAGGTTTTACATCACTCATTTTCATTGTTGTATAGTGTTCCAGTATGTGAATAACTACAGTTAGTTTACTTATTCTGTTGTTGAAAGGAACTTAGGTGGTATCCAGTTTTTGGCCATTAGAAATATTGCTACTACCAATATTTTTTCAAAAGCCCTAAGGCAAACATATACAGACATTTCTGTTTTATATACCCTAGAAATGGTCATAAGTAGGCATAAATCTTGCATTAGCAGATACTGTCAGTTTCTTTTCTTACCCCCTGAAGTGGTTATACCAGTTTGCACTGTCACTAACAGGTCAATTGCTCCAAGTTCTTGACAGTACTTCCTTCTCTATTGTTTTAGCTGTTTTGGTGGGAGTAGTTTTATTTTTTTTTAATTAAAAAAAATTTTTTTAACATCTTTATTGGAGTATCATTGCTTTACAATGGTGTGTTAGTTTCTGCTTTATAACAAAGTGAATCTGTTATACATATACATATATCCCCATATCTCCTCCCTCTTGTGTCTCCAAATTTGCATTTCCCTGGTTTCCATAGTGACTGAGGAAGTCTTTTTCTCTTTATGGACTGTTTGGATAACCTCATTTGTCCAGTTTGAGAGTACCCTTTTTTCTTTTGAATGTCAGTCTTCTTATTGATTTGTAGGGGCTTTTTTACATATTAGAGGTATAACTCCTACGTTTGATATGTTTTACAGATATTTTTTACTAGTCTGTGGTTTGTCTTTTCACCCTCTAAGTGGTATCTTGATGAACAAAAGGTCTTAACCTTAATATTTTCCAGCTTATCAAGTATATCCCAACATATCAATTCTTCCCTTTTTTCTTTAGTGCTTTTTGTGTTTTAAGAAATAAATCTGTGCTTACTCCAAGGTTTTGAAAGTATCCTCTGTATTTATTTTTCCTAAAACTGTTGTTTTACCTTTCCCATTTAGATCTGTAATCCATCTGGAATTGGTTTTTGTGTACAGTGTGAGTTAGGGGTAAAGATTCATTATTTTTCCCCCCCATGTGGATATCCATATTGACTCAGCACTGTTTACTGAAAAGACCGTCCTTTCCCCACTGTACTGCTGTGTCAACTTTTTCAGAAGTTCGGTTACTGTGTGTGGGGTGGGTCTGTTTTTGGACCCTTTTCTTTTAAAATTGGTGAGTTTGTTTATCCTTTATACTCTTAATTTTATAAAGCTTTTTGGTAGTTATTAATATCTAGTAATGTAATTTCTTCAGCTTTGAACCCCCAAATGCTTGGGCTATCCTTGATATTTATTTCCCTATAAATTTTAGAATTTAAATTTGTTAATTTTTCCAAGCAAACCTTGGAATTTTACATTGACTTTAAAGATCAAATTGAGGAGACTTGACATCTTGACAGTGTTGAGTTTTCCAGTTCATAGGTATAGTATATTCCTCCATTTATTTAGATCTTTAATTTCGTTCAGTGAGAAGAAAGCTGGAAGACAACACTGTTAGACTTAAAGACTTAATATAAATCTGTAGTCATTAAGACAGTGTGGTACTGATGCAAGTGTATCTAAATAGTACAGCGGAAAAGACAAGAAAGTCTAAAGACAGGTTGATCAGAATGTTTTTAATTCTGCGTTTTAATTGACAAGATCTTTAGAGTATAAATTAGTACAATCTTGGGTGTTATTTTACCAAGCATCTCTTACTTTTCTCACAGGTGTGGACCATGTTTAAGGATTGCCCCAGCATTCAGTTCTATGAGTAATAAGTATCCACAAGCAGTATTCTTGGAAGTAGATGTACATCAGTGTCAGGTAAGGCAAAGAGTCCTTAAAAAAATGTCTTTTTATTTACAAATTGATTTGAAATTCAACATTAATTTCATCCTTTATCTCTTTATGCACTAAGTACTTATTTTTTTGAAGGTAGGATAATATTATGTTAATGTAATTATTACAAATGTTGTTATGGCTGCATTAGTTAAGAAGGGTAGTCCAATGTTAATTGCTTCTGGGTTGGCTAATAATATTTTTCTGGTACAAAACTCATATTATGTTGTTAAACTTAATAGGTCACCTGGCAGTTCTGTGTTTTACATTTCTTTGTTTATTTTTTTGTAAATCTAAAATTATATCTTATACTACAGACAAACTGGTTGATTAGAAAGCCATGGCAGAGAATTCTTGGATATAGTTTGTTTTGAATTGATCAGTTATAACCCTAGCTCCAAAGCTGCATACTCAGCAGGAAGTTTAAAATGTTGGTTACTATTGATTGAGCCACAGTGTTGTAGGTAGATTGCCCTGGTTACTTAGTCAGCATGGCTGTGTGACAGTTCTGCATTTGCATATCTAGATGTATGGAGGAATTGTTAGAGAAAAAAATTTTTTGAAGGCTTCTTCCAACACTAAAAATGTAGTCTTTTGACATACATAAATAACAGCTCTGTAACTTTTTTTTTTTTCCAGTGAAGCTTTTGTCTTTGATACATTTCTGGGTTGGAAAAAAATCTTAGAATGTTACATAGCTTGCAGATAAGTATTTTGGGGATTTGGTGCAAACTCTATGTTACACGTTTATTGTTTAGTACTTATATCGCATACTTCTGGACAGCAGCCCTGGCCTTATTTTGCCTTATTTTAAGTAGTCACTGTCTCTGATCTGGAAGTGCTGTCTTCTGGAGCTGTGTGGTCCTGTACAGTAACCACATGTGGTTGGGTACTGAGTACTTGAAGTGTGGCAAGTCCAAAGTGAGATGTGCTGTAAAATACACATAGGATTTTGAAGGCTTAGTATGAAATAAAATACGTAAAGTATGTCATTAACTTTTTACATTGACTATATGTTGAATTGCATATTTGGATTTACTAAAATAAATTATTAAAATGGATTTCAGTTGTTTCTCTTTACTTTTTTCTTGTGGATACTAGAATATTTAAAATTACATGTGTAGCTCACATTTGTATCTTGTATTATATTTCTTTTGGACAGCACTGTTCTAAAAGGTCATTTTTTTTTTAATGAGGCTTAGAGAAGACATCTCTGTAAACTTCATGCTTTTTTGAAAAAAAAAATATAGCGGTACCTCTTCCTCGTGTTTGAATATGCAAGGTGACATACTTATTTTAGTATTTTCTTTACACTTCTCATGAAGAGTTTAATGAGTTTAATGAATCAGTGACTGATTAATTTTCATTCGGTAGTTAGTCTTATGATCTCGTGGAGTTGGAGCAGAATTTAAAAAGATACCCGTTGTGGTGTTTTTGATGGAAGACCAGAAGTCATTTCTTTAAGAGTAGAACTAGGGCTTCCCTGGTGGCGCAGTGGTTGAGAGTCTGCCTGCTGATGCAGCGGACACGGGTTCGTGCCCCGGTCCGGGAAGGTCCGGGAAGATCCCACATGCTGCCGAGCGGCTAGGCCCGTGAGCCATGGCCGCTGAGCCTGCGCGTCCGGAGCCTGTGCTCCGCAACGGGAGAGGCCACAACAGTGAGAGGCCCGCATACCGCAAAAAAAAAAAAAAAAGAGTAGAACTAGATGAGGATTGCAGTGCAAAGGGTGTTACCTCCTTTTCATGGACAGATGGGCTACTGTTTTTTCAGATGTGTACTTTTTCCTAGTAGCAGTGGTTTGTGTTGACATATCTCAATACCCTTCTGGGGTTCTCCATTTGAGAAACAGTCTATACTTATGAGAGAACTGTCTGGTGTTGTAAAGTGCAATTTCTGTGTTAGAAGCCAATTGTTCTATTGGATGAAGCACTTAACACTAAAACAAAAATGCAGGGCTATTCTTTGTTGCGGACATAAGGGTAATATAGTTGTGCCCCTTAAGAATAGGCCTGTTTTTTCTTAAGTAACAATTAGGAGTAAGTTATTTTACATGTTTTTAGTTCATGCTTGTGATATTTAACTTCCATAGAGATGTAGAGTGAATATTCAGAGTGGTTTAAGATTAGTTTTTATTCATAATGCTATCTAACTTGACAATTCTAGGGAACAGCTGCCACCAACAATATATCAGCAACACCTACATTTCTATTTTTTCGAAACAAAGTGAGAATTGATCAATATCAAGGAGCAGATGCTGTGGGACTAGAGGAAAAGATCAAGCAGCACTTGGAAAACGACCCTGGAAGCAACGAGGACACAGATATTCCAAAAGGCTATGTATGTAGAATTAAAAGTGAAATCATGATGTGTCTTGCATTTGTCATTATTTGGTTGAAGTGAAGTTCACTCTTTTCATGTTTTGTCTTTTACTAGTTAAGAATACTTTCAGTTAAGAACTTTAAAAGTAAATGTAATAGCTGACTATTTGATTTTGTCTTGTTGTGTGTATTATAACCTTAAGCCCCCATCATAAACTATTTTTTATTTTTATTTATTTATTTATTTTTTGTGGTACGCAGGCCTCTCACCGTTGTGGCCTCTCCCACTGCGGAGCACAGGCTCCGGACGCGCAGGCCCAGCGGCGGTGGCTCACGGGCCCAGCCGCTCCGCGGCATGTGGGATCCTCCTGGACCGGGGCACAAACCCATGTCCCCTTCATCTGCAGGTGGACTCTCAACCACTGTGCCACCAGGGAAGTCCCAATAGCCATTTTTATACGTTTGTTTTTTACTTTTTTTCCCTCCCAAAGTGAAAAACTTTTCATTGGAAAAATTTTTCACTTTTTGACAGTTGTGTAAAATGGCATGTAAATTTTAGTGTATGACCATTACATACTGAACTCCCTTTTCTGCTGGTTTCTAAAGTTTTCTCCCTCTTTTTAGATATATGTATTTAAAAACCCTAGTTATTGATTTTGTTTTAAAACCAAATGTGACTTTAGTATTGGATATGTTTTTCACAGTTTTAAGAGTTATTATTCTAAATAATAACTTGAAGACTTAAGAATGTCAAAGTTTTTGAAAACTATATAATATGAATAGTCATAATTTGTGTCTATCATATGAGAGCTATTCAGGAAGGAAGTAAAATTCAGAAGTAGCACTTCATGGTAGCTGACTTGTTTATGCAAATTGGTAAAACCTGCCTACCAAAATAATATTTGTATATATATTTTTAAATTTTGCTTGTTATAAAGTCATTGTGTTGGCAGATTAAAAATGAATTTTTTTTTAAAAAAAAGTGTTACCTCAAGTTAAAGCTAGTATATGAAAGCATGTGTACCAAGTACATTTAAAAATTTTTTAATTTATTTATTTATTTGGCTGAGTCAGGTCTTAGTTGCGGCATGCGGAATCTTTCGTCGCAGTACACGGCCTCTTCGTTGTGGTGTGAGGGCTTCTCTCTAGTTGTGGCACGTGGGCTCTAGAACGTGTGGGCTCAGAAGTTACAGCATGTGGGCTCTAGCTGTGGTGTGCAGGCTTCAGAGTGTGCAGGCTCAGTAGTTGCAGCACATGAATTCTCTAGTTGTGGTGCACGGGCTCTAGAGCTTGCGGGCTCAGTAGTTGTGGTGCGCGGGCTTAGTTGCCCCACGGCATGTGGGATCTTAGTTCCCTGACCAGGGATCAAACTTGTGTCACCTGCATTGGAAGGAGGATTCTTAACTATTGGACCACCAGGGAAGTCCACCAAGTACATTAAAACAGGCCTGCCATAGAGCTACCAGTCATTATGTAAGGCCCTTAAATTCATGTTGAATAAGGAGAACCTGTAGTCAGGTATATATGAGAGATTCTTTTTGTGTTTATGGGTGGAGGGGGAGTTGTGTCTTCAGAAAGTGTCTTTAACATGTGGTAGTGGCATTAATTACTTTAAGTTAAGGACTTAATAATTAATATTTATTTAAAATAGAACTGTTATATGATAATTTGAAATGGTAATATTCAGTTAGAAAGTATGAACATGTGTAAGTCAGGGTTATGACGCCTTTTGGAAAATTTTGGAAATCATTTGACTTGTAAACAGTTGTGTTTACGTCTTTGTATTTTTTTCCTTTATTAGTTAGGGTTTTTGCATGAAAAAGTCTTATGGGCACAACAGTCTTGGCTGCTTAGCTGCAGTGATACTTCTTTACATCAGCTAAGTGTGATATCAGGGTTTTGGCTTTGGGTAGGAAATAAACAGGGAAAAATGAAGTTTTAGGAAATAAGACATTTAATTTCATCCAGATGTTATGAATACAAAGTAAAAAGCTGTTAAAAACATTTTCATTTTTTTCCATCAGGTGTCAATGAAGACTTTAAAAGTTTTGAACTATAGGTCTTATAGGGTCATTAAATATTTAAAACTGGTAATGTGTTCCCAAGAACGGCATTGTTTTCACAACACAAATGGAAACTGAATGAAAACCTGTATCTTAAAGTAGATTTAAATATAAGTATTACAAAAATGTATTGACAATTTTAAAATAAAATTTTAGGTTTCTAGAATAAAGACTTTCTCTCATTACGTTTAAATGCTAAAAGGCTATATAATTATTGATTTCACACATCCTATAGTTTTGAAACTCCTGATTTGACTGGAGCCAGAGTGAAAGAAAGAAATATCTCTCTTAGGGAGGTTTGAGATATTACAAAAGATGTAGGGTATGATACTCAAAAGGTTAAGAATCAAAAATCGGAAGTAATACAGTGTTTTTGTAAACATCATGACTTTGAGTTTTTAATATGTTTATTGAAGTTCGAAAAAATTTTGTTTTTCCAATCCTGTTGTCTTTTATTTATTTCTCTTATCTTACTATAGTGACTTATTCCACAGAAGTATTGAAAGCAGACATCCTTGACTCGTTCCTCATCTTAGGGGGAAAGCATGCAGTCCTTCACTATTAAGTATGTTAGCTGGAAGTTTCTCATATATGCCTTTTATCAGATTGAAGAAATTGTTTTCTATTCCTAATTTGTTGAGAATTTTTTAAAATCAGAAATGGATATTAGATTCTTACAAATATTTTTTTCTGTGTCCATTGAGATGATCATGTTTCAACATTTTGTTTCTTAACATGGTGAATTACATTGAGTGACTTCTGCCTGTTAAACCAACCTACCATAACCTAGCATACTCTAGCCACTCTTGACTATGATGCATTATCCTTTTAATATATTGTGAATTAGTTTGCTAAAATTTTGTTTAAAATATTTGCCTCTATATATATGAGGGACATTGGTCTGTAGTTTCCTTTCTTGTATGTTTTGGTGTCAGGGTAATGCTGGTGTCATTAAATTAGTAAATATTCTCTCCTCTTCAATTTTCTGGAAGAGTTTGTGTAGAATGGGTACTATTTCTTCCTATAATATTTGTTAGAATTTAATAGTAAAGCCAGCTGTTCCTGGAGTTTTCTTTGTGGGAAGATTTTTTTTTTTTTTTTGCGGTACGCGGGCCTCTCACTGTTGTGGCCTCTCCCGTCGTGGAGCACAGGCTCTGGACGCGCAGGCTCAGCGGCCATGGCTCACGGGCCCAGCTGCTCCGCGGCATGTGGGATCCTCCCGGACCGGGGCACGAACATGCATCCCCTGCATCAGCAGGAGGACCCTCAACCACTGCGCCACCAGAGAAGCCCTGTGGGAAGACTTACAACTACAAATTTAATTTTTAAAAATAGGTAAACAATTAATCCAGTTATCTATTTCTTCTTGAGTGAGCTTTGGCAGTTTGTGTCTTTCAAGGAATTTGTCCATTTCATTTGTGTTGTTGAACTTATGTGCAAAAAATTGTTCACAATATTCTCTCATTTTTTTAATATCTAAAGAAACTGTAGTACTGTCACCTCTCCTAATATTGGGATTTTTTTGTCTTGACCACTCTGGCTAGATGTTTCTTAACTCACTGATCTTGTCAGAGAACCAGCTTTTGATATCATTGAGTTTCTCTATCATTTTTCTGTTTTTCATTTCATTGCTTTGATGTTTATTATTTTCTTTTCTCTGTTTACTTTGGGTTTAATTTGCTCTTCTCTTTCTAGTTTCTTAAGGTCGAATTTGAGACCTTTCTTCTTGCCTAATATAGGCATTTAGTGCTATAAATTCCCCACCCTGGGACTTCCCTGGTCGTCCAGTGGTAAAGAATCCACTTTCCAATGCAGGGGACGCGGGCTCGGTATCTGGTTGGGAACTGAGACCCCACATGCTGCAGAGCAGCTAAGCCCGAGCGCCACAACTACTGAGCCCGTGTGCCTCAACCAGAGAGGCTGCGTGCTCTGGAGCCCTCACACCACAACTAGAGAGAAGCCCATGCGCCACAACAACAAAAAAGCTCCCACATGCCACAACAAAGACCCAACGCAGCCAGAAAGAAAAAAATAAGTCCCTGCCCCAAGTATCTCTTTAGAAGTTGGGAAGGCTTTAAACATTCTATTTTTTCTCTCCCCTATTTTCTTTTTAATTTACTTATTATTTTTAAAATTTTATTTATTTTATTTTATTTTTTAACACCTTTACTAGAGTATAATTGCTTTACAATGGTATGTTAGTTTCTGCTTTATAACAAAGTGAATCAGCTATACATATACATATATCCCCATATCTCCCCCCTCTTGCATCTCCCTCCCACCCCTCCTGTCCCATTATTTATTTATTTATTTATTTATTTATTTTTATTTTTATTTTTTTGCGGTACGCGGGCCTCCCACTGTTGTGGCCTCTCCCGCTGCAGAGCACAGGCTCCGGACGCACAGGCCCAGCGGCCATGGCTCACGGGCCCAGCTGCTCCGTGGCATGTGGGATCTTCCCAGACCGGGGCACGAACCCATGTCCCCTGCATCGGCAGGCGGACTCTCAACCGCTGCGCCACCAGGAAAGCCCCCATAATTTATTTTTTTAAAGATATCTTTATTGGAGTATAATTGCTTTACAATCCCATATTTTGTAAGAGTACCTAGTATGGCTTCAAATCGCATGAGGAGGCTATCAATATCAAGTCTTCCTCTCTAGAAGTTTGCAGGCTAGGCACTCTGGAATCAAACTTGTATTTACATGTGTTCTAAATCTTGAGGCTTATTAGTGTATTTCAGTGTTCCAACCTCTGACCTGTAGGTTTTGGTCTACAAATATGTCACATTCATCAAAATAAACATTAAATGTCCCTAATTTATGTAGTAGGTAGGACAGATCTTTCTTTAACCAAAAACTTTCTAACTTCCTGTGTGTCTCATGTTGGATTCCACTCACCTCCTCCCCCCAAAGGTGAAATTTGTTCAAGCAAACAAAAAATCTAGTTGACAGAGTACTGTTATAAACACGCGTGTCATTCACCTGTGTTCATCAGTTGTGAATATTTCCCTGTTTTTGTTCTATCTTGATGTGTATTTATCTGCTTTTATATTTTGCAGCATCATTTATAGAGTAAGTTATAGGCATCTAGATGGTTCATCTGTAAATATTCCAGCATGGAGCTCCTAAGAACAAGGACATTCTCTTGTATAGCCATGATATCATTATCACTTATAAGAAATTTAACATTGATATGATATCTATCCCTAATGTACAGCCTATATTCAGATTTCCTTAATATATCTCCAAACTATACTTTATAGCTGTTTTTCCCCAATCTTGGATCAAATCAAGGGTCATGCATTGCATTTAAGTTGTCAATCTCTTTAGTGTTCTTTAGTCTAGAAACTTCTCTCTGCCTTTTTTCTTTCATGACTGCCTTTTAATTTGTCTGTGCCATGCGGCATGTGGGATCCTAGTTCCCTGACCAGGGATCGAACCTGAGCCCCCTGTATTGGAAGCGCAGAGTCCCAACCACTGGACCTCCAGGGAAGTCCCATGACTGCCTTTTTTTAAAGTTTAAAACAACGCCAGTCTACTGTAGTAGCCACTAGGCACATGTGGCATTTTTTATGTGACTGGGGCAACTGAGGAACTGAATTTTTAGTTTTATCTATTTTTAATTGAATTAGTTTTAAATTTACACATGTGGCTAATGGCTGTCTCATTGTACAGTGCAGGTCTGGACCATTTGTCTTACACAGTGTCCCACAGTCTGGATTTGTCTGATTGTGTTCTCATGATTCTTTCCTCATTATTGGCAAGTTGATTGCATAAGTAGTGATACTTATTTCCAATTACATATTTTCCAAATATGTCAGTTTTCAGTTATGTCAAGTATACAATATTATGCCAGTTTGTCCCAGACAGTGTTGTAAACAGAGCACTTTAATGCAACTGTTCAAATATGATACTTGTTTTGTGTGCCCCATGATAAATTAAAAAGCAATTTTAAATTATTTACCTATTTAGTTTATTTTCATCATTAAGGTATAGGAAGTACGACTGCAATGTTGTCTTCAAGCCTGGGGTCTTGATCCTGCATATAGTTTGGAAGAGGCATCTCGGTAGGATGGTAGACAAATGTTTGAAAGATTTTTGTCACATTTTCAAGGCAAATGTTCAAGAAGTTCAGAATAATTTTGTAGTAGTAGAACTTAGCTGTGTAGTGCTCCTTTTCTTCCTGCCTCCCTTTTTGAATTGGCTACATTATGTTACCCTGAGTAATACATTTAACATCTAATGCAATGTAACATTTGATATAATAGAAAAGAATATTTTGGCTTTGGAAGCATTTAGGCTAGTCTATGAATAATTAAGGGTATATTCTAATGGATTATTACCATATTGATAATTATTTGAAATGTAAAGTTTTCTTTAGTCTTTCAGAACTATATACACATGTATTAGTATGTGTATTAGTATTCGTAATAAAGACTGATAGAATGGTGAACATGTATCTGATAACTTAGAATACTTGGTAATCTTTATTTTTTTATTTTTTATTTTTTTTAAATTACTTGGTAAACTTTAAAAACAGTTTTTGTTTAGTAGGTGAAATGGATAATTTTCCAGAAAAATAGTTTCAAAATCAACTCCACTAGAAGCAGAACTCCTAAATAGACCAATCACCATTGAGGAAATAGAGAAAATAGTAAAAGAGCTCTTACATAAATACCAAGATGACTTCACAGGGAAATTCTACCAAATCTCTAAAGATCAGGTAGTCTTGTGTTAACTGCAACTACTCAAGACCGTATAAAAAGAGAGAAAACTTTCATTTTGAAGTTTCATTTTGAAGTAAGTTATGACATTGATCCCAGAATCTGACAAAGTTTGCAGCAGAAAAGAAAGCTACCAACCAGTTCCAGTTAGGAATATTGGTGTACAAATCTTAAATAAAATATTAGTAAACAAAATTCAGCAATCTAGAGGAGAAAAATCATGATTTCCTAATATGGGGAAAAAGCATTTGACAGAATGCAATATCTATTTACTCCTAAAGTGTTCAGTAAGATTTTAATGGGGAAGTACTGGAGGCATTCCCACTGAAGTCAGAAACAAGACAGGGATGACCACTGTCACTGCAACTCTGTAGCGTTGTGTTGAAAGTATTAGCCAAAACATACACAGGAAAATGTTAAATGACACCACAGGGAAGCACTCAGCAAAATCCAGAATATAAGAAATCTATAGGCTAAATGACTGTAGATTAAAAGAGATTTAAGAGGCATTAACTAAATACGGTATTTGTACTTTTCTTGGATTCTTATTCTGAGACTCAGTAATTTCAACTGTAAAACATTTATGAGACAGTTGAAGAAATTTGAACATTGATATTGATAATATTAAAATATTATTGTTTTAGTTGTGATAATGATACTGAGGATTTTTTTTTGAGTACTTATCTCTTGTGAACACGCTGAAATGTTCATGAATGAAATGAAAAAAATGTCTAAAATTTACTTGAAAATAATTGGGAGAAAGGTTGGGAATGGTTACAGGGTAAAGGTGAGATAAGAGTGGGCATGAGTTGATGATTATTGTAGCTGGGAGGTGGATACCTGAGGTTCACTGTATTAGTCTATTTGTGTATGTTTGGAATTTTCCATGATAAAAATTTTTTAAATAGCTATTTGCTATTCATCTTTAAACTCTTCACGGATATAGGTTTAAAGAGTGCATGATTACTAGAAGAGGGAGGTAGGCTTTCTTTGGATATTTTGTAGATATTTTAATTTGCATATTTTCCACTTCAAAACACTGCTATTAAAAAACGTATAAGTCAACATTTAATAATCTTTGTGTTAAAGACTTGATTTTGGATTCTTATTAAGTGGGCTAAGCCTAAATCTGGCTTTAATTATTAGTGATAGATGTCAGTTAGAAGTTCAAATGAAAGGGTTATTATAAAAGTTTTAGTAACTATTTTAAATGAGATATAAGTTTTCTTTAAAATTGCTTAATCAAGAGAGAGTCACTCCAATATAAAATAAAAAGTTTAGAAAAAAAAGAATCACATACAAGGATGTATTGTACAACACAGGGAATAGTCAGTATCTTATAGTAACTATAAATGGAATATAACCTTTAAAAATTGTTAATCACTATGTTGTATCCCGGAAACATAATATTGTACAATAGAAAAAAGAATCACGTATTTACATTTCTTATTAAGATTTTTATACCAAATCCAAATGCTTTGCCTAAAGTCTTGGTCTAATTTTTTTCAGATGGATTTAATGCCTTTTATTAACAAAGCTGGCTGTGAATGTCTTAATGAAAGTGACGAGCATGGATTTGACAACTGTTTACGAAAAGACATGACCTTCTTGGAATCTGATTGTGATGAACAGGTAACCGAATGCTTAAGGCTTGTAAGGATTATCAGTATTTATGCCTGCTCTTGTTTCTTGTTCAGGTTTCCATCTCAGGATTTCATGTTTCTCTTTTCCAGATGCTCACTTCTTTCTTCCTTTTTATAACTTCACCCCTGTCCTTTGACCCTGCAGACCCCCCTCGTTTCTTTGTTCTTCTATGACAGCTGCAGGACGGAGAATCACCGATCTCTTGGATTGCCCCGAAGGCTGAGTTGAGCCTTCACTCTTCTTAAGTCCTTTTGTTCATTCTTGACTTGCCTTCATACTTCCTACACGACTTTGTCCCTGAGAAATAGAAACTAATTAGATGAGCCCTCCCTGTATGTCTAGTCCTCACTCCCAGATGTAAACCTGTTGTATTTCCCTATAATTCCCAGCATTATTGTTCCAGAGGAAGTAGTGTAGTATAGTACTGCCTTTATCAAGCCATCTCTGTCTTCATCTTGACTGTTATTTTCCTTAATTTAATTTCTATTCCATTGCCTCTGCTTTGTCCCCATTTCCTGTTCATCTTTTACATGTTCACAAAAGTTACTTCTCTAAAATATAAATCTGATCATGCTTCTCTTTCTTAAAAGAGTTAAATGGTTCTTCAGTGACTTCAGGAAGAAGGTGTCGTATTCTTGCTGACTTTATCTGCTTCTAGCTTTCTACTCTCATAATCCTCTTCACCTGTGGTTCAAGTCTCTAAGCACGTCATGCTTATTTTCTGGCACACAATTACAGGTCAAGTATAAAAGGTACTTACATGACCAAAGGGAGTAATTTAAGTATTTTCTTAAGCAAATAGACCACAGTGATTTGAAATCATAAATCCAAATCCCCTCTTTCTTTGCTCCAGCCAGAGCTACCTTACTGTATGGCTTTGAGAATATCATTCACATTGTGCTCCTTGTAAATGGTGCCCTGAAATAATGTGGTGATGCGTATCAGAAGGACTGCCTACAGCTTCCCTGAAATCTTCCTGCCAAGGAAATCTTCCTCCCAGGGTAGAAGCATAGGTACCTACATCAGACAGAATTTTAGCTGGAAAGAAGATTGAGTGAATGAATCAGAGATAGGCATTTCGGCATTGTTTTGTGTTCCAGTTCCCTTACCTGGCTTTTCAGATTCAGTTAGTCAGATAAATTTAAGATGGAGGTTTGGAGGTTACTGTTAGAGCTGTGAGTCCTGTTCTCTTGAGTTTTGGATCAAATAGAGTTCATTTGAGGTCTAGTCTCTCCACGTAGCCTGTGTGCATTGTCTCCAAATTGTCAAGTGACGTGGGTGGATGCTTCCACAAATAAATTGTTTTGGAAAATAATAAGCTTAATATGCTAAAATATATAGTTTAAATTTTAATTTCGGGATTTTGTTTGTTTTTTTGGAAAGCAGATTGCTTATCAGTTTTAGGTTACAAGACTTTAGGTTCTTACATATGATTTTAGTTAATTCTATTAAATTTTGTTGTTATTTCTTTATACGAATAATACATTAATGTATTTCTCAAATGTCAACCTAATCAAGTTACTTTCAACTTACTGATATTCTGTATTACATTGGTTTTGTTAGATGAATTAAATTTTGTCTGCTGCTTACTTATTTAAATCTCCTTAGCTATTGTGTTATTTAAGGTGTTCAACAGTCCTTTAGAAATGAAACTATTATTTTCTTCACAGCTACTTATTACCGTGGCATTCAATCAGCCTGTTAAGCTTTATTCAATGAAATTTCAGGGACCGGATAATGGTGAGTAATGGGCGCTTTTCTTTAAACTAACTTTCTGCTCTGTAGACCTGCTAGCACATATTTAAAACTTTTCTTTTTTTTCTTTTCAATTGAGATATAGTTGATGTATACTCCTATGTAAGTTTTAAGTGTACAACATAGTGATTCACAATTTTTAAGGGTTATTCCATTTATAGTAATTCTAAAATATTGGCTATATTCCCTGTGTTGTACAGTATATCCTTGTAGCTTACTCATTTTATACATAGAAGTTTGTACCTCTTAATCTCTTACCCCTATCTTGCTCCTCCCTCCTCCCCTCTTCCACACTGGTAACCACTAGTTTGTTTTCTTTATCTGTGAGTCTGCTTCTTTTTTGTTATATTCCCAAGTTTGTCGTAGTTTTCAGATTCCACATATAAGTAAGTGATATCATACAGCATTTGTCTTTCTCCGTCTGACCTATTTCACTTAGCATAATACCCTCCAGGTCCATCCATGTTGTTGCAAATGGCAAAATTTCATTCTTTTTTATGGCTGAGTAGGATTCCATTGTATGTATATTTACTACATCTTCTTTATCCATTCTGTTGATGGACACTTAGGTTAAAACTTTTTATTAAATAGAGGTAAAGATTTCTTGTTTTGGGAAGGAGTGAAATTGTTCTTAGAACAAAGCAGTGGGCAAATAATGTGAGATTATTGGACCGAAAGTAATAAAAAAAGAAATGTTTACCCTTTTTCCAAAGTTTTTTATTTTAGAATTTAAGTTCCCTTTTAATCTGAAAACGAGGTAGCCCTTTCTTCCAACTAAAGATTCTAGGTTTGCGGTAGCTGTTTTTCAGGATCAGAACTGGGAGAATTATTTCACATTCCTCCTGTTATAGGTGATAAGACAGGCTCCGGATCTTCCTATTTGTGCTCTAATTATAGTTTCATCTTGTTTATACATATTATGATGCTGTAAACATGATTGTACAGACTTGGCATTTTTCTTTTCATTAAATAAAGAATTGTGCTATTCACCCTCCCACCCCCTTTTTTCTGTTTCTTACTGAAGTGTTTTTTGCTGGTTGGGGTGGGCAGGGGTGGGGGCATGGGGTGGGCAGTGGGGACTAGGATTCTGGTTTTTTAGTTGGTTGGGAGAAGCAGTACGCTTATCAGGTAGCATTCCCTTATCATTTGCTATTCTAAATTTTCATGTATTAATGACTTTTCACTAATAAAATTGTTTCTTTATTCTGAGAATACAAAGTATTTATAAAAGCAAATGCTATAGAAATGAGTATTTAAGCAGTGTGACTATCTTAAGATTCCTTAATCAGTCACAAAACACTGGTCTGAAGTTAAAAGGACTAAGACACTCTATCAATATGATTTTACCACTGAGCACATCCTAATCCCTAAGATGAATTTTGGTGGTTTGTGTAATTTCCTTCTGGCTAAATGTTGTCACTGATAGTGCTTTCCTCCTAAATAACAAAATGTACCAACTGATGGCAACTGCAAGACCCGCGTCAATGTTATTTCTTTTATGAAACTTTCTGTCAGCCTGCACGTGCTGTCAGACTCCACTGCCACCTTCCCTATACCTCCTCACTGAGAGTTGTACATGTATCATAGTATGTCTTTTATAGTTGAGGGCAAGAGCTCTGTGCATATGTTATGCATGTACATATATATGTATGTGTTTTCATCTAGTATTCCTAGTACTTAGTATAGTTTTAGCAGGCCAAGAATATACCAGTAATAGGTTTGGCGTTAGCATTTAATTTTATTCTACCATTTTATAGGTCAGGGTCCTAAGTATGTAAAAATTTTTATCAATCTACCCCGGTCTATGGATTTTGAAGAGGCAGAAAGAAGTGAGCCAACTCAAGCTCTGGAACTAACAGAGGATGATATTAAAGAAGATGGTATTGTCCCACTTCGTTATGTAAAGTTTCAGAATGTTAACAGTGTAACTGTAAGTAATATTTCATTCAGAATATTTAACGGGTTGTGGTGACAGTTCATGCCATCTTTAGTATCCTAGCTGATTCCAGGTGATCCTTAAAAGTAATAATTGTCCACTTGGTTTGAAATGCATAAACATGTCTAATGAGCTAATTGAATTTTCTTTTCTAATTCATCTGTGTGCCCTAAAGAGGAAAGACGGATTGATTTTTTTTTAATTTGTGGATTTGTCAGTTTACATATATATATATTACGTATACATCTTTGGCAACTTTTGTTAAAAGTTTATTCTAGAACATTTATACTTAAATAGAAGATATTTGTGCTTCCTTCATACCTGGTGATGAGTGATGATACGTTTGTAAAGTCCAATTTACTTTTCTAGAATATAGAGTTTTTAATAGTGTAGTGGCCGCGATCTCAGTAAAAACGGCTTTTAAAAGATAGTTTTATATTATCTTAATTTACATTAAGAAAGCAGCAGCTTTTTAGCAGTTATTAATTGCTTTTGTGAATTTTAGTATTAAAACCCAAAACATGCTCCTAAACCACCTGTCCACCCTAGCCCGTTCCTTCAGAGGAGGGGGTAGGAGGGTTATAAAAGAATAGTAGAATACCTAGAAAAAGGAGTAGGAACCAGCACAGAGTCACTTGAGAACAAGGCATGCCAAGCTAATGTGATTTCTTTGTGTTAGTGGATTCTGGTTTTTGTAAATTAGAAGAATGCCATAGCATGTGTTCATTTTAGGAGGTTTTCAGTAGAATTTCACAGAATATACTTAGTGGTAAGATGAAAGATTATATAAAGTTGAGTTTTCAGTAGTTGAAATATTTTACCCAGATGAAATTACAGAAAATGGTTATATCATACTGGAACACTGGTTATGAAATATTTTTTTGACTTTACTCATATTTGTAACATTCAGTTAATAACACCTGTTACTTTATTTAGTGATGGGAGGAAGGCATTTGTTTATTGGAAAAGCCCTTTAAACCCAGAGATCCTAATATAATCTCCTCTATCTTTGAGAATCATTGAACATAGTTATCTTGTGATAGATTCACAGTCTTCACTGTGTCCTATCAAAATGAAAATTTTAGTCAGTGACTTAAATCCCGACAGAGAAAGCATGCCTGTCACTTTTTTTGGTGATAAAATTGAAATTGAAATGACAGCTTTGATCAGGAAGTCTAATCAGAATAAGTAGATGGATTTTAAAAACAGTAAATATAAACTGTTGTGCTTAGATTAAAAAAGCATTGCAAATAAATAGATAGCTAGTTTAATAGTCCACTTATTATAGACTTAGAGTTTTTAATTGAATAGCTCAGTTTGAGATGAATCTGTGGTTTCCTGTAAAAACAACAAAAACTGATTGCTTAGTGCCATCTGAGAATGAAAAAAGTATGTTGCTGAATTCAAGAGAGGCAATAATCTTAAGTAGACAGCATGTAGAGTATTATTTTTTTTAATAGAGCAAATTTTAAAAATCCAATATATTGAAAAAGGATCTATGAGTAAAGTTTCTGTCTCCTAACATGCTGAGGGGAGTTTTTAAATAGAAAGGGTAAAGAGCCAAGCTTGAAAAAACATGTAAGCCACAGTATAGTTTTAGGACCCTATTTCCAGTACTATTTTTTCCTTTTAAAATTGTAGGAAATAGAATGAATGAAGGATTATCAGAAAGAATATAACTGCAGAGATTTTCCTCAGTGAAAAATTATAATTTTAGTAAAGTTTCAGTAACACTCTACCCATTGTAATCATGAATTTCATACCCTTTCAACATTCTTTGTAAATAATTTAACTATGACCCTTCCACACCATCACACTAAATCATCAAGAAATTGTGTATGTGAGTGTATTGCCATGACATCCCTGGAGAAGGTAAGAATAGCTGGGCAAACAATAGAATTAATAATGCTATAGGAGTACTAGTCTAAATGTAATTCGGATTAATCCTTACAAAGAATTAATCCTTATTTTTATTAATAACCTAAGGAAATTGATTAAATTTAAAGCATGTTTATAAAAGAAGGAGTGTAATCATTAATGTAAAAATTCTTTCCTTTTTTGGTGTGTGTGTGTGTGTGTGTGTGTGTGTGTGTGTGTGTGTGTGTAGATATTTGTTCAGTCCAATCAGGGTGAAGAAGAAACAACAAGAATTTCATATTTTACTTTTATTGGGACTCCAGTCCAGGCAACAAATATGAATGACTTCAAACGAGTAAGTTTGTTTAAATGATAGCTAGGAGAAATAAAAATAACAATTTTAAGGAAATAATTTTAAAGCTGTCAAAATCATATGTCATGAAATTTTATAAGGTTATACAGAACAGTAGTTTCTTCTAATCACATTTTTAGATTTCTTACTAAACGAAATCTCTAATAAAAATAAGTCCTACTGTTATAGTGTCTATTAATGAATGGCATCCAAATAAGAGGGGTAAAAATTATTGTTTGGTTATAGAAAGTAGTTAGGAATAATGAAAAATAGTAGTAGTGAGTTAAATCATTATTAATGAATTTTTAAGAACTTTGCTTGCTTATATTAAGATTTTGATTATCATTGTTTCTGATGAAAACATTTAAAATGACAATTTTAATCAAAAAGAATGGACTCAGTTTTACTACACTGAGATGCTTTCAAACCATGTCTTCGTGCTGAAAGAACACATTTCAGCAAATAACTATTCAGTGAACAGGCATATATGTATGTATTCAGTGAATTTTTTTGTTTTTTGTTTTTGAGGACATAGTCCCAAAGTTTGTGAAAGAATTTATAAGTTCCATGGGACCTTTAGGAAAGAACATTTTTTTCATTCTTGGAACTACTTCTAATTGGTAACAGTTCATTTAGGATGACTCTTAAAATATACAACCACAGATCATAGATGTACTTATCAGTACAGAACCCGGTTGCTGTACACAGACTAAATGTGCAGCAGCACCGGAGAGGTAGGTTTTACTTGTGTTTCTGATGGCTGCATCTGGCGGGCAGTCTAGAACTTGGGGTGATTATAAGAGAGGAAGAGTTTCCCTAGCACTGTCAATGCCTGGAGGAAGAGGCACCTGGCTTAAAACTTAGAGCCCTGTTTGGGGAATTGGAGCCATGGAACACCCTGAAAACGTATTCTTTTTGATGGCACTGCAGATATAATTTTAATCCAATAACAGAAAAATTGATAAAATTTCATAACGGTAGATGAGCTTATAAAATTGTACGCTGTTTTTGCAAAATTGATAACCTTGACAATAGATATTTTAATGTCATTTTCCAACTGCTATCTTTCTGTCTCACAGCATAGTTAACTTTTGGGAGGTTTAGAAACAATTATTAGATCTGTCATGTCAAATGTTTGACATGCACATAATGACAGATCAGAAGAAGCAGAGATTAAACATCTACGTTTTTATGATATGAAATATGCTGCACTGGGAAACTGTGAGCAACAGAGTCGTTTTGGCCGCCTGCTTTGCTACTTTGCTTGTTTGAATTAAATGCCATTGGATTTGGCTTTAACCATGCCTTGCATAATTTCTTTTTAGTTCAGTTGTTTCCTGAGATCTATTATTCTAAATCCTATTATTTTCTCATATCATTAATTCGGCTCTGGTTTCCTGCTTCTCACCTCAGCTTATGCTACTTGATTTCCATTTTTCCTTTAGGTAACCCCTACTCTATCTTGTCCATCTTCTTACCAGCCTGCCATTCAGTTATAGTTTTTCTAATGTGCATTAATAATTGTCCATCTAAGGATGTCTCCACCTCTTTGTTTTTAACATCCCACCTCACATCCCTTCTAGCCTATTTTCTCTCTTTTTTGACTATCAAGCTACCTTTTTTGGACTGTCTTCAGGATAGCAAAGATATTTTTCTTTTCTTGTTTGAGAGTATTTGTGTTTGTTTTAAAGTGCTATTTACCTTATTGAAAATTATGGCAGAACAATAGTTCTCAAAACTTTTTGGTCCCAGGACCCCTTCACAGTACTAAAGATTATTGAGGACCAACATTTATCTAATATTCACCATTTTAGAAGTTAAAACTGAGAAATTTAAAAAATATTTATTTACAAATAAAATCACTGTTAACACAAGTAATATTTTAAAATATATATATTTCAAAACAAAAACTAATTTTGTGAGAAGAAGAGCATTGTTTTTACACTTTGACCAATTTGTTTATAGTCTAGCTTAATAGAATCCTCTCATTCTCATATCTGCTTATGCATTCAGTCAGTTTTGCTATTGTAGGTCATGTAGCCTCTGGAAAACTTCATTGTACATTTGTGAGACAATGAGAGTTAGTTAAAGAGGCAAGTAACAATTTAGCATTATTATGAAAATAGTTTTGACCTTGAAGACTCCATGAAAGGGTCTCAGGGATGCCCAGCCTGGACCACACTGAGAACTGCTGTGAAAATAATGTAATGCTATAATGGACTCCCTTCTTCGTGTTCTGGACTTCTTAATGCATTGCTTTTAATGTTTGATAAATTTTAATTGGTTGAATGACTTTCTTATATATATTAATATTACATTTTCTTTCAGTAGTTTTCCAAATGAGTTTTGTTCTCGTGTCATTCATTGAACTCTAGGGTTATTCCTCAAGAGTAAGCCAGTATTTCAGTTTTCTTCATGTTGTGCTAAGTCAACAACTTCAGTGTAGGAAAACGGCAATTAAAAAGCTAGCTTATGTTTAACTGAAATTGGCCTTGTGTAGAGTCACTTAATTAAAAACTATCAGTGAGCTTGGTGTTTCTAGTAAAGGAAATAAACGATACATGGTATGGTACTTGTTGTCCCTGTGGTACTATGCTAGGTATAGTCATAAGCTTTGCCAGTAACGAGTTTATATTGTTAAAGGGTAATGCACAAACATTTGGAATGCTAATCAAAGTTAATCAAAGCTTTAGTTCACGGCTCTCTTCCTCTACAGAGTATTCTCATCCTTTCCCAGCCTGGTGATATTTCCTTCTTCCCAAGAATGGCTGGGAAAATATCAGAATGTTTTGTGGGGGAAAAGGGCCTTAGAACTAAGCTGTGGGAGTAGAAATGGATAGAGGAAAAGATAGCAGTGGGCACTCTAGGTAGAATGGAAAACAGGAACCTTGGGCGTGGAAGTGGGAAGGTGCAGGTCTTTCATTCGAGGATAGGTGAAGTATGGCACTTCTTTCCTTTATTTAGTTAGTCTGAATTTTAAAGGAATTGTACATAGTAATTGGAATTAAAAATTTCAATATAGATTGGGCATGTATTTTATCAGCACAGAGAGGAAAGTTTTGATACCTCTGTGTAGTGAAGAGAGCTGTGTAAAATGATTTTAATGAATGATAAAATAGAATTTGGTAGCATTTTCAGTTTACATTTTTATGTTGTATGAGTTGTTTCCAGATAATTTTAGTTTTCAGAATGTCATTGATCTTCTTATGTCACCAAGATGACAGAGCTAAGGTAATGCTGGTGAATCTTGGATGTGGCTAGAAATCTGAGACCACCTTGCATGCTGTTACAGCTTTAGAAGGTTATACTTTTCAGATTTTGGAGACTAGAACATACCTTCCACTGGTCTGTTTTTGGCTCATAAGAAGCATTATGCCCAGATTATAATATATACTTAGGCTTTCTGTTGTAAATGGATTCTTTGTGTTGCAGCATGAAAAAAGCTTGCCATTTTAATTGGAAGTATATGTTTTCTTTGCTAAAATATGCTCTTTACATGGATTGCTTTATTTGAACACAAAAATAATATAAGTATACAAAACTGAGCAAAAATGAAGGGGCTTCTGCTTCTTAGGGAATGAGGTGCATTTGAAAGGCAGAGCAGATTTTCTATGACTGTAATAAAAATAGACTTTTCTTAACTGGCCATTCACCGTATCAGCTATTTTTGTAACATTTTTGTCTGTTTATTTTTCAGCTTTTTTAATCCAACTCAAATGAACTAAAACCAGAAGATTTTTAAAAATGAAGTAATATAAAGATTGACCTTATCTCACTCTACTCCCCTCCTTGCTTCTCTGCACCTGTCTGCTCTCACCCTTCTCATGTTCTCACCATTGTTGGGGCAAGATTTCTACAGCTTCTATCATCTGGATCAGCCTTCTTGTTACCTAAACTTCCTCAACTGTCTCTTCTTCAGATCTCATTCTAGTCATGTTTCTCAGTTGGCCTTTTATTTGTTTTGGTTTTTGTTCTGGGCTTGCAACTAGGTGCTTTAATTTCATTACCATACCAGATTGCTCACCCAACTTTTTGTTACTTTTTTTAATTTACTTTCTCCTGTCTCATTTAATTTTGTGCTACGTTTTGAGAAATAATTTTGCAATAAAACTTACATTGTTGTAAATGTTTTTAGATTTAACTAGTTAATGTTTTAATCTGATCTGAAGTTTAAATTTTATTTTTTAGGAGCTATAGAATCATTTTGGAAATCAAATATGAGCAGTTTCATCAAGTTCTTTTATATTAGTACTAGTGTAATATATTGATTAGGCTGAATTTGAGAGATGGGTGGGTTTTATTTTCTCATTGGAACTGTAGCCCCAAAATCTTTTTGCTGATTAATTGTGGGCATGTCCTGTGCTTTGCCAACGCAAGTGAGATCAAGGCCAGTTGAAAGACTTATGGACTGGATGTTAGGCTGGGTTAAAATATTAACATAGAAGATCAGTGGACTCTTTACTGAATAAATATTTTTGACATCTAATTTTGATGTACCAAAATTTTTGTTTGTCTGAGGTGTAATAAAAATACTTAAAAATGAATAAAAGAGCTTTACTTTTGGGGTGAGAAACTCCATATTGGAATGCTGAATTTCTTCTTTTTTACAGAGAATACACATTGGCAAGTTGAGAGTTATCAACCTGTGAAACAGTATGCAGATTCATGTCTTCTACTGTGTCACATCTGTTAAAATTTTAATTTTTAATATTAGTTGTTTTTGTTTTCTTTTGCTTAATCCAATAGCTCTGTGTTTTGTGTGTTCCCAAGGGATATAATGATCAATAATGCTTTCAGTGTTTATCTGCTTAAATCCACTTGTGGTACAGATAGTGCCACCTCCCCTTCTTTCTTAGGAAAGCTCCCCCCAGCTCTTAAAATCTAAATTTCGTAACTCTCATCCACGTACTCTTTTATGAGACTACCTTTTGTATCTTTTTGGCTTCTTGGGCTTTTTAACACATGGTTTCCTTGGATCAGAGAGGAGTTATTTTAAAGTAGTAAAAGTGATTTTCCTCAAGATGGGGAAAACAGCATTTCTAGCATCACGTGATTAGGAATTCAGTGGAAAGGGTTTTTATAATCTTTTCCCATGAATGACATTGACCCAGCCATGTTCTATTTTAGACCAGACTTGTACTGAAGACCTGTGTGAGTTTTACTTGATTCAGATACTACCGTTGGGACCAGAATCAATTTAAAATATGAAAATTATATTTACAGACATACATAGAAATTTTTTTGTATACAAATATATGTTCAATAGCTTGCAAGTAGATTTCCTTAAAGGAATTTCTGCCATGAGAATACATTGTTATAAACTTTAGATTTAAAGTAAATTGATAAGAACGTAGTTTTAGAGCCTTCCTTCCCACAGAGGATTTGTTTTCTAGAACTATTGGTAGAAACCAAATTTATTCTTTATATTTTTAATCTGCTACATTTATAGCAGCTAGAACATTTTTTAAACCCTTCAGTAGAGAATTTTTCTAATCATTGCCTGAAACAAGGTTTATTCTTTATCATTTCAGTAGTACATTGTAGCAATCAGGGTTTTTTAAAGATAGAAACTAGGCCAAATTAGTCATTTTTAATCTGTTTTCATTGCATGTCTGCATATTGATAGAAAAGTCTAGAAACCTGTCATCTTGGGCATGAAGACATAAGTTTAGCATACTCTTTTAATTGTACATTATTTTATGATCGGCAGGCATTTGATATCTCATTGCCTAAAAATAGTATGCCAAATATGTTTCACTCATGTAGCATCATCTTTTTATTAACTTCTCTAAACTGTCAACCTTGTTTTGAAAAATTGCATTACTTTTTCTTAAAACAGTGTGGGAAACCAAAAATAGCCTGCATGTGTTTTATTTTTAATTTCTAGAGTCTGGGAAGGGAGGGAGGGTCACAGTGTGCTTCAACAATGAAGATAATACTGCATGCCAAAAAATTGCAAAGATAAAAATTAATACCAGCTTTTAAAAATGATTACAATTTGTAATATTTTTAAAATAACTCATATTTCTAAATCAATAAGAAGTACATATAAAGTTATTTTTGTTCTTCCTAGGTAGTTGGCAAAAAAGGAGAAAGCCACTAAGGTACAAAAGACACTGGAAGACCATATTGCAGTCAGATCTACAGCTCCTGGATAATTGCTTGATTCTCACCAGAGACTTTCAATATTTCATTCATTGCCATTACCAATAAATCATTGCTTTTGTTCAGATGGTATCACTAGTGTTTCTCTTGTAATCTTAATACATGCAATTGTAAATAAAAGTAACTACTTTTGCCAAGCTTAATTTTTGTTGTTCTGAGTAAGTATTTTCCCTTTCCATTTATTTGAAAATTGGCCATCTTCTGATTTTAGCAGAGACATAGGTGTCTGGTAGCATACTGATCAAAAGACAGTTTCTCTCTTTAGAGGAGCAGAACTGTTTTAGGGAGTTAAGGAGTGTATGTGCGCTCATGTGCACACACACAGGAAGTGATTTTGATAAGTGGACTTGGAACGGCTAACCATGTTCCAATGAGTAACTAACTCATATGTTTGTTAAACAGCATTTGGGTATCTGGGCTATAAAAATTACTCAAATTATAAACTACCAGAATTAAATAAGTTTAATGAGATTTAACTGTTCTCACCTAAAACTATTAGTTAATGGGACCACAGATTTTAAACCCTATTGGATAAACTTTTAAAATTTGAGTTATTTTCTTTACTAGTAGAGGTATGTTGAAATCTGACAGTAGGGAAAAATATAGTACTATGAATTCATGAAGCAACAGGAATTGATCTCTTTTAATCAAGCGTTTAATATTTTAACTACCAAAAGATACAGTGTAAATATACAGAGAACATGTTAAGGTTGAAACTGAATTAGCCACATATATATGTTTAAAAGGTCTTTCACAAAAGGCTGGCAAGACAAAGCATCTGTTCCTTATTTTTTAAATCTTAAACTGTAATCTAGAAAATATTAATAAATTTAATTTTTCTGTTTTTAAAATTAAATTTTTAAATTTCTCAGTATTTTAAAAATTCAGTGTTTAAAAAGGGTACATAAGACTTAACATTTTGATTCAGTTGATAATAAATTTGAGGACCTATTTGTCTAGGACTTTGGTCAAGATACTGATTTGCCTTTGAGTCACCAGTGTATTTATCCATGTGTCTGAAAAAAATTATGCACAAGTTTTTGTGGTAAAATAGTCACTTTCTGAAACCCCAATGTCATTAAATAATGTTTCGTTTCTTTGTGTGGAAGCACATTAACTGGTCTGTGGTGATGCCTATTTCACGGTTATGTTGCCTTGGGTCAAGGGGAAGCAGAAGGGCAAGAAATAAAAAAGTTTATAACACTTCTTAATATAGACCATCTCAGATTAATCACGTCTGAAATTGAGTAAGATTAATATCAAAAGTTTTGTTTTACACTTTTGTACACTTAACCTTTTTGGGTAATTGTTCAAGTGCCTCATCTTAAGTATTGGTGACCTCATCCTATTTACACTTGACAATTTGAAAACCCAGTGAAAATAACTTCATATCTGTAAAGGACTGGGCATCAGATTTATATTGTTTATGTGACTTTCTATAACTCGGTTGCAATATACAAACATTTCATAATTATTCAAATTGTAAGTAGTGAGAAATGAATGTTTATAGGTAACTGTAACATGTTTCACTATGGGAAGTTTTACAAATAAACATGCATAGTTAACATTAAGTTACCAAGCTGAAATGCTGATGTTTTCTCCTAAAACTGTGTGTGTGTATATACACACACACACATATATACATATTTATATGTAACACTGAATTTTCCAGATGAATAGGAAGAGCATTTAAAAAATATAACCTTAGTTATTGTAATGGTAGCCATCCATTACATAGTATTTTCTAGAAAACAGATATTAGGTTTATTGTTTGTTTTGTCAGACATAGCAAAAACCAGAACAAAACCACAAATACCCCACAAAACTTTTCTCTTGATTTGACTTATATTTTACATCAGGATGCATTATCTGGTGTGAAACAATAATGAAATAGCCTATCCATAATAGAAACAAAAATATTTCGGTACAGAGTCTTTGTCAGCATAAGGCTGAGGGCAAAGAGTAGCACGCAGGCTACCATACTCTTATGCCCACGGAAGACATTTATGCTCCATTTTGGTCAGGTTATCCCCCAATCTCGTTTTGTTGTAGGTAGCTACTTAATCTGCTGGAGTTGACAGACATGTGAGTTGAAACCTGTCTGCTATCTTTGTCTCAAGGCCTGAGGATGTATACTACATTTCTTGCAGCATTTATAGGTGTGCTGTTACTGTACATTTGGGCTCAGTATTTTATTTATAGCTGCCATCAATACACTTGACATGGTGAGGGTGCTTTTTAACCTAAAACAGTTCAAATCTTCCTATCTTCCTCTTAATGTCTAAGATAAATCTTTAATTCTGTAATGAGAAGGAAGCATTGGAGTTAAGTAGATTAGTAAACTTACACTCTCCTTTGTGAGTTTTAAAGAATGAAAGAAATTTAGGGGTTACCCATATTGCTTGTATTAATATTTATATAGTTTGGTAGATTATGTTTTGTGTAGGTGTATATCTCTTCTGAAATTGGTCATTTCTAACCTTAGATTCTTTTTTTTTTTTTTTAGAAGAGTAATTTAGAATAAGAAATCTATTCCCTGAACACTAAAGGAGAACTTTGAGGAATATCGTGTTCACTTAGCTTTAACATCTCATTGGTTAGAGGTGATGTTCTGTATTTTAGAAAGATTGCCAAACACATTGTTTTGTAATATACATGTAGCATGTTTGTTAAGTAAGTGATTTTAAAATATTGAATATTTTATTCCTCAAGCCTATTGCCTAAGGCAGAATATTGATGTCATTTTAAGCATATTTTCACATCAAGTTTTATTTTTATTATTTATTTTTAGATCTTTTATTTTTTTAATTTTGATTGGAGTATAGTTGATTTACAATGTTATGTTTTAGGTGGCCAGCAAAGTGAATCAGTTACACATCTACATTTATACACTCTTTTAGATTCATTTCACATATAGGCCATTACAGAGTATTGAGTTCCCTGTGCTATACAGTGGGTGCTTATTATCTATTTTATATATAGCAGTGTGTACATGTCAATCCCAATCTCCCAGTTTATCCCTCCCCCCCCTTACCCCCGGTAACCATAAGTTTGTTTTCTATATTGTTTTATTTTTATATTAATACTTTTTTTTTTTAATATGCCCTACCTCTATAAGATTAAGTGGGCAGAGTGGAGATTTTACAGGCAAATAAAATTACTTTTCAACTCTGTGGTCCATGCAAAATTATTAATTGGAGAATGTAGCACTAAACTAGGCCCATAAGGTAACTTTAGAATTTGTATATTCTACTAAAATTGTACACATCTTAGAATAATATTAAGATCTTGCTATGTAACCCTAATCTCCTTCCTCTATACTTGCTATGCTTCTCCATGGGAAGAGGAAGTTTACTTAGGAATCCTGGTAAGTTGAACAGGCCAGAATTAGTTGTGAAACATGATTTATTGTTTTATACTTGGACATACATTTAAGATATTGACACATGCTACTCAGGAGCAGCATCTTTGAAGTTTGTATCTCTGCTTCTACTTCTAAGCTGTGTCATGTCAAGCGAGCAACATCCTTAGGAGCTTGAGTTTCCTCGAGTTAAAAATAGGAACATTACCTCTTAGGCTTCTTGTGAAGATGAAATGGCTTTACTTTGGATCAAGAATAAAGAGTTGTCTTCTGTGCCCTGCTCCCCCATCTCGCTGCCACAGCTTTGGGGCATCATTTTTTGCCAAGTGTAGTGCAGTAGCCTCCTGGTTGTCTCCTAGCCTCTGACCTGGCCTCTGTAATGTGTCCTCCACATGGCTGCTAGTTAGCCTTTTGAGGTCTTCCTGTGAGCCCTCCCTCTCCATCCTTCTCTATCCCCCAAACCCCACTCATTTCCCCTTGTGTGGTGCACCTTACTAGCAGTTACCAGAATGTACTCTGATATCTAATGCCTTCCTCTTACCTAACTTGTCCACCAGACAAATTCCTACTTATCTACAAGGCTCAGTACAAGAAAAACTGATAGAAGTAACACATAGTGATTGTGTAAGCCTCCTCTGCGGCCACAGCACCCTGGCACCCTGGTACATAGCAAACTGCATTGTAATTATTGGTAGTCTTATTTATAGGCTTATCAGCAGTAATGCCAGGACTTGTCCCTAGTACCAAACCAAAGTTACTTTGGTCTCTGTCACCAATAAAGTATTGAACCAATTCTCAGGTTCCAAGAGGGGATGCTTGAGGTAAATCTGAGAGGTTGTAGGAATCTGCAGTTTAGCAAGGTAAGGAAGAGAGCTCAGCAGAGTAAAGGAAAAGTGCATCATGCTGTGTACATAAGAAGACTGAGAAATAAGATTTCTGAGGTGAGGGAGATGAAGCTGGAAGAGCAAGTAGAAACCATAGCATGAAGCTCTTCTTGTCTTGTGAAAGAGATCAGGCTATCCTTAGTTTATGGGAAGAGAAGGAAGCAGAGAGGAGTCCACAATGATGCAAAAGTGTTTCACTTTTATATGTAGAAATGTTGGTTCTTAGGAAAAGCAGCAAGTTGGGAGGGGAAGATGAATATAGTTTTGGATACAACATTGCCTTGAGCAATGTATCATGATTTTTTTGGCTTTAAGGTGGAGTTGTCTATTAGGTACACAGGCAGGAATGTGGTTTTAGATCTTTGGGCTAGAATTAGGGAACTAGGAGTCATTTAGGTCATGAAAGTTGAAATAGGTATATGAATGGGAGCATCTAGAGAGAATATAAAGGGGGAGAAGGAAACTAAGGAGCAAATACTAGGGAATGCGAAAAAATATATAGAATTAGCTAAAGAGGAGCCTGAGAGCAGACTTAAGTAGGAAGGAAAAACAGGAGTTAGTAAAGTGGTGCTAAACAAATTCAAGAGGGAGTAGACATTATCAAATGTAGAAATAGTGAAATTAGTAAGGATATCCAGTTGTCAATCCATTAAGCTGTGGAAACAACCTTTGTAGTGCTTATTAGAATCATTAATTATATTAATAATCTTTTGGTTGAAGGTGGTATCAGCAGACAGCTGGATTCTGAAACCCTTCCGGCAAAGGAATTGCGAAGCTTTCATAGTCTTATCATTGAACACAGTTTTACATGACAATTAGCAAGGCATGGAGATTGATGGCAACATTCCATAAAAGAATATGAAATACTGCTTTGAAGATGTTGTTAAAGGCTTTAGTCTTTCCTTATAATCAGGGGCTTTTTCTCCTGTATTTTGTTTGTAATTACAAATTTTGTCCCATCAGTCATTCTGGCACATTCTTTCATGACTACTTTTATTCTCTTAAAAGTTTTTGATTTTACAAAGATGATTCCTCTGTCAGATTCCTTAGTAATAAGATTTCTAATTTTATAGGGTAATATTGAATGTACAAATGGTTAAAACCTGCTTTTCTGCATTTTCCAGTCAGTAATAGAGAACTCCTTTACTGGGTCCCTATAATCTCCCCGTGACCAAGGACAGTAAAAATAGTGGGGCAGTTTCATTTCCCTGACCACACAATTCCCTCAAAAGAGTCAACACATTGACAGCATTAGGAATGCTTCTAGGAGGGAGTAGCCTTGACTGCAGGTGACTTTTAAGTTTAAAAATGGGTACGTAACTCAAAAAAGGGCAATTGGCAGAGGGCCTGGGGTAAGCGTACAGGCCAACTCAAACCACTGGGCTAGGCTTGTACAGAAGTAAACAGGTGTCCCTTAAAAGGTAAGGTGAATAGGCATCACTTCATCTGATTTTTTACTTGAGTCTAGCACTGCAAGGAGAAGATATTTGGGTGTTCACATTTTGGTTTGCGATTTTTACTTTTTAAGAAAAAAATTCCTGGAGTTAAAATTTTTTAACCCACAGTTTATATAAGAGGAAGCTTTGTTGCTTCCTTAACTTACTAATCAAAATATAGACTCCATTGAATTTCGGAATGCTAAAAACTTTGGTCCAACATGCTCATTTTTCAGAGTACCCTAATGCAATTGTTATCAGAACTCTCCAATCCGTGCATGCCATTTCAGGAGTTACCTGTTTTTATGGACATATAACTTTATCACCTTTGTTGAAAATAATGAACTGTACAAGCCTACTTCTGGACAGTCTATTCTGTCCCATAGATCTATTTGTCTACTGTTAGGTATAACAGTTTTGATTACTTTAGCTTTGTACTGTGTTTTGAAGTCATGTAGTATAATTCCTGCAACTTTCTTCATAACCAAGATTTTTTTGTTGTTAGTTTAGGTTCTTTGCATTTTCACTTTAGAATCATCTTATCAATTTTTAAAAAAAGCTTTATGATTGATTGCCTTGAATATAATGTCTTCCAATCTATGAACATGGTATGTAGTATATTTATATAATATGTATATCTCCATTTATTTAGATCTAATTTCTCAAGGCAATGTTTTATAGTTTTCAATATGGAGGTCCTTTTTTTTTTTTTTTTTTGCAGTACGCGGGCTTCTCACTGTTGTGGCCTCTCCCATTGTGGAGCGCAGGCTCAGCGGCCATGGCTCACGGGCCCAGCCGCTCTGCAGCATGTGGGATCTTCCCGGGTCGGGACACGAACCCGTGTCCCCTGCATCGGCAGGCGGACTCTCAACCACTGCGCCACCAGGGAAGCCCTGGAGGTCCTTCTTTCATTAGATTCATTTATAGCTATTTGATGTTTGTTGACATTATTGTAAATAGAATTTTAAACATCTCATTTCCCAATTGTTTGCTACTAGCATATAGTAATACAGTTAATTTTTTTATATTGACCTTGTAGTCTGTCACTTTCGTGAACTCCCTTATTAGTTCTAATGACTTAAAAAAATAGATTCCTTATGATTCTCTATATGAACAATCATCATATGCAAATAGAGTTTTAATCCTTTCTAAACTTTGTATCTTTTTTTTTTTTCTTACCATATTGCACTGCTTAGGGGTTCCAGTACAGTGTTAAATAAAAGTAGTGAGAGTAGGGACTTCCCTGGTGGTCCAGTGGTTAAGAATCTGCCTTCCAATGCAGGGGACGCAGGTTTGATCCCTGGTCAGAGAACTAAGATCCCACATGCCGCGGGGCAACTATGCCCGTGTACTCTAGAGCCCGTGCACCACAACTAGAGAGACTGTGTGCCACAACTACTGATCCTGTGTGCTCTGGAGCCCACACACTGCAACTACTGAGCCTGCACGCCACAACTAGAGAGAAGCCCGTGCGCTGCAATGAAAGATCCTGCGTGCCACAACTAAGATCCTGTGTGCCGCAACTAAGACCCCACACAGCCAAATAAATAAAAAATATTTTTTAAAAAAGTAGTCAGAATAAACATGCTTGTTTTGTTCTTGAATTAGAGGGATAGCACTTAGTGTTTCACTATTAAGTGATTTTAGTTTGAGAAATGTCCTTTATGAAACTGACAAAGTTCCTTTCTATTTCTATTGCTTGAATTTAAAAAAAAATCATGAATAGGTGATAAATGTTGCCAAGTAGTTTTTTGCATCTATTGAGATGATTATGTGTGTTTCCTTCTTTATTCTGTTAATATGTTGAATAATACAGATTTTCAAATGTTAAACCAACCTTTTCCTTGCATTAACTGTACTTGATGTATTATTATTTTCATATATTGCTGGATTAAATTAGCTAAATTAGTTTGCTGAGGATTTTTTGTGTCATGAAAAGGGAGAAAGAAGTGATCATCTGGAAAGGAGAGACATGAAAAGTCACACAGTATGACCTCTTTTTTCTGACTTATTTTTTTTCAACCTGATTATTTTTAGATTTACTCATGTTTTTGTGTATATTTACAGGTTATTCTATTTCAATGCTGAGAAGTATTCTATTGTGTATATCAAAATTTATTCATTCACCTGTTGATCAGGATTTGAGCTGTTCTTAATCAGTCTCACTGAAGATTTATCAATTTTATTGGCTGTTTTAATGAAACAAATTTGGTTTTACTGAGTCTGTATTTTGTGTGTTTTTTCTGATCCATTAATTTATGTTTTTATATTTCCTTTTCTATAGATTTCTTTATATTTATTTTACTTTTTTTTCTACTTCTTGTAGTGGAGACATCTCACTTTTCAGCTTTATTTTTAAAATAAATGCTTTAAAGCTATATTTCTAAGAACTGGTTTAACTGTATACCACAAGATCTGTTGCTCTCTTGACCAAATGTTTTCTAATTTTTTCTTTGACCCATGAGCTATTTAGAAGTACATCTATTAATTTCCAAACAAATGGAGATTTTCAGATATGTTTGTTTTTGACTTCTAGCTTAATTACATTGAGGTCAGAAAACATATTCTACATGACTTAGCTGTTGAAATCTGTTGAAATTTGACTATGGCCCTATGTATGTATAATAATACATACATTTACATAAAATTATTTAATATAATTTATATTAATATAATTAATTACAATAATACATTTTTTGGTAAATGTTTTATAAATGTGGTTTTTGAAAATATGCCTGAAAAGAATATTCTGTAGTTGTTGGATACAGTTTATGCCTATTAGGTCAAGTTCATGTGTGTGTTTGTTTCTTGTTGAAGTTTGGCCAGTTTTTAATTTCTAGTTTTGATATCAGTTTATCAGATACATATAAATTTAGAACTGCTGTATCTTCCTAGTAAGTTGAACCCTTATATTTAGGGAGTGAATTTAATTTCTAATCATGCATTTTTGCCTTAAAGTCGAGTTTGTCTCTTTTTAATGTAGTATATATTAGCTTTCTTTTGACTAGAGTAAGTTTACTTCTATTTCACGTCCTCTTCCAAGGACCATGTCTTTGTGGTTCCTGCTCAAGTTTGGGGATGGTTTCTCATTGTTCTTACCTTTGATATGCTCCAAGCTTCATAGCTACTTCCTCAGGAGGGTACAAAAATGCAATTCAGTTATATAGCTTCTCCCCCAGGATTGGCAAATGCCCTGGGGGCAAATTGGCCTTGTTGATTTGGGCTAACCTTTTGATACTTTCAAAAATATGTTAAAAATTTTGTCTAGCATTTTTAGTTGTTATCAGTGGGTCGCTAATCTGAATTACCTAGGGTGTCATTACACGCAGTAAAAGTTTTGAATAAAGGCACTTTTTTTTTTAACAGACTGTGCCTGAGATTGCTTAGTCCATGGTAAAAAATAGTTTTGAGTCTGAGTCAGGTCCCTCTGTGCTAGCTATATTTTAACCAGCATTTATGTTGATAAAAATGTATGTTCATGAAAAATAGGGTTTTAAAATCTTCAAGAAAATGTAAATATTAAAATAAGAAAGATACATATTACTTAGCGATAGAATGGATTCGGATAGGAGAAACTTTTAAAGATACTTTAAAAAAACCCCACACAACAGCTTTATTGAGATATAATTCACATATCATACTCTTTTTTTTAAAAAAAAGTATTTTATTATTTTTGTCTGTGTTGGGTCTCGTTGCTGTGCACAGGCTTTCTCTAGTTGTGGTGAGCAGGGGCTACTCTTCATTGCGGTGTGCGGGCTTCTCATTGCAGTGGCTTCTCTTGTTGCGGAGCACAGGCTCTAGGCGTGTGAGCTTCAGTAGTTGTGTTGCACGGCTTCAGTAGTTGTGGCTCGTGGGCTCTAGAGCGCAGGCTCAGTAGTTGTGGTGCACGGGCTTAGTTGCTTTGCGGCATGTGGGATCTTCCTGGACCAGGGCTCGAACCCATGTCCCCTGCATTGGCAGGCGGATTCCTAACCACTGCACCACCAGGGAAGCCCCACCATACTCATTTAAAGTGTACACTTCTGTGGATTTTGGTGTAGTCACAAAGTAATGCAGACATCATTATAGTCAATTTTAGAACATTTTCATCACCTCAAAAAAGAAACCTCACTCCCTTTAGCTGTTAACATCCCATCACTTCATTACTCTCATTCCTACATAACTACTGATTTACTCTCTGTCTTTATAGAGTTCTCTATTCTGGATGTTTAATGTAAATGGAAACACATGATATATGGTCTTTGTGATAGGCTTCTTTAACTTAGCATCTTTTCAAGGTGCACCCATATGTGTCAGTACTTATTTTTTTTATGGCTGAGTAATACTCTACTGTATGATTATACCACATTCATTTATATATTCATTACTGATGGACATTTGGGCTGTTTCATCTTTGACTATTATAAATAATGCTGCTACAAACATCTATATACAAGTTTTTGTGTAGACATATATTTTCATTTCTCTTGGGTATATACCTTGGAGTGGAATTGCTGGTTCATATGGTAATTCTATGCTTAACCATTTGAGGAACTCCAGATTCTTTTCCTAAGTGGCTGCGTCATTTTACATCCCCAGCAGCAGTGTATGAGGGTTCTTGGTTCTCCATATCCTCACCAAAACTTGTTATTATTATGACTTTTGATTTTAGTTATCCTAGTAGATATGACATGATACCTCATTGTGGTTTTGATTTGCATTTCTCTGATGACTAATAATGTCCAGCATCTTTTCATGTGCTTCTTAGCCAGTTCGTTGGAGAAATGTCTTTAGTATAGGACACTTTATTTAAAAATTGGATTATACTGAATCCACATGCGATAACTACTGAAGCCTGTGCACTCTAGAGCCTGTGCTCTGCAGCAAGAGGAGCCACCACAATGAGAAGCCCGCGCACCTGCTCTCTGCAACTAGAGAAAGCCCGTGTGCAGCAACGAAGACCAAATGCAGCCAAAAAATAAAATTTGGATTATTTGTATTTTTATTATTGAGTTGTGTGTTCCTAATACAAGCTAGAGTGAAGTCAGCAAAATGGCTCATAGGAATTTCTAGTGCTCACCTCCACACCCCCGCCCCCCCCCAATTGTCCACACTTGAAAATACCTTCACAGGAACTAAGGTTGCCAAGTGAGGATTACAGCACCTGGGTAGAGCGCAGACCTAAGAAAAGATGCATTGAGGCGGGTGGGAAAGAGATTCATGCTATCCGCTCCCCTCTCCCTCTCCCTCTCCCCCTCCCCCAAGCCTGGGCAGCCCAGTGTGGAGAGAGACACTGTCCCTGTGGGAGGAGGAGAATTGCGGTGATCGCATCGGCCCCACAGCCAGCCTGCCCCAGGTCCAGGCCGACACCGGTGGCGCCAGGTGGCTCCCTGCAGGCGTCCATGGACCCAGGCTGCTGGTTCACCCTGGTGCCCACTGGCTCCAGCAGCCTCCGGCAGTTCCCGCGGCTCCTGCACACCTGGGCCCCCATCGGCCCCAGATCCTGTGACACCAGGCTCCAGGCGGACGCCTGCGAACCCAGGTGTCCAGCCAACACGGACCCAGGTTTTTCACCCACCCCAGCGCCCAGCCAGTCCCCATAGCCCCAACCTCAAGGCCAGCTCCCGTGGACCCAGGCTCCAGGGCCACCCCCGTGGCAGACCCAAATTCAGGCACAACTTTCCCGGGCCCAGGCTCTAGGCTCTCCTTAGCTCTGATCTGGTCTCTGTGACCTCAAGCACTAGGCCTGCCCCCCCTGCTGACCCGAGGACCAGAACTGTCCACCCACGGACTCGAGCAACAGGTCCTCCACTTCCCCCGATCCCCCCCTGCCACCGCCATGTGGACAACACCGGATGGTCCACCCAGAGTCTCTGGACCAGCCAACTGATGAAGGGCTTTGACATTGAATTAAATATATATTACATTTAATTAAAAATATACTATATTAAATATATATATTTAAACCCAACAAAACCCGGAACAGATCAATAAAGCCTCTTTGATTTTAAGGTAGTGATTGGATATACCTTCTCACAATTACTTTCCTGTTTACCAGAACTAAGAAGAGAGCAAACTTGGTTGGGATTTTGCCTTTATTAGCAGAGCGGGGCTATCGTTCCATCGTACAAGGGGCCCTGTAGGAAGACAGCCACAGTCCTGACCACAGTCCTGACTCTGATTGTGCTCGCATCCAAGCTGCAGTCTGCCAGCAGGTCGAGCTGGCCCAGCGTGTCCCCCAGGCCAGTGCTGAGCAGGGATTAGGATGCCAGCATCTGATGCTCTGGGTTGCTTCCTGCTCCCCCTTGGAGTCCTGACAAGAAATGACCTTGTTCAATCCTGCTGAGCTTCCTAGATTTACTGGGCTTATAGCAACACATGGGAAGGAGATTATGTTTATTTTTAAAATGTAAAAAAATGCAACCTTCCCAAGGCTTTTGTGGTGCGTGTGCACAACACAAATGCACACACACAGGCAATGTATGTATAATCACTTCTAATTAACTTCAGTTCTTCCTGCAAAACTAAGTGTGAAGTCTTAAAGACTTGTCAGCTTCTCTGCCTGTGAAATGTATCTACCTCTAATTGTGAATAACAATACATTCAAGGTTAGCTATAAATGACTCTGATTTCACAGGAATCCAAAGTCTAAAAACCACATTTGAAGATGAATACATTTATGCAAAACATCTTTGTAGTATGCTTCCAGACCAAAACTGAGTTATTTATGCTTATCCAAAATGCCTCTTTTACACAGATACATGTATGTGTATAACTGAATCACTTTGCTGTACACCTGAAACTAACACAACATTGTTAATCAACTATGCCTTTATAAAATATATAAAGTAAAAATTACACACACACACGCAAAATACTTTTTTTTTTAAAGGAGGTTTTTTTCTATATCTGTGAAAAAATAGATTTCATTGATTTCAAAGTAAGCCCAGATAGAAAAGGTATAAAGCAGTAAAGATGCCTAAGATAAAGATGAGTATATCATTATAGTGGGTGGAAAAATGAATTTCGTTTACAATTTTACAAAATAAAATATTCAAAGAATAAATGTTAAATAAGATTAAGAATATTCCCCACCTTATGAGTAGCTGTAGTCTCTTCCAGACTTTACCACTAGATGTCATGAAGAGCCCAGTGAAATATAGTAAGCAATCTTCCTGAGTACAGTGGGCTACAGAACCATTTAAAGTTTTTCCTGATTTTGTAGTTAATTTGGATAGGAAATAATTTCCTTGTGGGGGTTTGTGTCAAAATATTCGTTGTGGATTAATTTTAAGTAAGAATTAGAAACTATTAGAAAATGTGATCAGTTATCAAATCTGGAAAATGACCCTCTTAAAGCACTGGGAATATCTCCAGGGAGAATGCCATACACCACATGGAGTATCAGAGCCATACTAAAATCTGCTCTGTACTAAGCTTAGCTTTGGATCCTCCAGCCTTCCTTTCCTTTTGAGATAGGCATGGCTTGTCAGATCTGCGCTCACCAAGACTTCATAGGATTTTTCCTAAAACTAGGCCAGTGAAAGAAACAATAAAGGGGAGGGCCTTGATGATCAGGGGAGAATGTTTGAATTTAGACTTTGAGATCCACTAATCAAAGTAATTGTGGAAGACTGGATGGAATGGGTGAAGTTTAAAGAGAGAGAGAATTTGATTCAATATAAGGAAGAACTTCCTAAAAATAAAATAACACATTATTTAAACACAGCACCTTATGGAGTAGTGGGGTCCTCATCATCAGAAAGATTTAAGGATTGACAGAGGCCCTCAGTGGGCCAGAGAGAATCTCTATTTGGGGTGGAAAGTTGGACTAGGTGACAACTTACCCAAGAGTGTCAGAGCCACAATTCTACACTCAGTGATGTCAGTCATTCAACAACCAAGAAGTCAGCAGGAAAAGAGTTGGGAATGTGTGCTTGGGTAAATCCAAATAAATGTTTAAGTTTACTTAACCAAGGAAAATAGTGTTCTTGAAGCCCCATATGGGAATTATGATGGTTGTGCTGGTTTGCAGGACTCTGCCTGGGAAACACTGGTAAGAAAGGACCCTTGGACTTTTGTGCTTCCAGCCTCTGGTTCCTCAGTCCTCGCCATCCGAGATGCTCATTGTCTATTTGCTTCTCCTCTCCTAACCAAGAGTTGATCCTGACTCAGTCTTCAAATAGTAAACCTGGGGGTAACTCAAGTGACAATCTTCGCAATGTGCTGCATTTTATTAGGGAACAATGCCTTCAGGCTTCACGAAAGGAATGAAAGTCTCTCTGGGAAGGGAAGGTCTCCACTGGCCTGTAGGGGAGGAAATGAGCCCTTGCTTGACCTCCTAACAGTTGCCTTTTCTGCCAAGAGGATAAGCCCCAGAGTACGGCTGGCCATTGAAGTATATCACGTGAGCTCCAGAGATTGATAAAAACAAAACAAAGTATTTCCACATATTCTTGGCTCTTAAAAAAAAAAAGAAATACAGTTGAGATATAACTTAAGCCCACCCAGGACCTTGATGTATACTGCATGACCCTAATATAAATCAGGAGCATGACTTCATTGTTGATCCAAATACATTCAATAAAAAGAAGGTTTTATAACATTTTTCTAAATTCAGACTTTGGTAAGACATCGCATGATTCGATTGTCAGATGGGTTTAAAATTTCCTTGTTAGGCCAAGAGTGAAAAAGATTTACACATGCTGACGTTTTCTAGGTGTGCAAAAGAGTTAAACGCTAGACTGTTTACCTGGACCAGGTGTTAAATGAAACCCTTTCTCCTTCGTTCCCCACGAACAAGGACCACTCACGGTATCATAGATGCTTAGAGCTGGGGTGGACCACGTGGATCACTTAGCCCAATCTCTTAGTTCCACAGATGAGGAAACTGAGGCCCCGGTGACTTGTTCTGACTGACGGCTCCCTGTCCCCCATCCCCCCACTGTCTCCTTTCCAGAGAGTGTACTCTGGAAGTGCAGAGAAACACCCGCCCTGACTCAGGCACACACCTTCGTCTCCTCTCTAGGAGGAGAGGGAATCAAGATTCTAGGGAATCAAGAACAGAGATGCCACACTCAGAATAGGAGTTGAAATAGGATTGCTTTGCCACCCTCTATCTCAGTGGATTTCCTATTTTACCCACCAAGGAGTGAATATATTAACTGCCCCCCACTGTGGGCCCCATGCTTTGAAAACTTAGGTTCATAAAACAAACCCCATTTGTCTTCATTTATTTTCCTACTTAACCTTCAAGACAGGCATTGAGATCAACCCAACCTTCTGATCAGCATAGAAAGCCAGGGTGCCACAAGCCCACACACAGAAACTTGGTGTTTAGCCTAAGCAACATTCCAAATGATTTCCTTTAGGAGTATCGATGTGTAGGGACCAGTAGAGGACTTCCAAAGATCTGGAAGCTCAGGTTGGTAATACTGGCCCAAAGGATACTCACAAGATTCCTTGGCCTTGACTTCATTAATACCACTCTCTGAGTTAACCTTGGTTCATCCTGGAACTGGTGTGAGGTGAGGGCACGACCCAAGTGCCATCATCCTGCACCTGGATTATGGCAACAGCTCCTCCCTGCATCTCTGCTCCCACCCTGTCCCATCCCCCTTGAGCCTACGCTCAGTGGAGCAGCTGGGAACGTCATTAACACTCCACTGCTCCAATCTCTGCAGCGGCTCAGCATTTCACTCGAGCAAAAGCAAAGTCCTCACAGTGATTCACAAGCCCTTCCACCCTCCAATCCCCACTGTGGCTTTTGCTCCTGCCCACCCTCCCCCCATTCCTCTGACTGTCTCACACTCCTGTCTTGAACTCGCTGGGTTGAATCACACTGGCCGACCTGCTCTTTCCCAATTATTCCAGGGGCAGAGTCCCAACTCTGGGCCTTTGCACCTGCTCTGGCTACTCCCTAGAACTCTCTTCTCCTGGATGTCTCACAGCCCAGCTCCCTCACTCCTCCGCCTTTACTCAAGTGCCACCTTCTCACTGCCCTCTTCCTGGCCACCCCTCTGCCCGCCACGAACTCACCAACACCAATTCCTAACTTTCCATCCCTCTTCCCTGCTTTATTTTTCTCCTTATCAATATCTAAGAACACAAATATTTTACTTGTTTATTCTCTGTCTCCCCCAGCAGAATGTAAACTTCATGATGTTAGAAATCATTGTCTCTTTTATTTACTGCAGTGTTTAGTGTCTAGAAGAATGCTTGGCACGTGACTAGTGCTCAAAAAATATCTGTTGAGGGAAAACATGAATGAACATAAGACATTCTGTGCTACATTCTGTAAAACATCAGGCTATGATCTTAAGGGTTTCCAGGTAAAGTAATGAAATATTGCAATAAGCTCTAGATGCAACATTTTTGGGTAAATCGCACAGAACTGTGGATGAGAACCGGGCTGTCATCCAGGCTTGGCTAGCGTCTCACTGTGTGACTTTTGGCAAGTTGTGTGACTCCTCTGTGCCTTCCTATTCCCACTTTATAAATGAAAAAGCTAGTGCAGGTCTTACCTCTCTCACAAGGTTTTATAAGAGTTAAATGAGATGAGGCCTACAGGCTCTTTGGAAAGTTAGACATCCCATTCCAATGTAAGATGTTTCTTTCTTCTTTCAAAGATTAAATGTATGGTCCAAAGAGTGAAGGGAAGTTCTGAATCTAGCGTTGAGGAAGAAATATGCAAAGGAGTGAAGGATGGAATGCTTGGTATATAAAATACCAAACTGGAACAACTTAGCAGAAGAGGATGGTAAAGTCCTGTGTCTTTTGACCCACGTGGGGTATCCACAGCAGTGCCTGGGGAGGTATAATATTCTTTGCCCTAGGCAAATTGGGTCAAATGATGAGAAGGATTGGATCACAATATTATAATGACAATAGCTACCACTTACTTTCTATCGTGAGCTCCATACTGTGGGTTTTAACTGAGTTATTAAATCCTCACTACACTATGTGGTAGGAAGATAGGTATTACGATCTCTTTTGTATGGGTCAAAATTTTGAGGCTTGCAGAAGTTCAGGAATTCGATCAAGTTTACACATCTAGAGCCGGGAGTGTCAAACCTGTCCGCTCTCCACCCTGCAACCCTGCTTTTCATTCATTCTTAGCCAAGTAAGAAATAAGAGTGTGAAGGAAGATTCTAGATACAAACCCCAGAATTTTTATCAGGTTAAACTTTTGTATTCTTCCTTATAATCAGCATCTCACAATGCAACATATAGTCAGATGCCATCTTTCATTATTCTCCAGTATTTGCATTTGTGTTAATTTTGTCTCTTTAAATGACTTTGAATTTCACACCTGTACCTAACATAGTTTTGGGCGTTAAATGGGTCCTCAACTAACTGTTTGGTTAAATGGGTTCAGTTTCCTGAATGCTGTTAAACTGCTCTACCAGGGGTCTCCGGGCCACAGACCGGTGGTGGTCCCGCAGGCTGTTAGGAACCCGGGCCGCACAGCAGGATGTGAGCGAGCAAAGCTTCATCTGCCGCTCCCCATTGCTCGCATTGCTGCCTGCACCACCCCCTCCCCACATCCACCCCCCTGCTGGTCCACGGAAAAACTGTCTTCCACAAAGACGTCAAAGACTCCCGGGTGCCAAAAAGGCTGGGGACCGCTGTACTATATGATAATTTTCAGGAAACTCGAATTTTAAATCTTCTCAATCCCCTGCCCCCGTCCCTCCAAAAGGAAATGAATGTTAGCTTAGAGAAGTCAGCAAGGAAGAGACGGCTCCATTTAAGGATTTTTACAAGAGTGAATTGATGGTGGTGATCTTGACTCTAACATGTACGTCTAAATAGACTCAGGAAACTTAAACATTTTAACCCAAAACAAACTGACGTATCAATTCATTTTTGCACACTTCCCAGCTTAGACAAGGGAAGTTATTTATTTTCCAAAATATGAACAATATATAAAAGAAAGGAATTGATTGAATTTTTCACTCAGTTGTATAACTCTGGTATAATCATGGTTTAAGGCACCTAAAATGCACTTTGGGCTCTGGAAAAAGAAGCCAACTTTCAGAGAACAGATACGTTTTCTTTTCTTCTATAGGACTGTATTGGGAAACCACCACAGACAATTATAGACTAGATTACTGCTTCACCTAAAGGCCTTTTTTTTGCGGTATGCGGGCCTCTCACTGTTGTGGCCTCTCCCATTGTGGAGCACAGCCTCCGGACGCGCAGGCTCAGCGGCCACGGCCCACGGGCCCAGCCGCACCGCGGCATGTGGGATCCTCCCGGACCGGGGCACGAACCCGTGTCCTCTGCATCGGCAGGCGGAGTCCCAACCACTGCGCCACCAGGGAAGCCCCACCTAAAGGCCTTTTAACTGACTTAGAAAATGATTGCTCACAACTTGGCACTGAGAAGCCTGAAACCACAGCAGCTGTAGCAAGAATAAAAGAGGAAAACAAATGTAATGAAGATGTTTATATTCATTCAAAAGTCTAGATGTGTATTTAAACAGAAGTCAAAGCCAAGCCTACCTTTCAAGTTCCTTAGGAAGTTTTTTGTTGAAGGGAGAGGAGCAGGAAGAAGCTATGTTCTTCCAAATTCAAAACACCTAGGATGTGCTCTCCAGCTCCATGGGAGAGAAAAAATTAATTTTGACGTATTTTATACCAAATGATCTACCACAAACATTGAAAGTGAACCTCACATTTCTTCTTCACTTTTTTCACTGTACACAATGGAAATAACATGTTTATTTTTCTACAGGTGGCGAGGTAAGGAGGAAGCCTGTATATTTATTCTCTCTCTCTCAGTATAACCTCCTTGTAAAAAGGACATTGAGAGACATCACTGATACCCATGCTGAAGACCAGTAGGATTTTAGTAATTGTTTTCTCTACTTAGGTGTTGTACTACATAAGTTGACTCACATGTTTTCCATGTGGTAATAGGTTCCAATTTGTGTAAATTTATAAAAGCTCAGCTTTTTGATCCTCAGTGTTGCACCATCCCTCTAAAGAACATCTGTGATGTCTTAAAGAGCAATAAAATCACTAGCAAGCTAGGTGGGATAGAAGAAAAAAAAGCAAGAGACATTTCCTACTGACTCTAATTAAAGAATTTTTGCAAATCATTGCTTACACCTTGGGTTGTATACACTGTGCGGTCCGCACTGGCTTTTAATTTGCTTTCAAGTGCAGTTCAAGGTGTGGATATTGATCTATAAAGCCCTGATGGTTGATCCCTGGGTACCAAGCTACATCTCTTCATGTACCATTGTGACAGCTGAGGTCAATTAGAGTGCTGGCTAACAATCCTCATATCTAAACATCCTGCAAAGCTGTCCTTGATAAAGTGCCCCCAGCTCACAAGTCTCAATTCCTAGTTGGCCTGGGTCAGAAAGAATTACAAAGCAAGGCCATTCAGCCAACATCTCCACCTATCTACCCACCTTCTCCTGGGTCACTTTACCTTCTCGGGTTGGGGTACTAAACACTTTCTTTAAAAGTTAATTTATTTGATTCTGGGCATCATGAACAGTTCTTGATGGGACTGTATTTCAGGGTCCATGGAACATGCAACGTCAATGTCTGTGCTACTCCGAGCATCGACCACCAACCACCAGCCTCACCTGGGAATTTGTTAAATATGCAACTTCTTGGGTGCCATCCCACACCTACTGAATCAGCAACTGTGGGAATGGGGCCAGCACTCTGTGGTTTAACAAGCTGTCCAGGTGATGCTGATAGACACTCAAGTTTAAGAACCACTGATATACATGATAATTTCAGGCTCTACCAGAACTCTCCCACCTTCATCTCCCTCCACACCATTCAAATCTCCCTCCACCTGTTACACACCTGAACTTTCATCAGACTAACATCTTGGCGATAGTTTAGAGCTTTGGATCTTCCAAGACGCAAATGCCTACAAGCACTTTAAGCTGTTATCAGTTATTTATGTCTCAGTATGAACAGTTCCATGTTTTTCTGGTTTTACTAGAAAAACGGACTCAAGACGCTGACCTTCAGGTCGGGAGGGATCTCTCCAGCTTTTGAGAGGAAGATACTGCCACCAGGAGGGAGCAGGGCACCAAGAACAAACCTCCTTCGAGTTACAATTTTACTCTGGGTGAGTTTTATGTCTTGTTCATCTGAGACAATTTGCAGAGGAGTGTCGAGAGGCTAAAAACTCCTGGGCAAAGAGCAAAAATATTGAAGGATTCAACATATTAAACAAGGAGGAGTCTTTGCTTAGAGTTGAAAAAGTGAAGATTAGTCAGTGTTCCAAAATGTATAATAAGGAAGAGACCCTAACCTAGGAAACGGAATGGGACAAAAATAACAGGGAATTATTGTGTGTCCAGAAGTTTACTAAGGATCCTTTGAAGGCTTTATCTCATTGTAGAAAGAAAAAAGAAAAAGGTTATATTCAAATTCCAACCAATATCTCTATGGCTTGCATCTGCTCTAGAGACACAGGGGAATTTATGCTTTTCTCATTGGATCTCGTCGTGGGGCTGAGCAATTGTCTTAGAAGGAGATGTCTTGCCTGGTGGGCTGAGCATGGACATCAGAGACAGGGAACTTGGCTTTCTTAATCCTAACTTCGCCATCAGTTCAGCCAAGCCCTGGGGCGACTCTCTTAACGACTCTGTTGGCTGTTTCTTCCCTGTAAACCAGGAATAAAAACATTCACCTGCCCCTCAGGGGGACTCTGGGGGACTGACTGGCAGATGACAGGACTGCCCTTTATGTTTTCAATGAGCCACATAAAAGCTGTATTGCGGGTCAGGGCACTCTTTTGTCTGGTTTCTTGCAAAGCAACCTTTAATAATGCTTTAGAAAATCAATTCCGTTTGTAAACTCTATCAAGTAATCACATGGAACTCGAAGCTTTAACTTCTGAAACTGAAGTTGCACAATAGGAAGTTGCCAAATGTGGATATTAGAGGAATTTGAGCATGCTGAATGCAGCCTTGCATTGGATAATAATGGTATTGAGGACTGTGCAGCTGTTTGCCTGGGAGTGAGTAGTCCCCGTCCTTGGAGAGCAGGGAATAGCAGGACCAGCCTATAACTATTGTAATCTACAAGATTATCCCATTAATCGTATTTGTCTCCATGAGTACCTTCGGTCTAACCCGAAGTGTTGTTTTTCCCTTGATGCAGCACATGCGAGAGAGCCTCTAATTGAAAACATTCTAGGGACAAATTTCAAAATGTTCTTAAATACAAGATGAGTTTTAGCTGCCCATAAAAGACAAGTTAACTGCATGCATCAAAACCTGGTCCGATGACATTTTTTGGTTTTTCTCTTTTTCAGTTTTTTTTTAACCTATAAAGTATTATCAGTTATTACGATCTGGAACACTCCAGTCTTTTTGTCTTTTTCTTAGGTAGCTCTGTTGCCTGCATTTTTTTTTTTTTTTTTTGCTGTACGTGGGCCTCTCACTGTTGTGGCCTCTCCCGTTGCGGAGCGCAGGCTCCGGAGCGCAGGCTCAGCGGCCATGGCTCACGGGCCCCGCCGCTCCGCGGCATGTGGGATGTTCCCGGACCGGGGCACGAACCCGTGTCTCCTGCATCGGCAGGCGGACTCGCAACCACTGCGCCACCAGGGAAGCCCCTTGCCTGCATTCTTAACTAGACAAAATGGCTAAGTGTTGGAGGACTTTGGGCCAGTGGGGGAGTGAACCGTCTCTTCCTTTTTTTGCACCCAGAATTCAACAAGACCTGGGAGATGCCGATTAGTCTGGGGACAAAAATTAAAAGCACGTTTTGAAAATGAGATTCAGATGCACAAGGATGGGATGATAGATTTTTATTAATGACATAATATCAGAGACATTAGCCCAGTTGTAGCAATGTTTCAAGGCCCAGGAAACTTCCTCTTTCGCAGCTGGTGTGACTTTTCATGCTGCTTCTGGAGCTTTCCCCTACTGAGAAGCTGTACAAATTTTAGGGTATGTGTGTTTCATCTCAATAGCTATGTTAAGAATATGGTACAGTACTGATCCCAGGAATCAAAAATATGCTGTATGTGTTTGCATTTGTCTCTGTAGTGAATATAAAAACTACATGTCCTCTCTCTCTCTTTCACACACACACACACACACACACACCATTCACACAGTAGATTTTAATATAGATCAGAGCTAAAGACCAAATGCTGACAGCAATGGAGAACAAATAATAAATTGATTTGCTAGCCTACACTTAAACTTCAAGCAAAGGAGATAACTTTTTGTTTATCTGACAAGTTCTGCATTGATCACAGACCCAAAGTGACCTCTAAGGTATAAAAACACATTAGCAGTTAGGAAAGATATTTGATTTCTTGGGTCATATATAACTGGGCAGCCTAGCACAGCTGTGACTTTCAAACTTGAACTATATTAGGAGAAGGGATAGAGAGGAATATAAGTATACCGTTTTTGAAACTGAGCTATAAAAACAGAAGTAGAGAGTTACTTCATGAGTTTGTTGACTGTCTTTCTTATTGTCAACATGACCTAATAGTCAAGCCTCAGCCAAAATAACTATATACTAATTCTACTATTATATGTGGTATATGTTTAATGGAGTTATTCATTCAATAAATATTTACTGGGTGTCAGTGGTGTGTCAAGCATGAGGGGTGTAGCTTTCACTGAGGATCAAACAAATGTTAAATTTTCTCTTTTTCTACCATTCCCTACTCTTTTCTCTATCTCTATCCCCCAAACTCCTAAGGATTTTAAAAAATATAATTGCTCTCATAATTGAATGTGTATACATAACATGCCTCTTTTGTTTTAGAAATCATGGTCTTCTAGAGTTTATTCCTTTAAAATAGATCACTAGGGACTTCCCTTTTAGCGCAGTGGTTAAGAATCCGCCTGCCAATGCAGGGGACACGGATTTGAGCCCTGGTCCGGGAAGATCCCACATGCCGCAGAGCAACTAAGCCCGTGTGCCACAACTACTGAGCCTGCGCTCTAGAGCCCGTGAACCACAACTACTGAAGCCTGCGTACCTAGAGCCTGTGCTCCGCACCAAGAGAAGCCACTGCGCTGAGAAGCCCGCACACCACAACAGAAGAGTAGCCCTCGCTTGCCGCAACTAGAGAAAGCCTGCACACAGCAATGAAGACCCCCCAAAAAAATAAAAAAATATTGGCACGCAGCTAAAAATAAAAAAATTAATTAATTGAAAAAAAATAGATCACTAGAGCATGCGTCCTCTAGTTCTGCTGACAGCTGTGCATTCTGCGTGGACTAAAGCAAGAGCTGGGTTCCAGGCCAGATTGCCACCTACCCACTGTGTGATCTTTGCCACTTCATGCTCTCAAAATCCCCAGCTTTTCAGTCTGCAAGAGAGCAAGAAGCTTGTAAACTGTAAAGTGCTGTAAGGAGTTGTGAGGACTCAGAGCCAAAGCTGAGGCAAGGGACAGAGGCAGCCCAGGTCCCGGTGTTGCCCCAGGAGATGGGAGGCCTGCTCATCCCAACCCGCTTCCCCGAGCCAAGGTCTAAAAAGGAACAGCGACATCTGCCCTCCACGGGAGACATGGGACTGTCTGGGGAGGGGCCACACGCGGCCTGATTGGCTGCAAGAGGCACAGGTAGCCACATGGTGGCCGTAAGGGGGCCAAATCAGCCTGTGTTCAAACAAGGGAGAATCTGTCAAGTGGCCCTGCTTCTCTAAGGCATGTGGAGCGGACGGTCACGGGTTGGACAGAAGCCCTGGGCCCACTCTCGGGTCTCAGCTGTGAGATTCAGCTGCTTTGCTTTCAAGAGGGGAAGGAAAAGAATGATGGAACCATGAACGGACAGGTGAGGGTGTCCCCTGGGCCCTTCTTCCCCCGGTGAAATCGCCTCTCAGTGGCACTGTCCCCAGCCACCTCTTTTCTGCCCAAATATGAAAGGGGCCAGAAAGAGAGGGGCAGAAATCGATGGGCTGGCTAATTCCAGTCACTGCGTTCAACCTCAGCCTAACAATCACCTTGCTCTGGAAGCCTTCCCCCGAGTCCCTAGGTCTCCCCCAGACCATGGTGGCACTTAGGACGTGTCACTGTAATTGCCTGCTTACGCATCTCATCTCTACCCCAAACTAGACTGTAGGCTCCAAGAGGGCAAGGACTGGGCCTGTCTTAGGCGTCCCAGGATCCTGCCCCTAACTTGTATGAATGACCCCAGGCATTTGGCTAGAGGTGGCTAGAGGGCAGGAGAAACACGCAGGGAAAGGCCTTCCCTTTTCTTCTAGGGTTCTGTTCCTTGGAATAGGATCTTCTTCCAGGGGAACTGAGATGCTTAGAAACGATTCCTTTTTTCTGACATACATAGCTGCTGGAGCAGCTGCAGCAGCAGCAGCCTAAGGGAGGGTGTGGTACAGTAGGAAGCAGAGGGCGTGAGCGTCCAAGCATTTACAGGAGAGGCAATCCATCTGGGTGGCTGGGGATTGAGAGTTTTGTACAAGTTCCTCTGAGAGCGCAGGGATTAAGATATCCTCCTGGGCAGCCCATCCAGTGACCCCAACATGAGGCCCAGGCATGCACACTGGGAGAAATGGTGTGAGATGACACGTCTTTGCTGCAAGGAACTGGGTCTCACAATCCTACCCGTAAACATATGGTTTTATGTAGAGAATCCTGCAATTCCTTGTTCAGTTTCACTGCCAAGTACAATCTTCAATAGCTACTGTTGTATCCTTATTGTGTAATTCAATTAAAGTCCAAGTTAAGAACTGTAACTGGTTATAGAACTGCAACTGGTTATTGTTTGGAGCAGAAACGCTCAGGACTGTGCAGGAACTAATAATTGTAGCTACAATTGACTGAATGTTTTCTATACTCCAAGCCCTGTTCTAAGTGCTTTACACACATTAATGGAAAAACATCTTCATCTCAACTACATGAGGTAGGCAGTTATTATCTTCATTCCGTCGTTGACGAAACTGAGGCCATCTGCCCCAAGTCCCACAGCTTAAGTGGCAGAGCTGGGATCTGGACGTGGGATCCTGTGCTTGAGCCACTTCTCACAGGAGGACCCTGTAGATCCTACTCCTGGGTTGCTCAAGGACGAAGGGGAGGGGTCTGCTTTCTTCCCACTAGTTAGGCCAGCAGGCAGAGCGCCATTGCCATGGCCAGTGTGCTGTCACTCTGGTCCCCTCTCTCCTCATTTTCACTGATGGCACTAGATTTATTTTCCAGGTTACCTTTGAGCATTTGACCAGCTTCCTTCTTTCTACAGTTTCCATTGTTGGGACCACGATTTCCCCAAGGTGCACCATAAATGACTGGTAGCAGAGTAGAAAATCTGAATTCCAGCCTTCTAGCATTCCAACTGGTTGTCTGTTGTCATTGTTGTTGTTTTTTAAATGGCAGCAGTGATATTTGTAGGAGAAAGAATACCCATTTTTCTTCCTTCCTGCCAAAAGGCTTTCTGTAACCTCCTGTTTTTCCATCTAAGTGATTTTTTTAGAAGCCTCCATGACTTAAAACTTTACTGCTGTGGTCATTTGCTATAACATTTGTATGGCTCTACTCGTAGATTTTAGAATTTGTTCCTGCTGTTTAAAGAAAAACATGAAAATCACTGCCTTCTTGGGTTGGGCAATAATGCTAGTTATTGGGTTGGGCTAAAATGATAAACATCTCTCTGAAAGTATTAAGATTTTATTGCAGGTTTATTGCAGGTTGGGAAAATGATGCCTGACAGTCAGGACATGTGACTGAATTCAAGCCCTCATTCTGCCGCCACTTCTGGGCAAGTCACTCCATTTCTCTGGTCCCCAGTTTCCTCATCTATTAAGTAAAAGAGTTGGACCATTGGAAAATTTAAAGTTACTTCCGGCTCTAAAAAGCTTCAATGACATTGCAGTGCAGCGTTGAAACGGCTGCAAGCTCTTCTCTGGACATTTCTAGTTTTCTCTCCTTTGCCAGCCTCTAACCTTGGATCCTCTTCTTCTCCCCCTGATCTGTGTATCCAGCTGTGACACCTCAAAGTCTCCTCTGTTTTCATCCCCAGGAAAATTCCCCTTGGTTCTCACTGATTCTCAGCTTTGTTTCTCCCCGGCCACATGGAGTGTGTTCTTTATGCCTTCAGATTGCATAGAATGTTCTGGCATTCTATTTAACTATTTAACAATGTGAGCACCTTTGAATATTTTCCTGAGTGCTTTCTTGTAAGTTTAATAGAATCTTTGCCACCAACTAACACAGAACTTTGTTCTTAGTAAGGGGGGGGGGGCGGTAAATAATCCGTAAAAATGAACTATGTAAAATGAACCCTCTGATTTTACAGATAAAGAAGCTAAGGCAGAAGGACAAGTTAACCTACTCAAAGCTCCAGCGGACGGGTGATGGAATAACACTGCTCCCAAGTCAGTACTCATTTCATGAATCCAGATCACCCTTTGTGTCCCAGATGCTGGCATGAGCTTATTTTCTCATTTTCTACTTTTGGTATAGAGAGTTTCCTGCCCAAACGTGTATCCACAGAAGACCCCATGGTTTCTGAGCTCCTCTTTAGCTGGTGGGGTATTTCTCTGACTAGGTGGTTATGGAAGCTGCTGTGTGATGCAAGCACACCGACTGGCCCAACATGCTTGCTCGGTAAATAATGATGCAGCCGAATGAATGAATGATTAATAAACCCAAAGATGTAGAGTTGAGTTTACTTACTAGTCAGGAGCACATCTGTAGAATTACTAGTTTAAATCAGTTCACTCAGATGCACTTCTTTTTTTTTTTAATTTTTAATTTTTTAATTGAAGTATAGTTGATTTATAATGTTATGTTAGATTCAGGTGTACAGCAAAGTGATTCAGTTATACACATATATATCTATTCTTTTAAAGATTCTTTTCCCTTATAGATTATTACAAGATATTGAGTATAGTTCCCTGTGCTATACAGCAGGTCCTTGTTGTTTATCTATTTTATATATAGTAGTGTGTATCTGTTAATCCTAAACTCCTAATATATCCCTCCCCCCCTTTCCCTTTGGTAACCACAAGTTTGCTTTCTATGTCTGTGAGCCTGTTTCTGCTTTGTAAATAATTCATTAGTATCATATTTTTAGATTCCACATATAAGCCATATCATATGATATTTCTCTTTCTCTGTCCACTCGGATGCCTTGCTTTTTTTTTTTTTGGCTGCGCCGTATGGCACGTAGGATCTTAGTTCCCTGGCCAGGGATCAAACCCATGACCCCTGCAGTGGAAGTGCGGAGTCTTAACCACTGGACCACCAGGGGAGTCCCTCAGATGCACTTCTGATTCACAAACATTCTTAACCTTCTTAACCGTCAATATGTTTTCAAATACCCGCCATTTTAGGGAACTGTTGGACAGGCTGCCTTTAAGAGGTGGCATTAAACCAATACACATCCAGAGAACTCCACTGACAGAGGAGGCCATGGATAGATCTTGATGTCTCAGTGACCTTTCTGCAAAACGGGGTCTAGGTTGAGAGTATCAAGCCCAGCTTAGGTACCTAAATTCTCCAACCATCTGCAAACCCTTATATGTTTAGAACTTTCAACTTCTTTTTCCCCCTCTTAAATACTTTCTCACAACGGGTAACGAAAAGCAACATTGGTCAGTGTGGTTTTCAATTTCTTTCTTTTCCTTTCCCTGCCATGCTGAGAAGGAGTCCGCTAGTTAAAGCAGAGGCAGCAGGTGGGAAAGAGACAAAGAGACACCCTCAGACTGGAGTCTCAGCCTTGGCGTGGCCGCGGAGCCTAGGAGTTCCTTCCGGCTCCTGGCTGTCCCTGAACGTGGCCTCCTTTGCCGGTTTCTGTATTCTAGTCACTGCCCCAGGCAAGTACAGACCTCTAGTGCCTTTCAAGTGGATCCAGAAGATATTTTTGAACACTTTTTCTGTTTAGCCAATTTACCCAAGCACGAAGTAAGCAACACAAGAAGGTGTGACTTTTGCTTACACCAGAGCACTGCAGGGTGTATAGCACACATATTTAATGTCATCTATATTTAATAAATGGGCACATGTAGTATATGAATACTTGTTTTAGTGAGTCCTTGCTTTTGCTTGCTCACACGCACTCCATGCTTTGCACGTGAGTCATCTTAGCAAGCACACCAGCCACCTCGCCAGCGTCCTTTTCCAAGGAAACTCAATTACCCCTGCATACATTTCATGCAGGTGAGCTGTGGCCGGAGGAGCTGGGCTGCCTTCCACCGTGCTCTGCCATGGACTGGGGTTCCTGTGATAGGACCACTGGAGATGCACATGAGAAAAGAAGCATATGGCTGTCGACAAACAACCCTGCATCTTCTAATTTATCCCAAGTTCACAGATGGGTAACCCGAACTTCAGGGATTGCCCAAGGTCATGGAGTTGACTGTTAGAGGCAGAAGGGGCCCTACACTTCTGACTTCTAATTCCTGGTTGGCTCCTTCCTTGTCTGAAAATAAAACACATTAGTAACATACCTTGATGCTTTCTTTTCTGTTCTTTTCTTTTTGATTGATGCCACCTACCATTTTCCTGTCACAGTGGGACATAAACAGAATATACCTACACCACTCAGTCATTTCTAATACACCTTAAATCTTATATCCCCCGCGCCTTGAACTTGTGCTTTTTCATACAGTAGCTGTAGTTCATATATATACAACTGTCTGCTTCAACTAGTGGATGTGTTACCAAAGGATTGTGGGCAATCGGGTTTTTGACTCTCTTCTCCCTGAATTATATTTTCTGATGTTGTTCTTATTTTTGATTAGACTTCAATAATGTCTTCTTACTCTACTCTAATTGATCACCTTTGTTGTTAATTTTCTTAGCCACGTCCCCAGCCTCTCTGGTAAGTAATTAGGAGTCAGTAAATGCTCACTAAATCACATTCTTTATAATGGTAAAGACAATGGTCATGAGAATAGGATTTGGAGGCAGATAAGACCTGTATTGGAATCTTGGCTTTTCCCAGACTACTTGGGTCACTTCATGCAAATTAACTAAATCATTCCATAAGATTAGGATAATAATCTTTTGAGGGCTATTGAAGTATAATATGAGATAATGTACAAACACCTAGTACAGTGCCTGACACATATTAATAAGCTTTAGGTATCATTGATGACGTGGGGTAGGTACCGTGCTAAGCTCTTGAGGACAAATAGAAAAACATGGTCCTTCCACTCAGTCACATGAGGTGACAGACATGTAGCTGATCAGTTATAAAACAGTGTAATACCCGCCGGAATAGAAGGCTCCAGGTGCTACCGGGGCACGGGGATTCATACAGCAGAATCATATTTAATTTTCACAAGTCAAACCATGCATGGTCTGCTTCCTCTTTCTTAAATATGCTGGACAACTATATTTTCATATGTATTCTTTGTGTTATCACATATATTATAAATTTATACCCTTGTATTATGAAATGGGTTTTATTCACAAAACCATGTATACTACATTCATGGGAGATTTGGGGGATTTTGAAGCGTGATTTTCATTATTTGTGATTCTAGTCTTACGAATCTAACCCTTCCGTCCTGCCAGATGCTATTTACCTGTAACTAGGTTTACTCTGAGGAGCTGAGAAGGTTCTGCTGGATTGGTTCATTAATCTAGAACATTCACTGAGCTGACAGAGACTGAGCTAGTGCCGTGGCCACACACTGTGCTGGGAGGGAGGGCGTAAAGCAGCTCAACCCAAGGGCCCAGGCCTTGTCCTCAAGGGGCTTCTATGTAAATGGGGGAGGCAGACGGGCAAGCCACGCTCAATATATCACTAGAGGTTTGAAGCAAGGGGAGAAGAGCTGATTGATTCCGCTGGGGCAGAGAGCAGCCACAGACGGGCGGGGAGGCAGAACCTTGCAGGGTGAGTGAGTAATCACGGCCAGTTAGAGTCAGAAAATCTTTTTCTTCTTCAGAGAGAAGAGTTGCAGGTAACAGCCTACAGGCAGAGGCATGAAGTGATTAAGGCAGACAGATACATTACCACGTTTCATTTTGAGAGACTGGAAAAGAAGAATCTGTTCTCAGGGGCAGGGTTTTATCCCAGATGACATCAGCGGGCTGCCAGAGGTCTTCTGTGCAGTGGGCAAGACTCATCCTTCCAAATGGAAAGGACATTAACAGGAAATTAACGAGAGAGAAGTGGTATGAAACATGCTTTGGGAACATTCTTTTTGTGCTTATTTAAAATATAAATGTATTCAATTATATTAGTAACTGAACAACATGCATAAATTTATTAGAAATAAGGGGGAAAAAACCTTGTAATCTTACCTTCCTAGAGATAACTACTGTTGGTATTCTAACGACCAATCTTCCAGATTTTATAATATGCAAAAAGGAATGAATAGGAAATCAAACAATATCTATTATTATTTTTATTTATTTATCTATTTATTTATTTATTTTTGGCTGCCTTGGGTCTTCGTTGCTGCGCATGGGCTTTCTCTAGTTGCGGCGAGCGGGGGATACTTTTCAATGTGGTGCACGGGTTTCTCACTGCAGTGGCTTCTCTTGTTGCGGAGCATGGGCTCTAGGTGTGTGGGCTTCAGTAGTTGTGGCACGCAGGCTCAGTAGTTGTGGCTCGTGAGCTCTAGAGCGCAGGCTCAGTAGTTGTGGCGCATGGGCTTAGTTGCTCTGCGGCAGGTGGGATCTTCCCAGACCAGGGCTCCAGCCCATGTCGCCTGCATTGGCAGGCGGATTCTTAACCACTGTGCCACCAGGGAAGCCCAATATCTATTATTTTGTACACTCTTCTCACTCAACATTATAGCATGAATATCTTCCTATATCAAAAATATATGCAGCTTATTTCAAAAATATTTTAATATATATGTTTACCAGGCAAAATAATTGTTATAACTTTAAGAATGAAAAAGTAGCAGTAAAAGACAAATGCTACAAACTGGTAAGTATAACTTACTGATATACTTGGAGTATCTACTAGACCCTGTAAGTCTATTTAAAAAGCAAAACAAAACAAACAACCACAATAAAACACACCCAAAATAGAAGAGAGGACTAAAAGGTAGAGACAGACCCTTATTATGTTATTACTACTCGATAAAAGTAATGAGACTTTTTATACAAGACAGTCACTTGCTGGGCATTGACTGACATGCATGTCTGTGTGTGAGAGAAAATCAAGATGGACTTTCCTGGGAGGGGCCTAACCACCGTGACCTCAAGAGAATCGTGACCTTATCGTGGCCGGAATCTCCTCATTTCCAAAAAAAGGAGGGCCATGAGAGATCTTCTCTAGCATGTATTGTGGCCCTTTCCACCTTTTCAAAAGACCTTGTCTTTGGGGAGAATGGCTTATTTTAGGAGGCTCGAATATCAGTTAGAACAAACTGTGCTCCAGAAGGGGCCGTAATAGACACTGGGTTTCAAGTTCTGATTCGAGAGCCTCCTATTCTAATTCAATTCAAAGCTGATTATTTACAGGCTCTTCTCTAAGAAGAAGAAGTCAAGGGGCTTCCCCGGTGGTCCAGTGGTTAAGACTCCGTGCTTCCACTGCAGGGGGCAAGGGTTCAATCCCTGTCAAGGAACTAAGATCCTGCCTGATGTGTGGCCTGGCCAAAATATTAAAAAAAAAAAGAAAAGAAAAAAAAAGAAGTCAATAATGTGGTGTGACAGGCTGGGCTGAATGTTAGGAAGCCAAATTAGAGGCACACGAGACAGGGCTGGGGGAGGACAGGGCAGAGGAGGGCTGGGGTGTAGGCGGGGGCTCAGCTGCCCTTGCTACTCAGCTCTGCACTAGCAGCTATTGCCCAGTGTCCTCTGCCAGTTCGAGGTCCTCTGTGGTTCATTGCCTGTGTCTCCCGGGAGATGAGATGGCTCAAAGACAGTCCATGTGGGACCTCTCTTGTTCCTGCTGCCATCTGCTCAATGGGCTAAGACACATGGATTTTGTAAGGGAGACGGTCTGGCAAAAAGGCCCCATAGGGATTGAAGCAGGTAGAGGCTGCAGAGATGAATGCCAGGGAGGAGTCTAAGCATGAACCATCACTACCACCACCACAATACTTAGAACGTATTGGATCTTTTCTCTGTATCAAGGACTGTGATCCACACTTTACATTTGTTTACCACGACCCTATTAGTGGATACTGTTATTATTTGTACTTGATAGATTAGGCAGTGGAGACTTGGAAAGGTTATATAACTTGACCAAGGTCACACAGTGCAAGGCAGAGTTGGAGTCTGAATTCATGCAGTTTGACTCCAGAATCCATACTATTAGGCAATGCCACACGACTGTCTGGATGTGCAGAAGAGAGGGGGACAGAAATCGAGGTGGTGGTGGGATTTGGGGCAGGGTGGGCAGGGGGCAGAGTCAGGAACAGATTTAAATAAAAAACTGGCAGAAATGGGGAAGTCTAGAAGGGAATCGGTTTTGATATATATATTCTGTGCATTTATATATAGCCTGTTTCTTTCTCAAATGGGTTTGAAGTAGTTTAGATTCAATATCTTAATTTCTTAACATTTTTCTTATGGCCACAGACTGAACGTCATTAATGTTTATAACCTAGCCCATTCACAAATTGCATCCCTGTACATCTGACCTTTTAAAAAAATATGTGACAATTTTTAAGGCTAATTGTTGGAAGATCTGTTTCATTACTTGGTTATAAGAACACTGAAGAATGGTTGTAACCCCTGACTATATTTCAATTTCACAAATCTTGCATTTATGCTGAAACTGCTGAGATAGGAGTCTTAGTTGAGCAAATGAGTAGCAACGAGAAAAGAAAGAAACAGGATAAATAAAAGAAATAAATAGAAAATATATCATTTGCTTGGACATTGGTTGGTTTTAGCATTAAAATATATGAAAACATATGAACCAAAAATATGGAACTACATTTGTAATATTTTCATAAGTAGTTATACTATGAGCCTATATTTGAACTTTATTTTTATATTCTTGCATATAAAGACTGCCCTTTGCTTTGCATCTCAGGCTGTTAATAACAAATTTCAAAATGGTCAAAGAAGAGCATTGGGAATGTTTTGTAAGTTTGGGAATGTTTTGTAAGTTTGTGTTCTTTGCCCATAGGCCATTCTCGTGAGCTAGAGAAAGTAGAATCCTAATTTTATTTATTTATTTTTAAATTAATTTTTGTTGCAGTATAGTTGCTTTACAACGCTGTGTTAGTTTCTACTGTACAGCAAAGTGAATCAGCTATACATATACATATAACCCCTCTTTTTTGGATTTCCTTCCAATTTAGGTCACCAAAGATCAGTGAGTAGAGTTCCCTGAGCTATCCAGTAGGTTCTCATTAGTTATCTATTTTATATAAAGTAATGTATATATGTCAGTCCCAATCTCCCAATTCATCCCACCTCCCCTTTTCCCCCTTTGGTGTCCAGACATTTGTTCTCTACATCTGTGTCTCTATTTCTGTTTTGCAAATAAGATCATCTATACCATTTTTCTAGATTCCACATATATGCATTAATATAAGATATTTGTTTGTTTCTTTCTGACTTACTTCACTCTGTATGACAGTCTCTAGGTCCATCCATGTATCTACAAATGATTCAATTTTGTTCCTTTTTATGGCTGAGTAATATTCCATTGTATATGTATACCACATCTTCTTTATCCATTCTTCTGCCGATGAGCATTTAGGTTGCTTCCATGACCTGGCTGTCATAAATGGTGCTGCAATGAACATTGGGGTGCATGTGTCTTTTTGAATTATGGTTTTCTCTGGATATATGCCCAGTAGTGGGATTGCAGGGTCATATGGTAATTCTATTTTTAGTTTTTTAAGGAACCTCCATACTGTTCTCCGTAGTGGCTGTATCAATTTACATTCCCACTAACAGTGCTAGAGGGTTCCCTTTTCTCTACACCCTCCCTAGCACTTATTGTTTGTAGATTTTTTTTTAACGATGGCAGAATCCTAATTTTAAAACTGAGCAAAGCAGAGAAGGAGAAGGTGATTCTCAGCCAGCCTTGTAGAACCACCACTGAACTGGGTCCAATGACCCCTGAGCCAGTGCTCTCTCTGGGAGATTCATTCTCCTCCATTTTTTCATTCTAATCCACTTTGAGGGCTCCTGTGAAAGAGAAATATTTGAATGGTCAGAGCACAGCACTCAAGACAATCTCTGGAAACACTGCAAGAATTTTATAGGAAGAGCAGATCATGGGGGACCATCCACCCATGAGGTCAGGAGGCCAACTCTTGCCTCAGTGTGGTCACTAAGTAGCTGAGTGACCCCAGGCAGTTAGTATTTCGTGACTATAGGAATAACTAGCTTTCAGGTAGTGAAACACGCACTCTGTGATTATGAGACAGAGTAAATGCTTTTTTTTTAAAGGGGAGAATCTCTCGCCTTGATGGTGAATTTTCCCCCCATTGTCGCAGAATCTCTTTGGCTTGCTTGCAGCTTCTCTCAAGGTCCGTGTGCATGTTCTTCTTTGGGCTAATCAGCTACTCAGTTCAGCCGGGTCGCCTGTCCGGGGACCAATTTTATAGTTTGGAAACTTGAGTAGATTATCCAGGCCTGTGGCCACAACTCTCACTTTCTCTTTCTGTCTTTGCTTCTCTGATGCCATTTCTTCCTGAGAGAAGAGGAAAAAACCAATGCTGGTCAATTTGGCTATCCCTAGGAGTTATGATTTTTGTTTTTGTTTTTTGCATGAGAGGAGATTGATTCGGACAGATAAAGTGAGGTGGATGGGGAATCTTATTTGTTCAGCCTCCTTCTGTTCCTAATTACCAGGAATTACAGCAAGGTTGGCAGGATTTTCCAAAGGATTTATGATATTTTTAAGGAAAGTGAGGAGAAAATAAATTTGGTAAAAATTTTCTCAGTTTTGAGGATTCATTTTGCTTTATGTTTGGTCATTTTGTTTTTAGTTCAGCGTTTTAGGGGAAAAGTAAACCCAAACCACAAGTTTATTACATTGTAACAAATTACAGGGCACACCTGTATATTTTGCGGCTCCCTTCTATGGAAAGAGAATTGCTGTCAGTCTTCAAACAATAAGGATTCTGATTAAAGTTATGGAGTGCATGATTAAACACTAACATCTGAGATGAATAACAGGGAATGAAGGCATTTTGTCATAATTTAATTTTTATTCGTTTCTAGAAAAAAATTGCTCAACATAAGCTGGGCCCACTCAAATGGGGGGCATGCATATGTTACCCGTTCTGCCAGGCTCACAACCAATTGGAGTGTTAGCTATTTATAAATTCAAGGTTGACTGAAACCTTCTCGCCACCACACAAGGCTCCCTCCTTAATAAAAGAAGATCCACTGGTAGGTGTTGGGAGCAAATGTTTAACAAGAGTTTTCCGGCCCTGAAATATGGAGGAGGAGAGGAAACGTATGGCAGTAGCTACTGAGGCCATAGACTGCGGGATAAAAAGACTGGGAAAGATGGATGGGGAAAGAATCGGCGTGTCCATATGGGGACCTTCATTGACTGGGAAACCGGAGCGGGGGCGGAGGGGGTGGGTGTAGTAGAGAAACTTGATGAGAAAAGAATGATGAAGAGAAAAGCAGGTGGTTGCTTTTGACGCTAGATGGATTTGCTTCCAATGGGAACTTGAGGTGCTTGTTTGGGAAGGGAAGTCCGAGCCACTTGGCAAGCTGTTTCTGGTGTGTTGCTCTATTGCTGGGAAGAGGGAAGACAAAGAGAAAAACTCCTTTTCCTTTGCACGGAAGTACTTAAATTTGGGAACTTGTATAGTTACTGAGAGGCGGGAGATGGAAAGAATATTTAACAGGGCACATTGGGTTACAAGTGCCAGAAAAACCAACCCAAAATGGCTGAAGAAAAGAAATGTGTAGGCTCCCCCCTAGAAAAGTCAGGGACAGCCTGGCTACAGGAATAAGTGTATCCAGGGCCTCAATAATAAATATAGATCTTTCCATCTCTCCATTCTGTTCTCCTTCATCATTGCTTCATTCTTGAACTCCACATGTTGGCACAGTAGTCGCCTCTACCTCCAGGCCAGTATCAATCTAGATTGTTGTCTGTGGGTAGATAGCTTACTTTCCTCCAACAGCTGAACAATGAAAAAATCCTGGGCCTCAATTTTCCTTGAACTGAATTGGGTCACATGCTCACCCTTGAGCCAATCGCAGGCAGCCAAGGAGAATGGAATGTGCTGATTGGCTAAGGCCTGGGTCACATGGCTGCCCTGGAGTTAGGGGTGGAGTCAGATCCAGTGAAACATTAGAACTGAGAGCAGACCTGGGAGTGGTTGCTAGGCGCCAGAGAAAGGAACCTCCTGTGTGTGGAGTGCAGGTAGGAGGGGCTTTGTTCACATTTTCCCATGCAAACCACCCTTCCTATGAGAAAGTCATTATTGCCACCATCTTGTAAATGAGTAAACTGTAACTTAGAGAGATTAAGTAACACTTGTGATACTAGTAAGTGGAGGAGCTGGGGTTTGAACCTGTGCCCACTGACTCTGCTAGTATTCTTTATGTATCACCAACATCAAAACCCAGGCCCTACTGATCATCTAACCAAATCCTCCTCAGCTATTTGCCTTTTTTTTTTTTTTTTTACAAGTATAGGTCTGTCGAGGATGACACTGAGGCATCTGTCTGTAGGAAGGGTGGGGAATATCACCTTTGCTGGCATCAGAACCCCTTACATTTAGCTCTATAAAAATACAAAATCCTGAGCTGCCATCTGGGGTCTACAGACTGTCAGAGTCGCAGGGTAAAGGGAGGACTCCGTTTCCCTCCCTCCTCCCTTAGAGCAGATCATCATCACCTCACACCTACTTCTACCTGGCACCCTGGGCTCTCTTCTCTCAGTGGTAGTATCATCTCCACACTGTTAGACCAACCTCACTTTTCCCACTCAGGTACCTCAGTGACTCATGGTGTATCCTGCTCCACCAAACCTCAAGTCCTCCCTGCCTAGAACAGCCATCCTTCACTTGTTCAGTGAAGTCTCCCTTGACTACTCCCCAACTCTGGGTCTCCTCTGCCCCTAAACAATGTTCTATTTCAGTTCTTATGTATGATCACACACACATGTGTATATATATGTACATGTATACACATGTGTGTGTGTTCACATGTATTCAAATACTGTTGTCCCTATGAGAACATGAGCTCCTTGAGGATAGAGTCCATGTCTCAAATTTAAATTTTTTTAATTAATTTTATTTATTTATCTATTTCGGAGGTATCCTTATGCTTGTTGTAGGCTTATATATCCTTATAAGTTGTAGGCTTATAATAGACTTTTTTCAGTAAAAAATTGTTTCAAAAATTTATTAAAAAATATGCATATAGTACATCAAATAATAAAGAAGAGCTTATAATAGAAAGCAACAGTTTCTCGATTCACTTCTTAGCACCAATTTCAGCCTTCAGTTCCATTAGTAGTTGTCTCCATAACTGCAGGGTAGATGATCTGCCTGCACAGCTCTTTCTTGATTTGTTATCTTAGACTATTCAATATTATTGACTATTCAATATTACTGAATTTATTATTATACTAGACTAGTCAATAGTATTGACTCTCCTCTGTGAAAATTGAGAATTTACCTCATTTTTACTAATTCCTTCCTCCAAGTGTTTGATTTTTTTTTTTAATTTTTTGGCTGCGCCACAAGGCATGCGGGATCTTAGTTCCCTGACCAGGGATTGAACCCACACCCCCTGGGTTGGAAGCGCACAGTCTTAACCACTGGACTACCAGGGAAGTCCAAGTGTTTGATATTTATATTATTATTTTCATTCTTTTGGTTATCTTTATAATTTTGGACATTATACTTAATCCTCTATATCTTGTCTCATTATTTTAAAAATTTAAATTAGTATATTAACTGATTATTTAACAGGAAAGAATTTGAGTTGATGACAAATTAGCTGGCTATTACCAATCCCCTTTCCTAATGTTATGAGTGTGTCAGAGAAGGTAATATTTATGCACGTAGAACCCATATATAAAGCCTCACTCCTTCATGGTCCCTTCTGGTATTGTGTTGCATTCAAAGAAATATTGATCCTGCATCCAAAGTAATAGGAAAGCAATGAAAATATTTACTACAGTTTCTTGTGAAACTCTTAAAAATGGAATATTTAAGGGTTTACCCTTTTTCTGTGGAAGAAACAAATGGATGCGCAAACTGCTGGGACTTGGTGAGACAAGGTTGTGTCTGTGAGGGGTGAGGCTCAAAGACAGGTAGGGAGCTGGGAGGGAAGAAAGCAGATAAAGGCAATGAATTTCGACAGCAAAATTTTTCTTAGGACTCGGATATTTGAGGCCCAATGTCTTATGATACAAATTCAAAACACATGATACAAAATTAAAGTACACAAAAATACATCCTGCAAAGTATATTTTCCTCTCAGTCTGTACTCCAGGCACTAAGTTATCAGTTTCTTGTGTATCTTGATGGAGATGTGCATACACAGATATATAACTGTATCTTCATTTTCCTCCACATATGTAGAGTTCCGTAAACACATACTTGTACCTTGCTTTTTTTTCCTTTTAACAATGTAATTGGGATCATTCCATAAAACTTCAGAGAGGGCTACTCCCCTTTTTTCCCTTTTAACATTCTATGGATGTACCAGTTTATATAAATTATTATGGAATGTTTTCAAAGATACGTTACTTAAAGACATTCTTTCAATGTATTATTTAAAGGTCTCACAGATGACTGAAGTGTTCCAGTCTCTTTGCTGTGTTAAAGTTGCAGTGAATATCCTCTTAGGTACCTAATTTTACACATGTGCAGGTGTATTAGTAGTTTCAATTTCTATAAGTGGAATTATTAAGTCAAAGGGTATGTGAATATAAAATTTTGTCAGTATTATATATTTATAAAGAGATATTTGCTAAATTTTCATAACAGAAGTTGTGTCAATTTACACTCCTACTCTTTTTAAATATCTTTACAACATTTTTTACCTAAAATAAAACCTTAATTATCTTAACCATTTCTAAGTGTACAGATCAGTAGTGTTAAGTATATTCACATTGTTGTGCAAACAATCTCCAGAACTTCTTCATCTTGCACAATGGAAACTCTGTGCCCATTAGGAGTTTGGGATTAACATATACACACTACTGTATATAAAATAGATCAACAAGGACCTACTGTATAGCACAGGGAACTCTACTCAATATTCTCAAATAACCTGAATGGGAAAAGAATCTGAAAAAATAAAGGAGTGGATATATGTATATGTATAACTGATTCACTTTGCTGTACACCTGAAACTAACACAACATTGTAAATCAACTATACGCTAATGTGAAATAAAATATTTTTAAATAAAGGAAAAAAAAAAACGCTGAAACTCTGTGCCCATTAATCGGAAACTCTCCATTCCTTCCCCCCACCTCTTAACAGCTGCTGTTCTACCTTCCATTTCTATGAATTTGACTATCCTAGAGACCTCATCTATGTGGAATTATGCAGTATTTGCCTCTTTTGTGACTGGCATATTTCACTTAGGGTAATGTCCTCAGGCTGTAACATGGGTCAGAATTTACTTCCTTTTTAAGGCCGAATAGTATTCCATTTTGTGTATAGAGCATATTTTGTTTACCCAATTATCTACCAATGCACACAAGAGTGGCCTCCACCTCTTGGCTATTGTGAACAATGCTGCTATAAATATGGGTGTACAAGTATCTCTTTGAGAACCTACTTTCTGTTCTTTTAGATATATACCCAGAAGTGCGATTGCTGGACCATATGGAAAGTCTATTCTTAATTTTTTGAGGAACACCATACTGTTTCTATTGTGGCTATACCATTTTACATTCTCACCAGCAGTGTACACTCCTACCATTATGAGCGAGCGTGCCTGCTCTCTGACACTCACATATTCCTTTTACTGCAAACTGTGATAATATCCTTTGTCCACTTTTCTCTTGAACTGTTAGACTTCTTTGTAAAGATTTTTTGTATTAAATAAGGGTTTTTTTTTGTAATATGAAATCCAAATATTGTTTTCCAGTTTGTTATTGTCTTGATTTTTGATTATGGAGATCTTGTTTTCCCTTAGACATGTTCCATTTTGTTGTAGTCAAATTTATCTACCTACACTCTATGACTTCTAGGTTGTTTTATACTTTCTTTAGAAAGTCCTTTTCCTGCTTCCAGACTGTAACAAATTTTCCCATGTTTTCTTCAAGTATTTTGTGGTTTCTTTTTTAATGCTTGAATCTTTGATATATGTGGGATTCATTTTGTTCTAAAGTATGAGGTATAAGGATCCTACTTAATTTTCTTCCAGATTCCATTCTTTGTCTCAGCAAGCGTCCAGTATTACTGTTATTTTTTTGTTTGTTTTGCGGTATGCGGGCCTCTCACTGTTGTGGCCTTTCCCGTTGCGGAACACAGGCTCCGGACACGCAGGCTCAGCGGCCATGGCTCACGGGCCCAGCCGCTCCGCGGCATGTGTGATCTTCCCGGACCGGGGCACGAACCCGTGTCCCCTGCATCGGCAGGCGGACTCTCAACCACTGCGCCACCAGGGAAGCCCTGTCTGACATCTTTGAAGAGGTCTCATGTTAAGAAGATCAACTTGGAACATTGATGTTTTCCACTCGAATTAAAATGAATTATAGCTTAGGTTAAAGATAAAAATAAATAAAAATAACATTTATTCGTGTTAATTAAGGGCAGTAATTTTATTTAGAAAAAACGTATTCCCTTACCAAAGGCATAATTTTAGGGTTCGGTTTTAATATGCAAGCAGATTGATGCCTGCTTTTCAAAAAGCACATGTTCTGTGAAGTAAAGAATGTAGGTTGCGACCTCATTTCCTCGGAAGACAAAAGGGAAATAAAATTTTTTCAAGGTTAAAGGACTTACTTTTAAGGCAAAATGCGTGTCATTTCACCATGGTGAGTTGACAAAAGTGCTCAGTTTGCAAGGAATTAAAAGATGAGCAAGACTGTAGTTCCAGAGTTGTCCAAGTATGTGATGTCACTAAAGGGAGAAGGGGTGCTTTCAAGGGAAAGATTAAAAGAACAATCACCTAACTAAAACCCTCTAAAGACCCCAAGTCAGGAGACCACCAAAATAGAGCCACTGAGAAAGAAACTCATTTGAGACAGAATCGCAGGGTAGCTTTCGCCTGGAAAACGTCAAAAATGCTGATGAATACCTGCCCTAATTAGTGTTAAATGGACCTTCTAGAAAATGTCTGAGTTATAGAACATTTCAAAAATAATTTGGAATCTTCATCGTATACCTGATGAATGAAAGAATTCCATTAAAGTACCCAATAGTTGCATTACTTTGCATACAATTGCATCTAGTACTATTTTATATTCCACTCTTTTCACTGGACCTGATTTTGTGTCCATATTTGCTTATAGCTACATGGTCCAGCCCTCATATTCTTTTAGGAGATACATAGTTTATAGAACTTTTAAAAAATTTATTTAAGGAAAGGAGTTTTATGACTTTCAAATTCAGGCAGTAACTGCTGACAGGACAAGGAGAAGTGAAAGTTGCCTATGCATTTAAGAGAATCCTGCAAGTGCTTTAACAAATAGATAAGATGTGCTTCAAATGAGCTCATCCATCGTTTGAATAAAAACTGCTGGGAAGGTGGTGCTTAAGCAGTTTGTGGTCTTTGATGCAAATAGGGTTGACATTCCTTTTGCTTATTACATTGTTCAAGCTTCCTTTCAAAGCTGGTGCCCCCAAACCTCAGCCCCGCTCTACAGAGCACTGGTCTCCAGCCCTGTCTGCACATTAGAATTCCAGTGGGGGGGGGGAGGGTGCGGAAGGGGAGGGGACTTGGATTCCAGATATCCAGGCCTTATCCCAGATTAACTGCTTCAAAGAGGTCTGGATATTGGTAGTTTTTCAAAGCTCCCCAAGTGGTTATAAATGCAGCCAGGGTCCAGAACTACTGGTCAAGAGAATATGTTAACAATTCCATCATCTCTGTCCTTTGATTTCTATAATGAGGTCTATTTAGGTCACCAGAAAGCAAAAGGTTTATCTTGACTCCCCCTACATAGCAAATTTATCAACATATCCCAATTGCTAAAATGAAAATGAAATAGCCTGAAATAAAGATTGAAATATTTATTCATTTAAAAAATATGTATTAAACATGTAATATGTGCTCTGTTTTAGATAATACGAGTGATTGCAAAATGAATAAGACACCACCTCCCTGTTATTTTTTAGTATGACCGGAAAGATAAAAAATGTAAAATGGCGCTTCCCTGGTGGCGCAGTGGTTGAGAGTCGGCCTGCCGATGCAGGGGACACAGGTTCGTGCCCCGGTCCGGGAAGATCCCACATGCTGCGGAGCGGCTGGGCCCGTGAGCCATGGCCGCTGAGCCTGCGTGTCCGGAGCCTGTGCTCCGCAACGGGAGAGGCCACAACAGTGAGAGGCCAGTGTACAGCAAAAAAAAAAAAAAAAAAAAAAAGTGAAATGAATCCCAATAATACATGGCAAAATCTGTTTTGATTCACGAGAGATGTAGAGGCAGAATGCAAGCAAAGTTTAGTATTACTTCTAGTGGGGAAGGTTTTGAAAAGCAAGCGAGATTTGAGCTGCTCCTGCTTGCACAGCCTGAGGTGTAGGAGGCAGCTGGGCAGAGAAGAGCAGGAAGGAATCTAAGCCTGAAGGAACGACGTGAGAAAGGGCAGCAGCGTAGGGTGTATACGGGGAACAAGTGTTGAGTGTGGCTCCGGTCTTTTGGAGCAAAAGGATTAAAGGGTGCGATAACTCAGGTCTTGAATTTCAGTCCGAGAGTCCTACATTTTGTGTTAGTCGTGTGAAAAGGGCCCCTCATGACAGACACTTTCCTTTTGGAAAATGTGGTAATGTAGTGATGTAAAAATGCAAGACTGAAAAATGTTCTATCCTGATAGAAGCCCGGAGAAGTAACGATGTCTAAATCCATCCCTGTCTGGCCTAAGGTTTCCTAGAATTGTTCATTCTCCCAGCGTGGCCTCTGTGAAGGCTGGGTAAGTGCTCTGTGTTTTTTCCCCCCTGCCACATTCAATAATGGTTAAAGACTTAATTATCTTTTTATGAGCACAACAGTCCCAGTTTTCTGTTGCTCAAACACAAAGGCATCATCTGTCTTCGGCAGACATTCAGTTGTTGAATAGGAGAGAAGGAACAGCGGCAGGAGGGATAGATGCATGCAGGATCAGGGGAAAGTGTACTCTGGAAACACAGAGCCCGGAGGAGCCGACCTGTGGATGAAAGGAGATAAGGCCTACTGCGCGTGCGCTCAACACCTTGCATGGTCCCTGGTCAGAACAGAATAACCGCCGAAAAACATTTAAGAGACTCAGGAACTAGTGAACTCAAGGGAATAGGACTCTTGTGGTTTGTTTGTTTTTTGTAATTTTAAGAAACACTTTCTTTTATCTCTTACAGCATTATCATGAAATATTACAAAGACAAGAGTAGAATATTAACCTTATGATTTGTCAAAATCTCAGCATTAGGCCAATTTGTGCCACTTGTTTTTTGGAGGAATAAAACAAATACAGGCTGTACCTACAAAAATCTATGCAGTTTACGGTTTTAAATTTTGACACCGTGTTTATAGATATTATTTGACAACTTCCTTTTTTAAATTTTTTAGAAAATTAAAAAAAAGTATTTTTACTTTTTATTTTTTTTAATTGAAGTGTAGTTGATTTACAATGTTTCAGGTATACAGCAAAGTGATTCAGTTAGATATATATATATATACATATCTGAATATATATGTTCTTTTTCGGGTTCTTTCCCATTTTAGGGTATTACAAGATATTGAATATAGTTCCCTGTGCTATACAGTAGGTCCTTGTTGTTTATCTATTTTATATGTAGTCCTCTGTATCTGTTAATCCCAAATTCCTAATTTATTCCTCCCTCCCCTTTCCCCTTTGATAACCATGTTTGTTTCCTATGTCTGTGAGTCTGTTTCTGTTTTGTAAGTAATTTCATTTGTACCTTTTTTAAGATTCCACATATAAGTGATATCACATGATGTTTGTCTTTGAGCAACTCCCTTTTTTACTCAACAATCTCATATGAGATTTACTCGTCTTGGTTCACTTTGATGGCTGTTAAGTATATCCTGTTCTATGAAGACACCACAACCTGTTTATCCATTCGCATTTGTAGATATTTGGGTGGTTTCCAAATGTCCACTTTACAACTGCTGCTGTAGTGAATACCTCTGTACGTGATTCCTGGTGCAGATGTGAGAGAGTCTCTTGGTCAATATGTCTAGAAGAGGAATTCCTGGGTCATTGGGTGTGAGCATTTCCAGCATCCTGTGGCCAAATTGCTCTAAAGAACAAACATAAAACAGAAACAGGATCATAGATACAGAGAGCAAATAGGTGGTTGCCAGGGGGGTGGAGATGAGGAGATGAGAGAAAGAGGTGAGGGGGATTAAGAGGTACAAACTTCCAGTTACAAAATAAATGAGTCAATGAGTATGAAGTGTACGGTGTGGGAAATACAGTCGATAATAACGGAATGGCTTATGGTGACACATGGTATGTAGACTTATCATGGGGGTCATTTTGTAATGTACAGAAATGTCAAATCACTGTGTTGTGTACCAGGAACTAACATAGTGTTGTAGGTCGATTATATTTCAAACCCAAACAAACCCACAGGAAAAGAGATCAGATTTGTGGTTACCAAAGGTGGGAGTGGGGGGATGGAATTGGCTGAAGGCAGTCAGAAGGTACAAACTTCCAGTTATAAGATAAATAAGTACTAAGAATGGAGTGTTCAACGTGATGAATACAATTAATGCTGCTGGATGTTACAGATGAAGGTTGTTAAGAGAGTAAATGCTGAATTCTCATCAAAAGGAAATAAATATACTTTTCTTTTTCTTTAATTTCGTGTCTCTATGAGATGATGGATGGTCTCTAACTTACTGTGATCATCATTTCACGATGTATGTAAGTCACATCATTAGGCTGTACCCCTTACACTTATACAGTGCTGTATTGAGACATTTGGAAACCACCCAAATAAAACTGGAAGGAAAAAGAAGAGCATCAGATATCTTTCTTTTTACATAAGTAAATATTACATAAGTCCTCAATCTATAACATACAAAATATGATTTTATTGGTATACACTTTTCTTAGAAGTTTGAAATATTGCAGGCACTCAGTGGGAATAATAAAGTGGCTTTGGGACACAGGTTCTCAGAAACCTGTGGCATTTGGGCCAAACATGGCTGCCAGCCCAACCTGTTCGCCAGAAAGACCCTGTCCCTTCCTACTGCCCACCCCACTCCCCTTGCTCACAAAATTTAGCATGATGTTATTAGAACAGCATTTCCATCCCCTCTCCCCCTGGTCAGAAAAATGGAGGGGGACACTTAGCCTGTAGCTGTTCAAAGGCTGCTGATCTCTTTTACCAAACGAATCCAAAGACCCAGAAGAAGCCCCATCAGGAGGCAGCAAGACTGTGCGGCAGCAGCAGCAAAGAGATAGCTGCCGATGCGCGTGGACCAGAAACAGGGGCGTGGGCTTTGCAGCCTGGTGATCTCATTGTGCATCCTGACTTGGCCACTAATAGCTATGGGACATGTCAGACGGGTCACCTCGCTGAGTCTCAGTTTCCTCATCTGTAAGAAAGGGAATTTAAACACCTGCTTTTTTGTGTTCTTGCGAAGATTAAATGAAAGAAAAAGTGTTTTTACCCAGCACCGTGCTTTGCATGTGGCTCATTAAATATTTATTTTCCTTCCCCTTGGGAGAGCAATGGCAGGGCTCAAATGAGATAATATAGATGGAAGTACTTTGTAGTCTGGGAAGAGTCATCTCTGTGCCAGTTGGAATCCTGATGTGGTGTGACATTGACTCATTCCTGACCTGATGGGTCTGATCTGAACAGCTGGATACTTATTTTCTCTTGCGTGAGAGAAAGGGGGTAAGAACATCCGGAAAGGAACACGGGTGTGCAGGACTCTGGGAAAAGCCAGTGGGCAGAATGAGCTTTGAAAATGTTTCTGCAAGGGTGTCCAGACTCTTTTCAGTCACCAAATGACCAGTTTTATGAAGGATTTTGAAATATAATGGGATGCTCAAGATTTCATGCCCTACAGAGTGCTTACATCAGAATGTGACCAAATCATTTCCCAGGTCGTCACATATACCATTAGGCCAATGACATATACAATATTATCAAATTAATTTAGAGTATAGCTAAGAGTCTGTTTTACGGATTTGTACATTAAAAACGTCTTTGTATTGGAAATTGTGTTTAAATCTGCAAAGAATATAGTCATTGGGATATCAGATGGGTCTGAACGTGGTGGTTTTCCTTGAGCAATCCTGAATTAGCATCATAGATATTGAAGATGGCATTAGCTAATGCTGCCCTTTGCCAAGAGGGACAGCTGTGTCCTTCTGAGCTTTTTGTACCCACCTGGGGCCCCCCTCTGCTGTGGGTTGGGCTCCCATAGTTCATCTTTACCTCTCCCTTTGCTGACTCTCCCAATAATCTACCTTCTGGGGTTTGGTTAGGCTTCATTATACATCCTCATACTCCCAAATTGTGAAATCATTCTTTTCTTTAGAACTCTTTCAAAATAGACATTGTTTTGTTTTGTTTTGTTTTTGACTGTTTGTGGGATCTTAGTTCCCCAACCAGGATTGAACCCAGGCCATGGTAGTAAGAGCGCCTAGTCCTAACCACTGGACCACCATGGAATTCCCATCAAAATAGAAGTTTTAATGTAATAAGCATTCTCGAAGTTTTCTTCCCAATTTTTCAGGTTCTTCTGGGCTGCCTTCTGAAAAATTCTTCCCCTTCTCTTTCTGTTAATTAGTTGGTCCTCAACTAGCTCCCATCTCTGGCATATAGTGTGTGGACAGGAATGAGCTAGTGGAATGAATAGTTGCCTTAAGTAGCTACCTGCTCCATTCTCTGACATGCCCCATTTATGGGCCTTTGTAGTTTTTCCATTTTTTAGTTTTCTCTTATCATAAAACTTTCCTGGGAGCTGATCACCTTACAACTAGTATCTTAACCAGCTGCTAACGGTAGTGGACCAGCTTGTTCTTGGGAGAACAAGCTTCTGGAGGGAACTGGATTGGAATGGGTCTTCTTTAAGAAAAAGAGTAATGGTACAGGTGGCAGAAAGATTCCAAAACCTCTGCTTCATAGTTTTTACTAGGGTTTCAGACTGAATCAGAGGGAAGGATTCATGAAATGCTTTGCTTTGTTTTCTAAGTATAGGAAAGATCAAAATGGATCAAATTGACTCAGTGTGAGAATGAAGTGGGAAGAAGGGCGTATCCGTTGATTTCCATTTTGGCTGAAGAGTATGTGTGTGTGTATATGTGTGTGTGGGGGGAGGTCCCACCATAAGTGATGACAATTGATGTTAGTGATCTGAGGGAAGGATGTTGAAAAAGAATGAGAAACTTTTTGAGTCAGTCCGTTCTTAGTAACCAGTGGTTGTTAAGATTGGGTGTATAAAGAGGTGTGAGAAATAATGCCTGCTTTGTAAAAAACTTTCATCTCATAGAGGAGTCAAGATGTATAGAGAAAGGTAACATTGCAGTAGGGGGCCAGCTGAGTTTAGAGCCAAGTGAGACCCAATTTGGAAGTCAGAGGAGGGCTGGGCAGGATAAGAGAGGCTCCCAGAGGAGGTGGCCCTTGAAATGGGCCTTAAAGGATGGGGAAGGTTCAAAGGGGCTGAGCATTCCAGATAAGGAGGACTCCAAGGTCTGTCTGGAATGCAGGCAGGGAGCAGTGTGCTGATACCCAGCATCTGTTAAGGAGATTAATGGAGGAGAAGCCAGGAGAGAGAAAAATTCGTTGGGATAGTATATGGGGAATCTTGGATCCATAAAATGTGGAGGCTCAGGGATGTGCAGGAATGGAAATGTTCATGAAGAAAGAAGCAAGATGCACACGGTGGTTGCTGGGAGAAGGCAGCTTGGCTTGCATGAGGGCCAAGCCTCTAATGAAGATCCCTGGTTGAGCTGTAATCCTGAGAGGTAGGGACCAAGTGGAGAGGGGAGAGGGATGTACAGGCTATGTGGGAGGGACTTTGTGACAGTTCAGAGAGCTGTGTGGACCACCCGCTTTGCTCTGACACCCTAGGGAGATCAACACTAATAGGAATAGAAGGGCTGGTGGGATGGGCACACTCAGGGAATCTCAAGGGTTAACTTCTTTTTATTAATATAATTACTTTCGTGTTTTTCTGTTTTCTTTTAAAATAACTTCAAACTGAAAAACAGGTTGCATAAAAATAGGACGAAGAACATTTTTAGTTTTAGAGCATCTGAAAGTACGTTGTGGGCTCAGTGTGCTATGGCTTCCAATTACAATACTTTAGTGTGTAATTCCTACAATGCAGGACATTCTCCAACATGATAGGATACACCCATCAAAATCAGGAAGGTAACACTGAGCCGTTACTAATATCTGATCTTCTGACCTTTTTCAGGTTTTTCCAATTGTCCCAACAGCATCCTTTATAGCAAAAGCATCCAGTGCAGAATCACACATTGCCTTTGGTTCCCATGTCTCTTTAGTCAGGAAAAAAGGAAGGGAGGATAGGGAAGGAAGGGAGGAAGGGAGGGAGGGAGGAAGGATAGAAGAAGGAAGGAAATTCCTTGTACATTTCACAAACCATCAGCCCTGCCTGGAAGCAGCAACAGACAGCACTCAATACTTTTTTTCCTTTTACAACTCAGTCAGCTTTCAATTATCTGCCCAAATGAGTGGAATGGACAAATCTGTAATAATGGATTTTCGAATGTATTTTGCAACAGTCTTTGCGGTGCGCGGGCCTCTCCCTGTTATGGCCTCTCCCATTGCAGAGCACAGGCTCCGAACGCGCAGGCTCAGCGGCCACGGCTCACCGGCCCTGCCGCTCCGCGGCCTGTGGGATCCTCCCGGACCGGGGCACGAACCCGTGTCCCCTGCATCGGCAGGCGGACTCTCAACCACTGCGCCACCAGGGAAGCCCTGCAACAGTCTTGTAGCTATTTTTTTTCTGGCTTCATTTAACTTCTGTCAGCATATACGCAGGTCAGAGACATGCTGGCTAGAAGTAGAAGCTGATTCTTGTGATCTGTTCATATGTCACACAGTAGAAAATGGAGATTTTTCGGTACTGCAGTTATTCTGCTTTAGGGGATCAGCGCAGCTCCATGACATAGATCCTGCTCCCACTGTGGACCTGAGCACACTCATTTGCTTTAGTTTCATCTTAGAGTCCAGAGACTCAGGCTCGCCTTGATTGTTGATAGGTGATCAGGTGACCTTCCCTCTCCAAATCCTATGTATACTTCAATGTGTGATCAAAGCCCCAGCTTCTCCAGCAACTTCTCCTCTGACTATTCCAACCCATACAGAGAGTTCTAGTTCAGAATTCCCACCGCTGATCTCCTATACTGCCTTAATCATACAAGGTACTTAATCATACACCGTGTATATTGTTAGTTACTTTTTCTGCAGTTGAATTCCGAATGCTGCCTTGTAACTAGGCTTTCCACTCTGCCACTACTGTGGGAGTAATTTCCAGCTGTCTTTGTATCTCTGTGTCTTACACTCACGGGGTGAGTCCTGGGTTGGAGCTTTGGATGGACCTGCCATTTTCCTGTGCTCTGTGTGCCAGTGGGGAGAAGAGAGAATGTGTGGCTCCTTTGGTGTGGCTGCATTCATAGGAGCATCAGAAATCACCCAGGGAAGGATCTCTTAAATAGTAAGGCTGTTGGGTTGTGAGGGAGCCAAAAAAGAGCGAATGCTCACCAAATGTTCACCATACTCACACATGATATATTACGTATTACGTTAAAAATTCGAGCCCCAATTTTCCTATCTATGAGCTGCGAATAATACTATTTACCGAACAAGGCTTTTTAAAGACTAGATAAGATGATATGTATAGTCACATACTGCCTGACGTGAGTTAGCACCTAACAAATGTCAGCTGCCCTCTCCTGCTATGAGTTTCTGAATCATTTACTGGGAAAATTATTCCCCACAATCCTCTAGAGCTACTCTCTGTTCATAGCAACTTTAAAGGAAATCTCTCCAAACAATTCCCCACTACTTCTTTCTGTGTCTATTTGAATGACTCCAAGCCTTGTTTGCAACAGAAGATAGGGACAGCCTGCTTTTGTTTTATTTTATGATATGTCTTCCTTAACGAACAAATCACCACTTAGGAGCTTTTCTGATTCTTATTTTATTTCATTTCTTCTCGATGATTTTGAAATTCTGAACGGATTAGGACTAATCTGGCTTTGAGGTTTGGGGCTGCCTCTGTCTCACTGCCTCTCATAATTGACAGCACCAAGGAGACCCGGAGAACCAGAGTCCGGCCCACAATCAACTTGACAGAAGATGTGGGTGTCATCACGATTGGCAAAGTCATGAGTAAATACGAGTCTGTGGTCTCAACTGAGTAACTAGCAGTAAACCAAGAACTGATTCTGTTGTAAGGGTCAAGTTTCTCCAAAGAGCAGATGGAAGCGCTCAGTTGAATATCACCTCCGGTCACAAACACTGCTTTCTCTCCTACCCAACTGTATGTGTTCCTTCAGTGTTCCTTATTGTCTTGACTCATTTTTGACACGTACCAACAGTGGAGTTGGGACCCTGCTGTTGCTGCTGTTGTGAGTGACCTTCACAAACAAGTCATGCAAAGGAGATGAGTCAATCATAGTCTGTGTGGATCCTACCACCCAGCCTCCAGGCTGTGGGGTGAGGCAAGGGGGCTGCCCCAGTGGATAGCCAGGAAGGAACTGGGGGGTGACTTCTTCCCTCACCAAGTGTCACTTCCGGGCTGCCATTTGGCAGCAGAAATTACTTCTGCAAAATTGCTAGTATAAGTTAATGGGGCCCAGAGTACATATAACTGGCATGTCAACCACAACCTGGACTGATTCGCTCCTTCCCATCCTGCACTGAGACACGGCTGTGCTGGATATGGTGTGAGAATTCCTCCTCTCTCTCTATTTTTTTTTAATATTCCCATTGCACAAGCCCATAAAAGGTTCATGCATTCTATAACATGACACCTCTTTGATGCTTAACTCTTTACATATGATCCCATTAAGGGGGGGCGTGGGTAGCACTGCCAAATTCAAAGAGGACCCACACAGCGATGGAGAAGTTAGAAAATAGCCTGGCTTTCTGGGTGTTCCCATGAAAGCCCATCTCTCTTTAGATTTATGGCTCTCATTTTCCTCATTTTTTTCCTTCCTTCTCTCCTTTCGTAGATAAGTAGTCTCCATGCCTCGGCTGTTGGTGCATCGATAAATATTTGCTGAATAAATGAACAGGAAGTTCAACTGTCAATGTCTATCAAGCCTCAGGATGGGCCAGGAGGACCAAAAAGTGGCTGTAGTTGACTTGTACTGAGGTGGTACCCTGAGATGGGACACCTCGCTCACTCCCTGGGTGAGGCAAATAGGAGCATTGGGAAAGAAAAGAAAAGAAAATGATGAAGACACTTAGTTTTCTCCCATCTGGGCTTCCTTTTTAAAGAAAGTTATTGGGTTGGCCAAAAAGTTCGTTCGGGTTTTTCCATAACATCTTACGGAAAAACCTGAACAAACTTTTAGGCCAATCCAACATTTAGGAAGTAGAAAGATAGGCTAGTAGGTATGAGAACACAAAAATATATTTTATAGCCAAATGTAGTCCCCTGGCTTAGCATGGTGATAACTAAAGGGGTGATGTAGATGAATGAGGCACAGCGAGGTACTAGATGATTCAGTGTTGGGAGCCAGCCACCTGAAATCCCGGGGGGTTCTTGAGGTAGCTCGCTGTTCGAGAGACTTAATTACTGCTGTAACTCATGACAGATACATAATGGCGTGTCAGCGAGGCTAGTTTTCATGCTGAACTGCAACCTGGTGGAAGTAAATGATGTTTCTCCCTCCTTCCCCTGCAAACTGACCCACCAGCTTTCTGATACACATCTTATTATTCCTTTCTCATCATTCTTAAACAGAAATAGCAGAAGTGACATGATTTCATGTAGAGCACACATAAAACTTGTAGAATCAGAGAATCTTAAATTTTTAGAGTGTATTTAGCTGATTAAAAGGTCTGTCAAATTCCAGAGAATTTTGTTTTCAAAAAACATTAAATCAAATTTTAATTTAGGAACTTTGAAATCTCTTTTTTTCCATAAATACATACTCTTCCCTCCCTGTTTCATCATGTCAGATCCAAATCTCACTACAGTGCAAGGAATTGTGAATAGAAAATAGACAGTTTCTTTGGAATAGAAAGTCGAAGATAGAACCCAAAACTGTGAGGAAAAATCTGGAGGAATTTTATTACCTGATCATGTAATTGTTTTACTGAACAGAGCATGGGTAGTCCTTAAATTTTTACATCTGTTTTTCCAAAGAGTCAGGCTTTATTACCCTGTAGTCACTAATTTAAATTTAAAACCAGAAAAAAGCACACGATTATCAAACTCCTGAATATGAGGCCAGATGTTTAGAAAATTATTTTCAACGTAGGAGCTTCTCACCTTTTCTTGAAGATATTTCTTTTGGTCTCCCATGAACCTACAAGCATCTAAGAGGACCCAAGCAAAGGAGAGGTCTGTAGTGGAAGATTTATATTTATAGACCTTGATGAACTGAATACATTTACAAGCTGCATTTTGAAATCATAATGATCTAATGTGAAGCAATCAAAATTCCAAAATCATCTAATCAAGAATGACATCAGAGGCAAACAATCTCTAGATGGAGTAGGTATAATTCCCTCTATAAACCTTCAGTTTAGAGCAGATGTTCTAATTCCATGAATTAAGTCAAGAAGTGTTGAGCTAAGTTGTCCAGAAGACAGTTATTTAGGAAAGGTGAACCAACTTGGTTTTCTTAAAGAGGTACCTCACTGCTCCATCATCTAGCTCGTAACTAGGAGAGAATTGGGCCGTCAAGCAAAGCAGAGAGGCCATTGCCAAAGGAAAAGTGTGCTTTGAAAGGACAGCCTTGGGATGACCCGTGTCCTGCAGAAGTGAGAATATTCTTCTGTGGGGGATTCTTTTCCTATTCTTGTCTCTCAGCCCTTTCCTGTAGGACTGAGAACAAAAAAGAACAGCAAGTTCCTGCAGCTTTTCAATTCCAAAGAGTAACTATTTTGGTTCATTGATCAAGCGAGACATATGGATTCAGAAATACAAGATCTGTATGTTTTAACATCTCATCATCTGGCACCTTGATTAGGTGGACCTCCTACAGCAGGAGGGTGGCTATGGAATGTATTGATACGGTCTCAGTTACTGCAACATTTGGGCCCTGGCCCCTGATCTAGAAACAGAATTGTCGGTTCCAAAGTTCTGTTGGTAACAGTTTATGCAGTGTTGTCAGAAGCTGCATTCATTCTTTACTGTTTTCTTATTGCTTTTATAATAAATATTTACAGATTTATTGCATACTTATTTTCCAAATGGATAGACATTTTTAGAAATGACATTTCTGAAAGTGCAGAAGCTATCTGGCACATATACAGTGTATCATACCATGTGTTTTCTGACAAGAGCATCATCGGAACTGTCTCCGTAGTTTATCTGATGAAACTCTTTTGCAATACGTTATATCAAGTTTATGGCCCCATTCTTCTCCTCTATGCTTTTTATTTTTACATCTGACATAGGGAAAATGGCAAGATTTTCTTTATTCCCTAGCAAAATAATCTGTGAAAGCTGCATGAACTTCTCTCTTCTCACAAATGGAGTGGGAGATCCTGCATTCCACAGCCTGTCTCCTCCATTATGTCAACATATTTATTGAGTCTTTGCTTTTAAGGAGTGGGATGGAGGAAAGGAGAAAGTCATGTAGGAAACTGTAAGGTGTCTTATTGTTTCAACCATAAATTATTTTCAATATGCCTTGACATGAGACAAAGTGTGCTACACTGAGAGAATCCTCTTGACCATTTTGGTGTCCCAAGTGTAATGTGAAGCGGTAGATTGGCTATTTTTCAGACAAACTATAAAAATGTTCCAATACCCACAGAAAAAGAAGCTCTATGACATTCTTAGGCATATAGGAAAATAGAGTGGAATGGGGCAACAGCTTATCGTTAGTTGTCTTGGTTTTGAAAGAATCAGGTGTTCTGGAGCTGAGGTATTTTGAAATTTTCCATCAAAGTTTCAGGGTTTAAAGAAGTATCTATTGAAATATCCACAAAAAGCAAGGAATAACATTGTAGCCTCCTTGTTAACTCTCGACTTTTATTTGAGGCCATATAGGAGACCTTACTTATGATCATTCTTCTTGACCTGTTTTGTCCCCCAAATAATCCCCAATGACAGGTAAACTACACCATTAGAGGAAAAAGAAAATAAAAGACAGGTTATGTATTTACTTAAATTGAAACTGCCACTAAGAACAATGTGTGGATGATTCAAGGAGGGAGATTTTGATTAATTACAAGGAAAACTTTCAAACCATGGAAGCTTTTAACAATGAAATAGCCTTCTTGTTAATAGATGTGTTCAGGCAGGGGCTGGCTGGTTACCCAGCACGATCAATTTAAAGGGATCCCTGCATTGTATTATCTGATGTCTTAGGTCTCAATTGCATCAGTTGCAAGCATTCTAAGAATCAGTGTTTTATCAATTTACATATGTAAAATTTCATTAAAGTGATATTTCACTAATTTGTAATTTGGAATAATTGGGCTGAAGTCTTTCATTACATAGCATATATTTTTTTCTTTTTAAAGAGAGTATAAGATTAGATGAAGATTATAAAAACACTTAAATTAAGTTGCTGTGTTTAAATGCTCTTAGAAACATCAGTCTATTTAGAAAAAATGATATACTCATTATAAACTATTAAATCTTGATCTCTATTAGATAATATATTTTATTATAAGCTTGAAAGTAATAAACTGTATTTCTTTGGATGTACTTTACTCAGAAAGATTTTTTTCCCTTCTAAAATAAGTCTGAGTTAATGAGACTTTACATATATTTATCTACATATGCTAAAGGATATTTTTTAAAAGGTAAAACCATGACTCTTATACAAATATAAAATGAACACATGTCAAAGATTTTATTTAACTCTTTAATTAATGAGAGAACCAGAAAAGTGTTATAGCTAGTTCAAAGTAGAGTCCAAAGACCAGGCATATTTATAGGCCGTTAGTAGTACTTAATTTGTTTAAACAGATGCAAAACTGAATTCTTCCACCATGGGAGATGGATGTCATCTGAACCTCCAATGGACAGATTTTTGCATTTCTATGGATAGGGATTAGTTGCATTTCTACTAGGTGTCGACAAATTAACTTCGGTCTCTTCAAAGTTGTTAAGTAGCCTGATCAAAGACAAAGAAAAGCAGAGAAAACCTGCATAGATGAACTAGTCAGGGAAATCACTAAATTTTAATTTTCTCATTTTTCCTCTCACACACACACATTCTATCAAGCTCTTTCACTGGGAAATTAGAGAGATGCTGTGTTAGACGTAGTATCCCTATGTATTGACATTGAATCAATTGCTTCTACGTTCAAGACTCAAGTGAATTTCAGAAATTGTTTATCTCACTTCCTACTCCCAGTCCTAATAATACTGGGGATTATTATGTCAAGAAGTCCAAGATTTATTGACAAGATGAGTAAGATGGCCACATGGAGTATAGGGAGGTTAGTCCATGTTCTCAGGTGGATGTGTCCAGGTAGAGCTGAAGTCCTTCAGCAGTGATGTGGCATACTTTTTTGGTTTTTAAAGTTTTTTAAGATCAAAAATGCAGGAACGGGCTTCCCTGGTGGCGCAGTGGTTGGGAGTCCACCTGCCGATGCAGGGGACATGGGTTCATGCCCTGGTCCGAGCAGATCCCACATGCCACGGAGTGGCTGGGCCCATGGGCCATGGCCGCTGGGCCTGCGTGTCCGGAGCCTGTGCTCCACAACGGGAGAGGCCACAGCAGTGAGCGGCCCGTGTACCGCAAAAAAAAAAAAATTCAGGAACGGTGTCATCAGGAAAAATGATGTCACTGTCAGATAAAAGATAATAAAATATTTGGAAAAAACCCCACCTAGGTCATACAATGTCTAAATGGCTGCTGTCAGGTCAAAGGGATCACTTTAGGGGACTGAGCGGTTTGCTGTCTCAAGAACTTGGGTACATTTTTTGGATTATCCTCAAAGATGTGGCAATGTTGAACTTTCCCTTAGTCCTGTGCTTCCAAAGAACAGTGTGATGGTTAAAAAGTCCCCCTATCCTGTGAATTCCAGGGAATGGCAAACCTCAAAGGATGACCTTGCTCAGTTATTCTGAGATAAGGCCCGTTTCCATCCTTTCTTAAGAAGCTTTTACAGCAGAAATTAACACAACATTGTAAATCAACTCTCCTTCAATAAATTTTTTTAAAAAAGAACTTCTTTAAGACTCCTGGACAACTCCATTGTTTATCTGCCTCTAGAAACCCTAGACCTCTTTCTTTTCTTTGAGATATTCACTACTAATGAACATTCTCCTTATTATAACAACCTGAATAAAATCATCTCCTTAATTTGTCTTGTGCATTTTGCAAAAGTTGGAATTACATTTTTGGTCATGTGAGGGTAAATTTGGTTTCCGGAAATGATAAAAATCACAGGGATACAAATACCTTCAAGAGGTGAGTGGTCAAGCTGGACAATGCCATTTTGGGTCAAAAACCCTGTATTAAAGTGTAAATGATTTTCTTGTGTGACATATAGGTAAGCCATATGTTTTCAAACACAATCCAGGTAATGGCAGCAATACTAGAATAAGTTATAGCCTCTTGGGCAAACATATTGAAAGGACACCGCTAATTGTTTTTGAAACCATTAGATATTAAGTATAATTTCTGGTACATTAAAGGAACCAGACATTTACCTCCCTGTGCCTTAGTTTCCTCATCTGTAAAACTAAGGGGTTGGGCTAGATGACTGCTAATATTACCTTTTTAATACTGTGAGCTCTTTTTTAAAAATAATTAATAAATTAATTAATTTGGCTGTGTCGGGTCTTTGTTGCTGGACGTGGGCTTTCTCTATTTGCGGGGAGCGGAGGCTGACTACTCTTCGTTGCGGTGGCTTCTTTTCTTGTGGATCATGGGCTCTTGGACCGTGGGCTTCAGCAGTTGTGGCATACGGGCTCAGTAGTTGTGGTGCACGGGCTTAGTTGCTCCGTGGCATGTGGGATCTTCCCGGACCAGGGCTCACACCCATGTCCCCTGCATTGGCAGGCGGATTCTTAACCACTGCGCCACCAGGGAAGTCCCACTGTAAGCTCTTTGGTTATTCCTGGGTTCAGCTTTTTCAATACAATAAGGTCACTCAGGTTCAGTTTCCAGGTAGCTAACCAGTGAAGAAATCAAAGGCTTGGTATTTCTTCTCTGTAATTCATCTCTGATCTGAATTCTTGAATGAAAACTATTCTATCTTGCAATGTAGTTGTCAGCAGTTTCTGAGGGGAAATAGGTTTCTGTTCATTTAAAAAATCCCCTCAATGAGGATCATTAAATACTAGAACATGGATAGGCTGAAGGAGGCTGTTTAAAACAGAAGAGAAATATTTTGATGAGTTTGACTTAAGCTGTAAGATCCTAAGGCTAAAGCCTATTTTATAGCACTTTATATATACTAGACACTGTTCCAAGTGGTTTAATTCATTAAGGCATTTAATCCTTCTACCCTATGCAGTAGCACTGCTGCCACTGTTACCATTTTCCTGTTGGAGACACTGAGGCACAGGAGTTAGAAGAGCTTGTCCAAGGTCATAGAGTTATAAGGGAGAAAGCCAGGGTGTGGAGCCCTGTCGTCTTGGGCTGAGTTTATGCTCTTAACCACCATGCTCTGTTGCTTCAGCAGCGTAGAGGTAGCCCTTCATGGCCACTGATGGCCCTGTAATTCTACAAAAGGAAAAGAATCTTCCATGCAACTATGCAAACTTCACACTCACAAAGGGAATAAAAGGAAGTCTCAGGGTAAAGATGTTTTGAAGAATGAAATGCCTTACCCAAGGTCATAAAATGAGTTGGCCATGAAGCCACCGTCTTTTCATCTCCAGCTCTCAACCTCTTGTTCATTGCTTGTTTATTCTTGCAGCTGACATCGTGGAGAAAAATGAATCTCTTTTAAGAGTTTCCTTCTTAGAGCTTGTCATGCTACAGAATTCTTTAATGTTTGGAGCTTATGATAATATGTGGTCTTTGCTAGAACTCCTGTGGTTTGACACCAGCCTCTACTCAAGATTATGGCAGCTTTTGTTTCCTTAAAGAGCTGGCCACTCTCAGAATTTAGGCTTGAGAGAACAGAAATGAAGTTGGTTTGGCTCCAACAAAGCAGTCAAGTGTAACTAATACTGTGTTACTAGCACGGGGTGAAATTTCCAACTTTCAGTATCTCGATGAAACATAGACAATAAAAATTGCGCAGTGACGTTTTCTAACCTTTCTAACCTGTATTTTACTCCCCAAGACCATGATCCATTTTGCATTCTCAGACAATAAGCCAGGGAGCTTGAAAGTGTGCCACTCATGGAGAAGGATGGCTCCCCCGTAAACAGCTACATTTGGCAAATTGAAGTCTCCAGAAGTCTTAAAAATTTCCAGGTACTGAAATGTTCTTCTTAATGACAGATTGAAATAGTTGTCAAGGCTCCGATGGAGTGAGAATCCTTCATTAAGAGGTTCTGAAGAAAATCTAAGGAGCTGAGTTGGTCGAGTCCCCAAGTGTGATAAGAAAACATTTCCTGCATCCCCGTGGTTATTTAATTAATCAATTGCCTTGAGATGTTCTATTTAAAAATATAGTAGGAATGAAACAATACAATGTATTAAAATCACAGTGGTCTTAGTCAAGGCCCATTAACATTCCAAGTATAGAAATCTATACACATATCTTTATTGGGGTTTGTCTAGCATTTCTTTCTTGTAGGCATTTTGGAAGGCTTACAATATGGTGTATAACTTTGAAATGCACTTTATAGCTGTCGGGAATTAAGTGATCAGGGCCAGTGTGAATTTCTTTAGTGAAAAAAGAAAGCAGTGGGAAGAGTCAGAGCGAGTTCACAGCCTAATAATGAGATCAGCTTGGAGATGATCTCTTCCTTGGGTTCTTCAGGACTTTCCTTTCTTCCCTCCTATGTCCCAGTCTGGTGCTCAGTCCAGGCAGCTTTCTTCCCCTGGAATGCTGATAAATTTCTGACTTATCAGCTGGCTTCTTCCTGATTGCAGACTCTTTTTGCTGGAGAGGAAAACATATACTGAAGTTTGAGCAGGGCACACTCTGGCCTCTGAGAATGTGGTAAGGCTGTTCTTGGCGGAGGGGTAGTGTGTAGACTAGAAAACTTAAAGAATTAAGAGCCAGGAGACACAAATCACTAGTCAGCTCTGACTCCAGACTTTGAGAAAAAGATTTAAACCCACTGAATACCATTTTTTTTTTAATCACCTGGAAATTAGGGCATTGGCTTGTTATTAATTCTCAAACTTCCTTTAGCCTCAGGACTCATCCTTCAAAGGAAAACATTTACGTATGTTTAATAAGAGCAAATTGAAGGTAGAGTTGCTCATTTGGAATGGGGTAAGCCTGAGCTCCACTCATCCCCTGGGCTCTCCCTGCAAGGACGCCCTTCCTTGGCCTCTTTTAGCCCCAGAAGGGTTCCAAGGAACACGATTTGAGAACTAGACCAGATGCACATTGAGGACGCTAAAGAATTCTTCCCAGCGGAGGATACAAATGTAAGGTGAAGACCCTTCCTTCCATATGTAGAGATGTAGTTTGTGTGGAGGAGACCAAGGTAAAGAATATTAAATAATTAGAGGACAATTAAGTGCTACACTGTGAAGTACTCACCACAGAGAACTCTCCTAGCTTTGCCTTTTCCCAAGTGAGACTTATTTGTGACCGTGCATTTAGAATAGTGGGTCTTAAACCTTTTTGGTATCTGACCCATTTGAGAAACTGGTGAAAAATCCACATAACAACACATTAACATTTTGAAAGTAATTTCAAGGTCTTCCAGATGCCCAAAGCCCAACCACCGGCTGTGGAGCAAAACTCCACCTCAAAGACCTCCCACGGATGTAGTTGCTAAGCTCAGATTCACCCAAAGGCATTCATGGTTGACCCTACCTGGATTGATGCCCGAGGTATTTGCATTTTTAGGCAGGACTTCTGAAGATGATATAACTCAAAGGAATGGCTCTAACACTGGGAATGTGGAGACCCACTGGCAGGCCAGTAAGGGGTTCTTATTAACAGTCTTAGGAAAAGTTGATAATATTTTTTGCAAGGACACAAGCATTATTATTTTTATTTTTTTTTATTGGAGTATACTTGCTTTACAATGTTGTTTTAGTTTCTGCTGTACAGCAAAGTGAATCAGCCACACGTATATATATATATCCCCTCTTCCTTGGATTTCCTTCCCATTTAGGTCACCACAGAGCATTGAGTAGAGTTCCCTGTGCTACACAGTAGGTTCTCATTAGTTATCTATTTTATACAGAGTAGTGTATATATGTCAATCCCAATCTCCCAATCCATCCCACCCCCTTATTATTTTTATTGACTTCCGAATGCTGTCAAGATCACTTTCAATCACCCCTGATTTAAATGTGGCATACTAATTTCAGGAGAAGGTGTCTGCATTACCTCCTGCTCATCTGTGGTAGAATTGTTTCCAGAAGGTCCTATCTATGAATATGCATGCTGCTCCTCCCTCAAGAGGTGGACTCTGTGTCCTCTCCCTTCTGATCCTGTCTGGCTTTGACTTGCTTTGACTGACAGATTCTGGCAAAAGTGACACTGGGCGCAGTATGGGCCTCACTTTTAAGAAGACTGTCAACTTCTCCCTTGGCCCCAGACTCTCTCTCATGCTCTTGCAGCTCATTAAATAAGCTTGGGCTCAACTAGTAAATGCTGAGAGGTCACAAGAGAGAGGCTCTGGAAGATGAGAGGCCATCTTGGGTGATCCAGCTCCAGCTGAGCTCTCAGCTGAATGGCACCACATGGGTCATCTTGTGCTATACATCCTGGAGAAGAAGAGCAGCCCAGCTGAGCTCAGCCCACCCACAGAATCATGAGAAAAAAATGAATTGTCATTTTAAGCCATTAGGCTTGTTATGCAACAGTAAATTACTGAAATATTATTCCTCAGGCATTTATAGGCAAAATAAATTTCTTAGTTTCCCACATGCAACTCAAAATCCTGAAGTTATTTCTTAATTATTGAGCTATTTCATCACTACTTCTTGTTTAATATAATTCATTGCTTCCACTTCGAGTTCTCAGAATCCAACAGAAAACACATATATCACCAGTTGACCAGTAAGAACCATCTGTGTCCAAGCACTCACTTTGAGGACTGACCTTTTTGAGGATAGTCTGAGACTGGAAAGATCTGTCTGTGTGATTTTCAACTTTTTGGTGATCATGTAAATTGTTAATTCATTGCCTTTGTCTTACTTCAGATAAATGATCCAAGTTTCTTTTCCAGGGAAAGTGATCCAGAGTGAAAAACACAAATGGCTTCATTGTAAGGGGTGGTCTAGTTTGTACATTTGAAATTTTTCAATGATTTATTGATTATTTTGTTTTCTAAACGGTCCTGTTTGGAATGTGTCACCACAGTGTCTGTAAAATGGTTGAGTGAAAAACAAAACAAAGTAAAACAATGAAAGCAGTGACTTGGTGGGCATTGCATGCCTAAGACAGTGTGCTAAAAGTCAGAGATTGTTTTTTGTTTTTTCCTTTTTTCCTTTGGCCTGGTTCTGTTCACCAATGACTAGGCTAAAGACCTCATGCTGATGGCCAGGGGCAGCAATAAAGTCACCCATGATTAGCTTTTCCTGGTGGATATGGTGTGATTTATGTGACTGTAGCTCCTCTATAACCCCCTTAACCTCCACCCCACCCCACCAAGTTATACAAGTTTTTCAGAACCCAGAATACAGAAGAATGTGTGTTAGGGCAGAGAGAGAGAATTTAGAGCAATTGTAGCACAAGAATATCATCATTTTTTGATTTTACCTGAAAATAAAGTTGCTGCTGCTGCTGCTGCTGCTGGTGTGTGTGTGTGTGTGTGTGCGTGTGTGTGTCTGTGGTATCATACTTGTGTAAGAAACATAAAACCATAAAGTTTTACACAGGGAGGTTTGGGTAAGACAGAAAGAGGAAGGGGGGATTATAAAAAGAGAAGGGAGACAGGTGTAGGGTAGTCAGTTGGAAAGATGTGTCCTCATCAGCCCGCTGGGCCAAAGTCCCAGTGTAGAAAGATGTTCTAGAAAGTTGGGGGAATGTCACGTGTAATTAACAACAACCACAAACAGACAAACGAAAACCCAGAACAGTTTTACTTAAGGAATTTTGTACAGTCAAAAGCATCTATTTAAGAACAAAATAATTTCCTTTTTAGCTAGGCCTATGTGTGGCTGACTTTTGAATTATATAACTGTGGAGGAAGGAGATTCAAATGCAAGAAAGAGAAAACATTAGCTGAGCGGGGTGGATTGAACTGGAGTGGAGCAAGGCCAGTATGGGGAGAGAGGAAGAGAAAGGAGACACAGGAGGCCTTTGGGCTGAGGGAGAAGCAGAGGAAAAGAACACATCAGAAGGAAGAGAAATGAACAGACCAGGAAGAGCCAGTTGGAGAAAAGGCAAATGGCAAATGGCAAATGAGATACAGGCATGAGAATCTGGGTGAGCATTTCAAGAACCAAAGGGACATGCAAGAATGTGGGTTCTCTTCCTTCTATAATCTGACCTTTCAATCTCTCAGAATGAAATATGGGTGTGAGACTGATAAGCAGGAAAAGCAAGGAGGCCAAGGTCATGGATTTTCTATCTGTGTGGGTCACATGCCAGCTCTAAACGAGATTCTGTACCTTAATGTTGGTTAGCCATTTAATAATTCATGTCATTGGGCCCCAGGCACAAGGATGAGAGAGTATGCATGGCCTCTAGACAAGCCAAATTTATGACCAGGGAGTGGTGCTTCAATAATTTTATCTTTCCACACCCAGAGAGCGTATTGCTACTTTAATGCTATTTGTATCGTCCGTCCATTATATCCTTGGTAGAATACCCATAGTTTTCTTTCTCTGATCTAGAGCTTTTGAGTACATTGATGAAGACATGGACAGACTAGTGGCTCCTTTCTTCATTAAAACTAAGTAATCTGTTGTTTTATATATGTATATACATATATATATACACACATATATTTCTTAATCTATTATATATGGAGGCTTAAAAGGAATCTGTTTGGATCACTGGAATCTTCAAATTGATTGACTCACAAGATCTGTATTTTCCTTTGTGTTTTTACATAGATTAAATTTTTTGTTGTAACAGGAGTTTATATATATATGTGTGTGTATATATATCTATTAGCTTATTTAATTTTATTTAAATTTTGTATTGAAATATACTTGATTTACAATGATTCAGGTATACAGCAAAGAGATTCAGTTATATGTATATTATATATACGTATTATATATATATATATATATATATATATATTCTTAAGATTCTTTTCCATTATAGGTTATTACGAGATATTGAATATGGTTCCCTGTCCTACACAGTAGGTCCTTGTTTATCTATTTTACATATAGTTATGTTTATTTGTTAATGCCAAATTCCCAATTTGTCCCTTCCCCCTCTCTGTCCTTGGTAATCATGAGTTTGTTTTCTATGTCTGGAAGAGTTACATTTCACTTGGAGAGCCTTATATATTCACGTGCAGTTGTAAGAAATAACACAGAGAGACTCCATGCACCCCTTACCCAGTTCCCCACAACGGTAACATCTTGTGATACTAGAGTTCATATGACCACCAGGATACTGACACTGATCCAGTCAAGACACAGAACATTTCCACCACGCAAGGCTCCCTCCTGGTGCCCTTTTATAGCCAAGCCTACCTCTCTTCCACTGTGTGGATGTCCCACCGTTCGGTTAACCAACGACAGTTTGCACAGTTTGGACATCTGGTTGTTTCCAGGTTTGGGTTATTATTAATAAAGCTGCTATAAACATTCGTGTACAGGTTTTTTGTGTGAACATAAGTTTTCGTTTCTCTGGGAGAAATGCCTAGGAGTATAATTGCTGGGTTGTATAGTAGTTGCTAGTCTAGTATTTAGAGAGACTGCCAAACCGTTTTCCAAAGTTCCAAACTGTTTCCATTTTACACTCCCACTAGCAATGTATGAGTGATCCAGTTTCTCTGTAGCCTCGCCAGAATTTGGTGTTGTCACTATTTTTTATTTTAGACATTCTGATAGGTGTAGAATAGTATCTCACTGTGGATTTAATTAGCTTAATGGCGTTAAATATCTTCTCGTGTGCTTATTTGTTTATTTGTGTATGTATGTATTTAAACATATATATTTAAACATCTGGGGGGAAACGCATTTAATTGTTCTTTAACGTTTATTTCATAGACTTTGTTCTCATGTCACTAGCTTTCAGAGAGAGCTCACTAGAGGTTTCCAGCACACTGGACAAGGAAGAGAAGTAGAGATGTTATTTTGAGCTGGATGCCATTCTTTGCTCAAAGGAAAAAAAATTCTGTTTTTTTTTCTTCCCCTGGAACACGATGTTACCTAGAATACATGAGAATCTGGCAGAGGCCCGTAGTTTCTTCCCCTGTATTCCTTTCACACCATCTGTTTGGGTGTGCTAGAATCCACTGGAATGTCTTTACAAGGTGTCAAAGCTCTGGGAACTCCACTCTCTTTGGCAGTAGAGAGAGAAAAAGGATAAAGTGATCATGAGAGTGGAGTGGAAGGGAGAATGTAGGGGAGTGTCTGTCACAATTACAGGAGAGACAAGTGGCAGCGTGATAGAGTCCAAGGTTAGCGTTACTTCTCTCAGGATCTTTTTCTGATCCACGATTCAGGAATGGATGCCACGCAGGCGCCCTTGATCTTCAACAAAAGGAGCATCATGTGATCCTGCAAACAGTTTCAGAACCCTTCATGTTCCCATCTAGAATGTTCCTAGAGAGGAAAAGAACCAAGGCAGGTTGAGGATTCGATGGCCTGAGAAATCCTCAGCTTAGCACAAGTTCATTTTTGTGATGGGTTTAGAAATCCAGTTCGTCCTTAAGTCATTTCAAAGGGAGAATTTAAATTTTCTTTATTAAAAATATAGGAAAACAAAACAAAACAAAACAAATCCCTCTACTCCAAAAAACTTGTTTATAAACGGCATCATGTGAAAATCCAACTTGGAAAGAATTTGAGTTTGACTTTAAACTGCTTGTTCACAAGCTCATGGAATAACATGGTTCCTGGATTCATTAACTCTTATTTATAAACTTAAGGTTGTTTTGGAACAGGAAGCATAACATTTACTAAAAAGAACATTGAAATGTATTTGTCTTTTTAATTAAAAAAATACTAAGATACGAAGTCTGCAAAACACAAAATCTTAATATTGCAGTAGGATTTTCCCTCATTAAAAAATATATATCAAACCATTGTCTGATTGAAACTAAACACAGTTAAACATATATAGATATAAATTATATAATTTACATTTATTATACTTAATCCAGGTTATCATGCAAACACATTTGTATATATAAATTATGTATGAAATACTCATAGCAAAAATTTATGTGGCTATATTTGAAACTGTGACATCAGAGATAGGCTTAAAACACGTTTAATTACATTACCAGCGTGTATAATCAGAGTTAGAGCTACTGATAGATTTTGCTGACAAGAATTATGGAAAGTAGCAGTTAATTCAGGATTGTTCTATTACAGATATTACAGGGGAAGCAAGTCTGGGAAGTGCATTTAGGTTCCCATATCACTCATTTTTTGTGGGAATTTTGTTATTTAAAAAAAAAGCATATTTCTTAAACAGTTTAGACAAGTAAATTCTAGAATAAAACAGTCATCGTTCCGGATAACTTCCTGTGACTTTCTTCTTGTATTCACTTAGCTCAAACCCATTGTAGGCCTTTAAACATGAAAGAAATGTACAGTGTGAAGTGTGTAATATATAAATACACAATACATGCAGTTTGTTGTCTTTCAAAGGAAGCTTATAAAAATATGGTACTATTCGACTGATACAGGAAAATGATAAAAGATGTTTAGCACAGAGCGCTAAATGCCTAGAATGCCACAGGGCTCTGTGGCCAATGCTTTTATGACCCTAAAATAACCATGTTCCCATTTCCTCTGAGGAATGCATTGAAAGGATAGTTTACTTCTCTAAAACATAGGTGCCTTAAGTGTCCTTTTAAATAGTTCATTTTATTTGCAATTTGGAACTATCTTCTGAAGAAAATGGGTGGGGTTTTTAGCAATCACAGCAAAAAGTGATCCCCTTCGACTGGAAGTCTTTAAGACTCCTTTGAACCAAACCACCTCGCTGAAATAAATGTACTTTGTGGGTTGCATGATCCCACTTTAAAAAAATGAGTCGGCACAGTATTTGCAATGATATTTAGTAAATTAACATCCTTGCCACCGACTAATAGAAATGTCAGGTCCGCAGCTTTGAAAAGCATTCCAAACAATGTTGGGAATCTGCATGACAGACATTTAGAAAGGTGCTGATTCACTCACATCCATTTGTATCTTCAAAATTCTTGCCTTCTAGGCTATTAACACATCTCTTCTATCATAAGGGAGTCTGGATACTTAAGAATGTATTCAGAATAAGTCAGAATATGGAGAAATCTGGTGGCTGATCCCCCGTGGGTCTCTCAAGTTTTACTGTAGTTCAGTCCTTGGAAAGAACTGCATCAGAAAACTTGTGGGGATTATAGACAGACCAAATAAGAGTATCCCCCTTTTAAAAAAAAATAGTTTATAGAAGTATAGTTGACTTAGAATGTTGTGTTAATTTCTACTGTAAAGCAGTGATTCAGTTTTACATATATATATATTCTTGTTCATATTCTTTTCCATTATGGTTTATCACAGGGTATTGAATATAGTTCCCTGTGCTATACAGTAGGACTTTGTTGTTTATCCATTCTGTATATAATAGTTTGCATCTGCTAACCCCAAACTGCCACTCCATCCCTCCCCCATTCCCCTCTCCCTTGGCAACCACAAGTCTGTTCTCTGTGTCTGTGAGTCTGTTTCTGTCCTGTAGATAAGTTCATTTGTATCATACTTTAGATTCCACATATAAGTGATATAACGTATATTTGTCTTTCTCTGTCTAACTTACTTCACTTAGTATGATAATCTCTAGGTCCATCCATGTTACTGCAAATGGCATTATATCATTCTTTTTTATAGATTAGCCCATTTTGAGGTTAATTAGGCTTTTACCCTGGCTCAGGGCAATTTCGTGGAATTTCTCTGGTCCTGGCAGAGTAGCTGGCCAGCCAGACTGCTTAAAAGAGCAAGTGGATTTTGGTGCTCAGGTCCCTTCAGTCTGTATTGCCAGAGTTTAGGCTGGGTTTAGGTTTGCCGTGGGAAACTTCAGTTGGGATTATAATCTGGATTTGGGTTACTCTTGAGATGAAGCCCTCCGAGAACACATGAAAAACGGTACTGGAAAATGAAGAAAACATTTGAGTTCAGAATCAAAGGTGGTGTGAAACTTGACCGTTTACTGAGAGCCCAGTGGATTAAAGGAAGCCTCTTTGCAAAATGTGGGAGACTGCATTATGGTTCCCCCTTCCCCTCTTCATAATCATTGGGGTCTATTTGTAAATGATTAGTCAAAGCTAGATTACGTCACCAGATATATTAACATATTGTAAACAGAAAGATCGGGTGGACAGGATGAGAGAGAACAGATGGCCAGAGTTCACTTCCAAGAATAGCAACTCCAAAGGCTTGTAAGAGGGCCCCAAGGAAAGCTTCTGAGGCTGCCCCAGGCTGAACACAGCTCATTCATTCATTCATTCATTCACTCCACCATTTAGAGGGGAGTCATACTCTCAGTCTGTGCCAGGCCTTTGTCTAGGTTCTAGGGATTCATGAGCAAACAGCAACTAGAACAAAAGCAGACAAAAATCCATGCCTTGTGGAGGCTTGCACTCTAAAATCCAAGGACATTATTTAATGATGAAAAAAAAGATCAGAAATTATTTTTAAATTACTAACACATCTAATAATCAAGAAATTAATCAGAAAAACTGCTGTTAAAAATAGCAAAGCATTTCATGAGATATTGTGGAAAAATACTGCTTAATCTATAAAAAGAAAAAGACAGATTTAAAGGTAAAGTTTGGCTTTCTGCTTTCAAAGAGGAAATGACTTAGAAACAGATGGGGGTTGCAGGTAAGAAACTCTTTTAAACAATTTGTAAAATCTACTTCCAATAACTGTACCACCAACCTCTTAACTAGGTTAAAATCTCCATGCTTTTTTGGAACATCTGGAAGTTAAAAAAATTCTTTTAAATGTGACTAGCAATTATTGTAGAGTATTTTATTTCTGAGGTTCTCATGAACTGTTCAAAACTATTTGTAATTATTGAATAGTGAAATAAATTATTAATTACTCAAGCAATTATTTTAAGTGGAAAATTTTGAGAGCAAAGGAAATCAGAAACAAGTTTATAAATAGCATAGAGATGTTATTTGAACTATATGCTTTTTTGCCTCATAATTTGTTTCCTTATTTTAAAATAAAGGATAGAATAGCAGGTAAAACTATTTACCTCTGATATAATCTAAACACATAAGGTAGATAAAGTAAAGTAGGGAGTTGAAAGCAGTCAACTTCGTTATCATATGAAAAAATGTGTGTGTTTTAGCCAATTTGGCTCTAGTGAAGGAACAGATTTTGCTCACTTTGGTTCCTTTCCCTCCATTAACCTCATCTACTTCTCAGAAAGTCTTATTGGTGCACAGTTCTGCATAAAATAGTATAGAGCATGGACTCGATGGGTTTATGGTTTCTCTCACTGGAGAATTGTTGTAGATGCCAGCTTGTTTTTCATGGGTAGAATACAGATCAACTTTCTCTTTCCTTGATGAATTTGATGTTATTCCATAAATGAATAGATTAACTAGTGAATCAATAAATGAAGAATGAATATGGACAGAGACTTTCTCAATGTCCTTGCAAATGTTCCATTCAGTTCCCATTCAGCCAACTTTCCTTCATTCACAGCAATTGAGCTACTCACAAAGGTAAGATGGAGTCCTGCCCCCCGTTGCCACAGTCTGAGATGGGGACCAACTGAACAATCATAAGTGGGACAAACAGGACATTAGAGGAATGTGTAGGGATCTGTGGAGCTCAGAAGAAGGGCATCTCAGTGCCTGAGTGAGGATGAGAGGGTGGGTGGTTAGGGAAGGCTCTGGGGAGAAGCTCACATTGAAGCCATTTGTAGAGTATGAGCAGTTTTCTGGGGCCCAGAACAGACAGACAGACAGACAGAGCAAGTCAAGAAGAGATGAAGAGACAGGAGAGGTCCAGGAGGGAATCACAGACATCCCTGGTGCTTTTCATTCGCGTGAATCCAAATTTCCATCTCGTATCTATTGGGTTTCCTCTTTATTCTGCCTAAAGAATTTTCTTTAACATCTATATAGTGCAGGCATACTTGTGATAAATTCTTTCAGCTTTAGTCTGTTGAGGAAGTCTTATTTCACCTTTACTTTTGAAATATATTTTTGGGGTATTGACTTTTTTCTTTCAGCACTTTAAATATGTTTCTCAATTGCCTTCTGGCTTGCACAGATTTTCGCAGGATTCTTGTTTGTGTTCCTGTGTATGGAATGTATTTAATGTGTCCTTTTTATTTGGCTGGTTTTAAGATTCTCTTCTTAGCCCTGGTTTTCTGTTATTTTTTGTCTTTTTGATGAGCCTTGGGGTTGTTTTCTCTGTGTTTATACTGCTTGGGATTTATTGAGTTTCTCAGATCTGTGAGTCTACAGTTTTCATCAAAATTGGAAAAATTTTGGCCATTATTTCTTATTTATTTATTTATTTGGTTGCACCAGGTCTTAGTTGCAGCAGGCGGGTTCCTTAGTTGTGGCATGTGAACTTTCGGTTGCGGCATGCATGTGGGATTTAGTTCCCTGACCAGGGTTCAAACGGAGACCCCCTGCACTGGGAGCACGGAGTGTTATCCGCTGCCACCAGGGAAGTCCCATTGGCCATTATTTCTTCAAATATTTTTTATCCCCTCCTCTTTCTTCCTGGAAATTCAAATATGTTGGACTTTTGATATTTTCTCACAGGTCAATGATACTCTGATCACTCTTTTTGGCCTTTTTTTTTTTTTTTTTCTCTCTGTGTTTCACTTTGAATAGTTTCTCTGGCTATGTTTTCAATTCACTGGTTAGTTCCTCAGTGCTTTCCAATCTAGTACATTAAAAGCTTTTCTGATATGGTAGTTTTCTGCTCTATAAGTTTCATTTAATTCTTTTTATATCTTCCATTTCTCTCTTCATCATGTTCATGTTTTCTTATACCTTATTGAACATTTGGAACATATTTATGATACCTATTTTAATGTTTATTTCTTAATTACATCATCTCTGTCATTTCTTGCTCTGTTTCTATTGATTGACTTTTCTCCTGGATATGGATTGTATTTTCCTGCATCTGTGCATGCCTGGTAATTTTTGATTGGATGATGGGCATTGTGAATTTTACATTGTTGCCTTCTTGGCTTTGTTGTATTTCTTTAAATGCGTTGGACTTTGTTCTGGCATGCAGTTAAATTACTTGGCATCTGTTTGATTCTTTTAAGATTGTTTTGAAGATTTATGAGGTCAGTCCAAATCTGCCTTTAGTCTGGGGTTAATTTAGCTCTATTACTAAGGCGAAACCCTTCTGAGAGCTCTATGTATTACTTAGTCTTTCTGTTCTGGTTTATGGAATTGTTCAACCTACTGCTTTCCAGTGTTTTGCTTTTTTTTTTTTTTTGCACTGACCTTGGGTAGTTTCCTCTCAAGCACGCACAGCTAAGAAGACTATTTTACAGATTCTGGAGATCTCTCTCATTCTCTCCCTTTCTCTCCAACACTTTCTTCTCTAGAACTCTGCCCTGTATATTCTACAGGTCTTGGTCTTCCTGAATTCCAATCTTTGTCTCCTTCATTCCAGTGAGAATGCTGGGCTTCAGTTGGGTTCCTCCTTTCTGTACTACAGCCTGGAAACTGCCCCCAGGTGATAAGCTGGGGCAATTGTAGGGCTCACTTAGTTTGTTTCCCTTCATGCATTGCCTGTAATTCAATGTCTGAAAACAATTATCATATACATATATATATTTTTTTTCTAAATGTTCTAAAGCAGGAGAATAAATCCAGTCTGTTATTCCATGTGGTTGAAAACACTGTGTTTCTTAAATTTATTTTTATTATGCAAAAATTTCAAACACACATATAGACAGAATGATATAATGGATCCCTATGTAACCATCATCCAACCTCAATAATTGTCCACTCATACTCAAGCTTCTTTCATCTGTACACTCTCCTGTTTATCCTGGGGGGAGATTACTGGAATTTATTTGAAGCAAATCCCATGTATTTTATAATTTCATTTATAAATGTTTCAGTATGCATTTCTAAAAGATAAGGGCTTTTTTTTTAAAAAAAAAAAAGCTTAACCACACCAGCACGATCATGGTTACAAAAACTAGTAAAAATTTTTTAATACTATTAATTACTTAGACAAGATAAAATTCCATGCTTTCCCAGAGAGGGAGGGTGCTTGAGTGAAATATTCCCAATGAATGATATCCTGCAGTCTGATCTGAACTTGAATTCCCCACTTTACTTCTAAACCCCTTTCTGCTCAAATTTACCCTTCTACCAGCAAGTAAATGCCCAGCAGCTTGTACTCTTCCCTTTAACGACTGCCATTCCCACTCTTTACTTGGTACTTCTCAACCCTATTCAAGCACCCTCTCCTCTTCTTGTCTCCTCTGAACCCCAGATCCTGGTGCATGTCTGACAGATCAGTGTCTTCAGAGACAAAGGGAGTATCTTAATGTCCCTTCCAGCGCTGACATGCTATAAAAAAAAGTTAAAGGCAGTTTAAGAAACAAAACATAATCCTCACTTCATATTGTGATTCTAAACAAAGAGTGCAGCATCATCTCTGAGAGGTTGTGATATAATTGCTTTGATTTGCCTGTAATTGTGACATTTAATTTATTTTGAAATTTTGAATTGCCCAAAGGAAGCCATGAGACACTTAGGTTTATCAAAAATGGTTTTGCGTTAAAACATTTGAGCATCACTGATTAATATCAAGTAAGATCCTCCTTTTCTAACATAATTACCAAGACTGAACTTATCAGAGTAATTTCAGGGGAACAGAAATGATTCCATCTCCTCCTCACCTACTCTCCACCCCCCAACTTCCTCACTTGTTCTTGGATACTTGAAATTTTCTGCATTTGGGAAAAAGACCGGAAGTTTAAAAAAGTGATTTTTAAAAAAAGCTTTATTGAAATATAATCCACATACCACACAACTCACCCATCTAACTTAAAGTGTACAATTCAGTGGTTTTCAGTGTATTCACAGGTATGTGCAATCATCACCAAATACATTTGAGAACATTTTCATCATCCCAGAAGAAACTCTGTACTTGTTACCAGTCACCACTTATTTCCCTCCACCTCCCCCCCACCAACTAATCTACTTTCTGTCTTTATAGATTTGCCTCTTCTGGACATTTCATATAAATAGAATCATACAACATGTGATCTTGGTAACATGATCAACATGGAAAGAGAAGTGATTTGATGTGATTTTAATTCATATTAAGGAAGAAAAGATGACTTTCTCTCTCTTTAAATAGGTGTCTGATAGGGAGAAGAGTAGACCTTTTTGGTACTGGGAGCTGATGAGAAGAGGCAAAGCAGAGTGACAAAGAGGGGTGGTCCTCACTTCACAGTTTTGGCCGGGGCAGGCCCTGGCTTTCAGCACTAAATATTAAAGCATCAAGATGATAATTCAGATATTGGCATAAAGAGAAGGATTTTTCACGTGGCCCCATATATAGATGCAGGTTAGCCCTGCTTACTCTCTGTCACGTTCATAAATACTGGAATTAAGACTTATAATTAGACCTCACTTGACTGACAGCTCACCTTGATTTTTCACCAAGCTGCTCGCAGGACCTAAGTGCCTCTTTCCTCTACCGTGGCTTGTAACGCAAAACCCTAGAACGGTGTTGCACAGGCTATTTGCCCTATCAGGCCAGGTAACGGGGCACCAGGCTGTCATTTTCATCATGAGGATATAGGTCCTTTGGTGTAATTTTCCTCCAGTAATTAGTCTCCCTGTGATTTTTAGACTTTGTGTCATGTTGTGAATGCAACATGTTCGACAGCATTCCTGCTGAGAAAATATCTTCTATGATGGGTAAGCAAATATCATCTTTCATTAAAAACATCAGAAAAATTTCATCTGAAACTTCTGAACAGCCAGGTGGAGGAAAACTCCCGATGACAACAAAAAACCCACTTATGCCAAAATCCACATGAGAGTGGCTTACGGTTCAGTTTGAAAGTAGCCTTCTAGTTGTTCCTCCGGCCCATTGGCTAGATGTCTATTCTTCTCTTAGTGATGACGTCTTTGGAAACAGTTGCCTTCTATTCACCAAATGGTGTTATTGAACTAAGGTAGGTATGTGGGTGGCCCAAGTGGTATGTATCAAATTAAAACACTTGCCTACGCCAGGAGTTTCGTAAGCCTGGTTACTCCTCAGTCTGTATTCCTCTTCTTTCTTTTTCTATGTAGGCGCTTGCCTCTTCCTTAGCTATCTCAAGCCCTTTGTAGAATGCAGCAGTGAAAAAACTAACTTTCTTCTCTTTGGTGGATGAAATAAAATCTTCATACTCTCCTTCTATGTTCGGAAAAAAACCTGATTCTGAAAATCTCAGAGCAAGAAAGCCATAAACTCTTTTGCTGTAAATAAAGTTATAATTGGATTAAGATTGGGCTGTGATGAGGATGTGAATGACCAGAATTCTCCACCTGCTGGGATAATAAAATGATATGACTGTTTTGGAACACTGTTTGGCAGTATCTTAAAATGTCTAACATGTGCATAACCTATGATCCAGAAATTTCATACGCACCCATGAGAAACAAGTGCATACCAACAAAAGACATGTCTAAGAATGTGCTAGTAGCTTTCTAACAATAGCAAAAACCTGGAAGCAAACCAAATGTCCATCCTGCAGAGAATGGATAAAAAAATTGTGGTATTCATACAATGGAATAATACACAGCAGTAAGAAGAACAAACTGTAGATATACACAACAATACAAATGAATCAGGCATTATTTTGAGCAACAAAAGCTAGAAACAAATGAGTTCCTACTGGATGGTTCACTTCAGGCGATCATGAATAGGCAAAAGTAATCCATTGATGAGAGAAGTCAGAGTGGTGTTTACCTTGGGGGGAGGGCAGTATTGCCTGGAAAAGTGCTTGAATTATTCTAGATCTTGACTTGTGTGGTAATCACACAGGCATATTCATATGTAAAAATGTATCAGTTTGTATCCTTAAGATGAGTATCCTTTACTATAAATATACATACAGAGCCTCAATATAAAAGTACATATTACAAAGATTGGGCTGTAAGATCTGAGAGCTGGCTCCTTGGTGAGATTGTCATATTGAGTTTGGTTCTTTGGACCATGCACTCCAGCCACGGTGGGTCACTGCTGCCTCGCCTCTTCCTTTCAGGTTGCAAGGAGTTAGCTTACAGAGGATGAAAGGAAAGATGCAATGCCTAATCCAATCCACCACCCAAAGATTGTATCAGGAGTTATGTTGGATGCTCACTACATTTGGAGATAGAGCACTCTACAGAAAAACACGTTTGCTGTTATTTTGCTCTGTAGGTTATTGGAAAGGACAATTTTGAACTCGACAAACTTGAATATTGATTCTCTCTCTCTACTTTCATTGCATTTCAAGACATAGGGAGGATGAGTTCCATAGATCTGTTGGACCTCTAGGTGAGAGACTTCAGGGCAAAGTTGTACATTTGGGTGAGATAGCAGAGAGAGACTCGTGCATGCCATCTGTGCTGACATAACAGAGTAAGTAGGAAAAGAGGAGGGTCAAGAGCAGTACCTTGGTTGTGAGCCATCCGTGTGAGGGAGTGGAGGAACCAGGACGTCCCTGGAAGAAACCTGCTTTCCCTCACAGGTACCTGGATTCCTGGTGCACATTTCTAAAGGTTCCATTCCAGGTTTTTCCTCCTGTCTCTGTATTTTCTCCCTTCAGAGAGCTCATTTGTTTTAATGATGTCTGTTTTCTGCTAACATCTTCCACATCCACACCTCCCACCCTGCCTTCCCCTCCAAACTCCAGCTTTAGACCTTATCCTCTCACTGAGTCTGCACATTGGCAGGGACTGCAAAACATGTATAGAAGGTGCTGGGCTAGGTAGGGTCAAGGTTGTGAGATGTTTGCAGGTGAAAAGGAACTTTCTAATGGCAAGCTAAAGATTGGAGATGCAATAAAAGAAGATTCCCTAGAAGAACTTGGAGGGGCTTAGCTTTGGGAAGGTGAAAGAGATGAGGAATGATCAATATGGGGATATTTGGAAATAGAAATGTGCCTGTGTCCACTCTCTTTCACTGAGCTCTGCCTAAAGCAATGCTAGCACTTATTTAGCATTTGCTGTTTGCCTGGCACTGTGCTATGTAGTTATGTATATCTTCTCATTTAATTCTCATAACAACCCTAAGAGGAAGGTGGTATTACTAGCCTAAGATTTTATTTATTTATTATTTTTAAAATAATTTTTTAAAATAAATTTATTTATGTATTTATTTCTGGCTGCGTTGGGTCTTTGTTGCTGCACACGAGCTTTCTCTACTTGTGGCGAGCAGGGGCTACTCTTCGTTGCGGTGCGCGGGCTTCTCATTGTGGTGGCTTCTCTTGTTGTGGAACACGGGCTCTAGGCACGCAGGCTTCAGGAGTTGTGGCGCATAGGCTTAGTTGCTCCGCGGCGTGTGGGATCTTCCCGGACCAGGGCTCGAACCTGTGTCCCCTGCATTGGCAGGTGGATTCTTAACCACTGTGCCACCAGGGAAGCCCCTATTTTTTTTTTAATATTTGTTTATTTATTTATTGGGTTGTGCCGTGTCTTAGTTGCACCAGGTGGGCTCCTTTGGTTGTGTCTCGAGGGCTCCTTAGTTGTGGCATGCGAACTCTTAGTTGAGACATGCATGTGGGATCTAGTTCCCTGACCAGGGCTCGAACCTGTGTCCCCTGCATTGGCAGGTGGATTCTTAACCACTGCGCCACCAGGGAAGTCCCAGTAGCCGAAGATTTTAGATGGGGAAACTGAAGCCCAGAATGATTAAATAACTTACCTAAGGTCTCACGGCTAAGAAGCGATGGTGGATCAAGGATGTGAATCCCTTTTGCTTGACTTCACAGTCCATAACCATTAGGCTGCAGTGGCTCTTTCTGCACATGGGCATGCATGTGGCTGGCTGCCTCCTTAGCACTTCCTGAGGTCCTCCTTAGCCCCACTGCCTACATGGACTATACTTACCTCCATGGTCTCAGGATGCTTTGTTTCCTGCTTGGGTTTGCAGCTCAGAAAACTATTCCAGGGAGGGGACCGCACAGGGTCAGGCAGGTGGAGATGGAAATGTGTCCCTGTCTCACCTGTCCAGACTGCAGGATGAAGAAATAGGATGAAAAATGGGAAAGGAAACGAAGCTGAGGCTGGAGCTCGGATGGCCTTGAGTTCAAGAGAGAGGAGTTGAGATTTCATTTAATTGGCAGTGCAGAGTCACCGAACAGGCTTTTGATGGGACCTGAGCCTTAGGCAGATGAACCTGACAGCTGGTGTGGGAGGGATCGGAGAGGGCAGGGGGTGCAGGTGAGAGCCCAGTCGAGAGGGTTCTGCCACAGTCCAGGTGAGGCATCCGCCCTGGTAGAATGAGCACAGGGAAGGAGGAAGAGAGAGAAAGGGGCTACAAGTGTATTTATACAGCTTCCAAGAGAGCTCTTAGAAAAGAAGATCTTGTTCATTTAGCACTTAATCAAATCTAGATCCCCTAGCTGAGCTTTCAAAGGCCCTTTGTAAACTGATGGCAACCCTCTCTATCCATCTTTTCTTCTCACTACTTCCCAACCTTTATCCTCCACTATGGATGGGCTGGTCTTGCTGTTCCAAGGACTTGCTGTGATCTATGTTGTAGTTTCGATTCTATCCCTAACTCTGACTGCCCTTTCTTTTCTCCATCTATTCAAGATACATTTTAAACCCCATTTTCTCCACAACAACTGTGCTGATTGTGTCCACTACTCGTGTTTAAAAATGTCAGCTCCTTCAATCCTCACAACAGCCCAAGGTGGATACTATTATGATTATTGCCTCTATTCTAATATGGGACAACTGGGGCACAGAGGATTTTGATAAATTACCCAAGGTCATACGGCCAGAGGGTGGAGGGGCAGGATTTAAACCCAAGCATTCTGCTCCACAGTCTCTGCTCTTAACTACCATTCTCTACTCTTTTAACCATTACTTGTGCCAATTATGATTTAGCTACGTGATAAAGTAATATCGAGGTCACTAGGTCCCTGGGGGTGGGGGGAAGGCAAGGGAAGAAGTGGGAAAGAAATGGCAGCAAAGGGAGAGTTGAAGGCCGAGACATTTGCACTCATTTCTTAATTTACCCAGGGCCTGGCTGGATGTTAGAATTGTCTTTTCCCGCTGTTAACTGAGGAGTCTTCAAAGCCAGCCTCAAATATTAAAAAGCAGCAATCAAGGAGAAAAAAAAGGAGGACAAAACAAAAAGGAAAACAGTATGGAAATTCCTTAAAAACCTAAAAATAGAACGACTATATGATCCAGTAATCCCACTCCTGGGCATATATCTAGAAAAGATAAGAACTCTAATTTGAAAAGATACATGAACACCCCAATGTTCATAGCAGCACTATTTACAATAGCCAAGATGTGAAAACAACACAAGTGCCCATCTACAGATGATTGACTTAAGAAGATGTGGTATGTACACACACACACACACACACACACACACACACACACAATGGAATAGTACTCAGCCATAAAAAATGGTATGTATACACACAATGGAATATTACTCAGCCATAAAAAAGAATGAAATAATGCCATTTGCAGTAACATGGATGGACCTAGAGATTATCATACTAAGTGAAGTATGTCAGGCGGAGAAAGACAAATATCATATATCGCTTATATGTGGAATCTAATAAAAATGATACAAGGGAACTTATTTACAAAACAGAAATAGACTCACAGACATAGAAAACAAAGTTATGGTTACCAAAGGGAAACAGGGTGGTGGGGGTGAGATAAATTAGGAATTTGAGATTAACAGATACACACCACTATCTATAAACTAGATAAACAACAAAGACCTACTGTATAGCACAGGGAACTATATTCAGTATCTTGTAATAATCTATAGTGGAAACGAACCTGAAAAAGAATATATATATATGCATATATACATGTATAACTGCGTCACTTTGCTGTACACCTGAAACATTGTAAGTTAACTATACTTCAATTTTAAAAATATGGGTAAAAAACCAACAGCCATTAGATGGTATCGTCTTTGGTAGTTCATCATCCATGCTGGCTGACGGGAAGGAACAGATGCTGCATGAAGATCACGCTGTCATGGAAGTCATGGGATGATTGGGCCTTGATGGATGTCACTTCCTCACGCCTGCTACAGGCAGACAACATGGGCCACGGCAGGCACAGGGAAGTCTCTTATCATTGCGTCTTCAATCTAGATGACTCGAGGTTTCCAGGAGTTCAGCCGCCTATGAGGAAAGGTTTTCAGTGGTGATGCTGTTTGGGAAAATTTTTGGAGCTGATTTTTTTTTTTAGTGAAAATTAATGCCACCATTCTGGAAGCACCGCAACATTAGTTATCTAATAACATGATAAAACTCTTCACAGGCTAGCATTTTCTCTTCTTCCTGGAGATGAAGAGCTGTTTGTTTGATTAAGACATTTGGCCACTGCCTCTGAGCCAGTCTGTGTGGCAAGTGGTTAATATCTAACAGCCTTCCTGGGAGAGCCTGGACGCCATCACGGAGCTCCTCTGAAATTTAGGAGGTTAGGGTTGGTGTATTCATTGGGCAAGAAAGTGGTTTCCCTTTCTCTGTAATTTGAAGAGTGTGTAAGGCTCACTGTGTCTCCACTCTCTCCCCAACTAGGCTATCAGGACATTTCCTCTTTCTCCCATCGGAGCTCTGATCCTTTGAGTTAAGACATCACAACTTCAGGGGTCTCCTCCTTTAAAATGAGGCTCACTTGGGAGCCCGTGGTGTGTGTGTGTGTGTGTGTGTGCACGTGTGTGTAGTATATAATACATAAGCTATTGCTACATTGCTATTACTTAATAGTCCTAAAGAGAAATCATGAAAATGGAGTGCTATCGAATGACATTGAAAACCTCCTCATGTTATTTACATAACAGGCTTGTGCTAGAATAAGGGTTATTCTAGGACTCGGGTACCTGAAGGGATGTGGGAGTGAGGACAAAACCTGGGAGAGAAGGGAGGGTATGTCTATCTGTATGAAGGAGAGTTCGCTTGAGAAGGAAGACCTCCAACTGTGGCATTTCCCACGGTGACTTGGAATATAGTGATCTGAGGGGAAAAGTGATAGAATTAAAAAGCACTGCCATGTCTGAAATGACATTCCCCTTGGGAGATCTGATGTTTGCTCATACTATTATAAACTCAGTTTGGGTACGTGCAGGGGGCATTATATTGTATCCGTGGAGGCATGATAACTTACCTTGTTTATTAAGGGTGTAAGAACTACCTTGGTGGTTTGCCTGGTAAAAATGTCTTAAATGAACATAACTGAATTTGTGTTTTAGTTCAGACTGAAAAGACTGCAACATTCCTCGTCAGAATCTCAGTGCTAAGTTCTCTTTCCGAGTGTCCTGGCTCCCCATCCTCCCTGCTTCTTCTCCCAGGTAGATCCTGACTGTGGAGCTAGCCTGCACCTCATTCCCTCCAATGCCCCAGGGGTCAGCTGAGCTCATGCAGGTGGAATTTGAATTCATCATTGTTCATCAGACTTGCCTCAGCTTTTCTGCTCCTGGGCTGATGAATGGATCTTCCTAAGACTAAATTTGGGGGACCGTGTTTCTAGTTTTGACAGCGGGAACTTTATCTTGTTCTCCAGGGCTAGATGGCTTTTCTAAGCCTTCCTTACCTCTTCCTTTTTTTTTTTTCTCTTAGTTTTCCCCACTCCCCCATTTCCTTGGGGCAGGAGTTTTGTCTCCAAAATCCATGCTGGGATCAGAACTCTGCTAGCTTTCCTACTGTTAACAGAATAAGATCTGTCCCTTGATTCCTCACTGCTAAACCTGCCTGTCTACCAGCATCTTCTGTTGCTACATTTCTTATATACAATTTGCTAGTCTGTAACCCTGTTTTCCATCCGTGCCTCTGATGTGAGTCAGACTTTCTGGAATAGGGCATGGGAATTTGCACTGCTCACAAGCACTCACAGAGAGACTCATAGGTGTGGACCAGTGGCTCACAAGGTTGAGTGGGCATCAGAATTGCCTGGAGGGCTTGTGAAAACACAGGCTTCAGTGCCCCACCCCGGAACTTTTGATTCAGAGCTGAGGCGGGGCCTGTGAATGTACATTTCTAATAAGTCCCCAAGTGATGCTGACTCTGATAGTTCGGGGCCCATACTTTGAGAAGCACTGGTATAGATTCGTATGTGCCTTCTTCACACGGTCTGCCTGATGGGAGTTTCTCTCAATAGCTACAGCTGGGCTTTTCCAACCCTGTCTTACCCAGGAGGCAGGATCACGTACTCCTTCCAGTGTGGACCTTGTGTGCACATTATATCATGAGATATACTAGGCTCCACGTGTGCTGGTTTTACTTGTGACTGGATTCTGCGCTTCAGAATAAAAATAGGGGATGCCATGGATTCCAGGAACTCATTTTTTTTAAACTTAAAAGCCAGTGTCTTGTTAGCTTCTTCTCACAATCCTTTCTCAATTCGAGCCTCTAGGGTGGGGACATCATTACTTTTCTTGTTTAAATATAAGATTTCTTAGATGTTAATATGTCGAATAGTATAAAAAAAGCAACCATGATTGTCATAATCCCTCTGCCCAGATAACTCCTGATGATATTCGAAAGAAAAGTCATTAAGGCACCTAGCTAGAAAATTCAAATAGTAGAAAAAAGGTCCCTTTCCTCAAAGGGAAATAATTTGAAATAATTTCTTGTGTATCCTTGCAGAAAAATATGCAGATATGTCTGTGTGTGTGTGTGTGTGTGTGTGCGCACATACACACAAATGTATATATATTTTTATGTTAAAAGGATCAAGCTATACATACTCATCCACACTCTTCCCCCCCCCACCAGCTAATGGTATTTTGGGGAGATTCCTCTACTCCAGAATAACTACTTCATGCTTTTAAAGTCTGCATAATATCCATTGAATAGACTGTATCATAACTGAGGTATGATTAGTTTTTTATATAGAGTTTTAGGAGCACTTTCGAATGAGGAATGGAAATGATGGCATCAATGGGAAAAAGTCCATGGGATGGGTAAAGAATGAGAAAAAAATTTGAAGAAGTAGAAGCACCCTAAAAAAGCAGAAGAACGAAAGAAGTAACCTAACGTATTTGAGGGGGCACTTTGCTTTCATTTCTGAGTGTAGATATGTTGAATTTTGTGAAAAAATGATTATACAAGTTCCAGTAGGGATTTGAACTAGGTTCAGAATGACCAGAGGGAGAGAAAACCTTGGCAGAAGCCGCTAATATTTACCAGACTTGAGAAGCACGTAGGGAGAACAGGCCATCTGGACAACACTTAACGTTTGTCAAGTCAAGAGGCGACCAAAACACATGGTGGCATCTTCTCGGTGGGAGTAGAGAGGGAGGTTCTGTACATGGAGAGTTTGCGAGAGAGCTAGGCTGTGGAGAAAATTGCAGGCTGCAAGTCTGGAGGGAGAGAGATTTCAGCACTGATGGTGGCTTTAAGAAAAGGAATGAGGAACAAGGTTTGTGGCCAAAAGGAGAGACAACTTAATTTGGGGTTAGTCTAGGGAGTTTAGCTTAATATCAGTGTGTGTGTGTGTACACACACATGCACGCATGTCAACATTTTGTTTTTATTTAATTAATTAATTAAAATGAATCTTTAAATTGAAGTATAGTTGATTTACAATGTTTTGTTAGTTTCAGGTGCACAGCAAAGTGATTCAGTTTATATATATATATATATATATATATATAGTCTTTTTCAGATTTTTTTCCCTTATAGATTATATTCCAAGATGTTGAGCATAGTTCCCTGTGCTATACAGTAGGCCTTTGTGGTTTATCTATTTTATATATAGTAGTATATATATGTTAATCCCAAACTCCTAATTTATCCCTCCCCCTGACATTTTGTTTTTAAATAAAAGCAGTGAAAGGAATGCTCACAGGACTAATTTTAAAATGCCTCCTCCTAATGGATGGGCCTAGAGTCTGTCATACAGAGCGAAATAAGTCAGAAAGAGAAAAACAAATACCGTATGCTAACACATATATATGGAATCTAAAAAAAAAAAAAATGGTTCTGAAGAAACTAGGGGCAAGATGGGAATAAAGACGCAGACGTAGAGAATGGACTTGAGGACATGGGGAGGGGGAAGGGTAAGCTGGGACGAAGTGAGAGAGTGGCATGGACATATATACACTACCAAATGTGAAATAGATAGCTAGTGGGAAGCAGCCGCATAGCACAGGGAGATCAGCTCGGTGCTTTGTGACCGCCTAGAGGGGTGGGATAGGGAGGGTGGGAGGGAGACGCAAGAGGGAGGAGATATGGGGATATAGGTATACGTATAGCTGATTCACTTTGTTATAAAGCAGAAACTAACACACCATTGTAAAGTGATTATACTCCAATAAAGATGTTAAAAAAATTAAAAAATAAAAGTAAAAATAAAAATGCCTCCTCCTAGATGTGAACACTGTATGTGGTACTTTCCATAGGAGAGTATGTTTCCCCATTTGCCCACCATGTCTCCTGGGAAGCTACCTTCACTCTAGATAAAGAAACTGAGGTGCGGGCACATGGACTGGCACTTGAACCCAAGCCTGCTTGCCTTCCAGGCCCAGATTCTGTCCTCTGTGCCAGGATAGCATGAAGTCTTTGAATATATTATGGCAACCTATTAAAATGGGCAGGGGTCTGCTATGTGGGTAGAATATTACATGGGAAAAAATTGAACATCTAAATGGTTGAACATCCTTATTACTCATCTAACGTGTATGTGTCTGGGTTGAAGAGGCATTTGGGATATTAGAGCACATCGCGGGAGCCGTCACTGAGAAGCAAACGGAGAGCTAGATTTGGCGCGTGGTGAAGATTTGCTTTGAGAGAGACCTGTGTGCTATACGTAAGGATACAGCTTGGAAGATCTATCCGTGATCCTAGGTGGGTGTGGTTGAGGCATCGAAATGGGTCAGGGAGCCAGATTTGAAAAACAGAAGAACAAAAATGTTGGCCAAAACATGTTTAGGAAAAGGAAGCTTCCAGGAGAAAAGGGAAAAGGAAGAGAAGCCCCTCAGGGGATCTGACAGGGTTTGGAGGGAGGATGTTAAGAGTCCAGAAATAACATCAAGAAAAGCCAATGTTGTTTAGTGCAGAGCAGAAGGGGTCTGGCAGCTGAGTGGAGGTCAGCGAGCAAAGCCATGTAATTGAGAGAGGGCTCGTAGCTAGTAGGATACACAGTAAATGGGAACCATCTTCTCTTTTGTTTGAGCACTGCTCAGATTCACACTGAAACTCTCGTCCACACCTCCCCACATATGGATACTCTAGAGAGGAATGGAGAGCCTTAAATGTTTGAAGTTATACAAAAACACTTCCATATGGAAAAGTTAGAAGAATAAATTATTTAAACTTAATAAGAGACATCAGAGGGGAAACGTTGACAACTGTTTTCGGGTAGATGAAGGTTTATGAAATAAAGCATGCTGACAGTACTGGCTATGTCCATTAAGGAGACACCAGAGAGAAAGGGCCAAACCTCATGTTATGTTGAACTTGATCACACAAAAGGAGGAGGCACCTCTCACTGACAGCGTTACGATCTGAAGGAAAGCTATGGAAACTCATTCTATGGAGAACATGATTGTACTAAGTATTCAAGCAGGAAATGTTTTCAGCTTGCTTGGATTGTATAGGGAAGTTTTAATAATTCCTCTTCTTTGACTTCTTTAGGTTTTGGCCAGGTTGTGAAGGTGAAAAAACCTATGCAACTATATTTAGAAAAAAGGTACTTGGAGCGAGTTCCGCTCATTGAGAATTGATAATTATCAGAAATCCCAAAGGGGAGTCTGTTCATGCAGGGTGTCTCTGCACATTCATATGAATATTAATTTTGTGTGTGTGCCAATTAGGACGAAGCTTGCTATTCTGAACCAAACCTGCAGAGCCCCCAAGGTTCACCTTCAACTCATGTGGATTATTTCTCTCTCACGGTGGCCATTTTCCAGAAGATCTATTTTGCAGGCACAGAATAATCATGAATATCAGGCAACACTTTAAGGAAGAGCAGGTATCTATGTTAAAATAAGATATTCACATTCTGTTGTCTACATATTTCACATTTCTTACAATTAAAAAATACATTTTATTACTTCTTCCATTATAAGAGTACTGCCTATTCCTTAAAAATCAATCCATGACGACTGAAGTCAGGATAACGATTACTTTTGAAGGCATCCGTGGTGGAGAAGGAGGATGAGGGAGCTTGTTATTGGAAGATGGAATAGGTCTGGATGATGGTCACCTGGGCGTATACAAATGTAAGTATCCATCTAGTTGTACACTTGAGATTTGTCTACATTATTTAAGTTAGAGTTCATTAAAAATAAGCAAAGCTGCTCATTACAAAATATTTTTAAAATACAGACAGGTAGAAAGAAAAAAATCATTTATTATTCAGAGAAAACCATTGCAAACCTAGTGGACTATTTCAGTAATTTTTCTTTTTTATTGAAGTATAGTTGATTTACAGTGTTCCAGGTGCACAGCAAAGTGATTCAATTATGGACATATACTTTTCCAGATTCTTTTCCATTATGGGTTATTACAAGATATTGAATATAGTTCCCTGTGCTATACAGTAGGTCCCTTTTCTTTATCTATTTTTTATGTAGTAGTTTGTATCTGCTAATCCAAAATTCCTAATTTTTCCCTCTCTCTCTTTTCCTCTTTGGTAACCATAAGTTTGTTTTCTATGTCTGTGAGTCTGTTTCTGTTTTGTAAATAAATTCCTCTGTATCGTTTTTTTAGATTCTATGTATAATTGACATCATATATTTGTCTTTGTCTGACTTAACTTCATTTAATATGATAATCTCTAGGTCCATCCATGTTGCTGCAAATGGCATTATTTCCTTCTTTTTTATGGCTGACTAATAAGTATTTTTTTCAGTGTATATTCTTTACAAATTGAGATTTTAATCCATATTCAATTTATATACCTTTCTTTCACATTTTTAACATAAGCATTTTTCATGTAACTATATAAACTCTTGAAAAATGTCATTTTTCCCTAGAGATATTGGAGTTGTGGATACCCACAGATATAGGGTCAGCAGTGATGCCAACCTGTAGAACATAGCACAACCTGTGTGGGGCACATGTAGATTTGGGTGAAGGTACAGGAAGGTGATGACAAATTTAGGTTGGTGAATGGAAATTAATTTTGGAAGGTCTAGATTCCAGAAGAACTCACCAGCAATTCAAAATACTTGAAGCTTTCTAAGAGATGCTTGTAGTATAGCTAGATCTATAGCTAGAACATACTACATTACGAGACAGAAATGAGGATCTTTACCTCAGAATTTCCCTACTGGTATGTCATGAATGGGTTACCGTAGGTTGAGGTATTTATTTCCTAGTTCTTCTGGGTATCTGGGTGAGGCTTGAATGGCTGGAGTCCTTGGGCCACAATCAGATTTCTCTGTTTACCCCAAGTAACCGTCTCTATGTTTGTCGCAAGGTAAAAGTGGAGGGGAAGCCCAGCCCATGTGACAAGCTGTCTCACCTACCAAACCCTTGCTTGCAGCGTGAGCTTAAACACACACCATTGAGTCAGCCCCTATGCCAAACAAAGAATACAAGTTGTTTTGTGGTTTATGCTAGAAATTTATAAATCTCCAGGTGGGTAATGATAGCACAGGAAGAATGCCTTTTATATCTCATCTCAGTTTGTCCTGATAAGAACCTTTAAGGTGGACGGTATGAATTTATAACCTAAAGGTCAGAGAGGTGAATGGTTAGCCCAACATCATAATATTGTAATATATAAAGGACATAAACATGGAGCTACTGTGGTTGAAAAGGGAGTGGGGGACCCAGAATTTTTTTAGCACAACCTGTGCTCATCCTTCTTGGCATCTCTGAGTCACTTCTGGGGCTCCCAGGATTCAAGGGATCAGTTTGAAAATGCTACACTCTACCAGATTGTCTCATCAGGGTTAGGTGTGGTAATTCTTGATAACTGAAAAATGAAAGGCCAGTTTTTATTTCATTAGTTTTCAGTTTTTGAGGTTTTAATTTTGGTTTATCTCTCAGTCAGTTGGTCAATTGTAGTTTGTTTTTCCTCGTGGGAAGTTAGGGGTTATATTTTCCTGAGCTTGTACATATCTGATACTGTCTTTAGGCTCCTATTATACAAAAACAATAACTTGGCTGAGTATAACAATTCATGTTCACCAACGTTCAACTTCAGAATTCTCCAGATGTTGCTCCATTGTCATCTTGCATTGAGCATTACAAATTAATTTTTATTTTTCTAGTTAACTGTTTTCAGCCCAGAGTTTTTTAAATTAATTAATTTATTTTTGGCTGTGTTGGGTCTTCGTTTCTGTGGGAGGGCTTTCTCCAGTTGCGGCGAGCAGGGACAGCTCTTCATTGCGGTGCACGGGCCTCTCACTCTCGCAGCCTCTCCCACTGTGGAGCACAGGCTGCAGACGCGCAGGCTCAGTAGTTGTGACTCACGGGCTCTAGAGCACAGGTTCAGTAGTTGTGGCGCACGGGCTTAGTTTCTCCGCGGCATGTGGGATCTTCCCAGACCAGGGCTCGAACCCGTGTCCCCTGCATTGGCAGGCAGATTCTTAACCACTGCGCCGCCAGGGAAGCCCCCAGACTTTTATAGAATGCTTTTCTTTATCCTTATAATTTAAAAAATACAACTGTAAGTCTAAATATGGTTGTTTATTCATGATTTTGCTTGTAACATAGTGACTCCTTTCAATATTTGTCTTTTCTCAGGTTCAAGAAATTTTCTATAACTCTGCCTTCATTTATTTCTTCAGTGTCAAGAGTTATAGCCGTTATTTATTTATTTTTAAAAATGCTATCTTTTTATATATTTTTAAAATTTTATTTATTTATTCATTTATTTATTTTTCGGCTGCGTCGGGTCTTCATTGCTTCGCGCGGGCTTTCTCTAGTTGCAGCGAGCGGGAGCTACTCTTCGTTGCAGTGCGCAGGCTTCTCACTGCAGTGGCTTCTCTTGTTGCGGAGAACGGGATCTAGGCACACAGTCTTCAGTAGTTGTGGCTCACGGGCTCAGTAGTTGTGGCTCGCTGGCTCTAGAGTGCAGGCTTAGTAGTTGTGGCGCACGGGCTTAGTTGCTCAGCGGCATGTGGGTCTTCTTGGACCAGGGCTCAAACCTGTGTCCCCTGCATTGGCAGGCAGATTCTTAACCACCGTGCCATCAGGGCAGACCAAGTTATAGCCTTTAATTCAAGGGTTTTTTGCTCTGAAAGACTGAGAATAAAAGTCAAGCCTATCACTTTTCTCATAATTTTCATCTTTTTGTAACCACCACTCCCGATTCCAGAGAATGTATTGATTATGTCCTCCACATTATTCACCCAGTTTTCTGTAGTTTTAAACCTACTCTTTACTGGGTCCAGTGCATATTTTAATTGCTATTGCATTTTTTTTCTTTCAATTGTACCTCACCTGTATTCATTTTTTTCTTGTTCTAATTTTTCTTCCTTCCTTCCTTCCTTCCTTTCTTTATTTTTCTTTCTGTCTTTCTCTCATGGTTTTTTTGGTACCTATTACATGGCTCTGTCTTTAAAAACATTCTTGATTCTTGTAAAATCCATTAAGTTTCTCTGACTACACATGTATAAATATTCTATCATCTTTGTCTATTCAGACATCAGAACAAACTGTGGAGTAAATTGGGAAAAAAAGAAAGAAGCAAAGGATGCATCTTCATTATGCAGAATTAGATAAACAGAATAGAGAAATATGATACAGCTGCAAGGAAGTATTTAGTGCAATACTTAATACATAGAAGATGCTCAGTAAATGGTAACTATTAATATTGTTGATTTTTCATATGATTTTTCATATGCAATCTTATTTGGCAGCTTAAGACATTATCATTCCTGATTTATAAATGTGGTTGAGGGAGGTTAATTGATTTTCTCCTTTTCATGATGCTACTTGATGTTAGGGTTAAATCTCCTACCTTTCAGTAATGTAAAGAGATCCTTTGAGACCTAAAAATTGTCTGGAGATGATGTAGTTTAATGTCCTCATTTTCCAGTTAAAGAAACAAGCCTAGAGAGGAAGAGGATTATTAAGGTTTTATAACTAATTACTAGTAGTGTCCAGACTGGAACTCACTGCCCCATAAATAAATTATTTTCTATTTGCAGAAATCTTTCAGAAAATAATCATATACTATTTGGCTCTATTATTCCTTCCACAGACTCCATCCCCCCATGTTGGGCTGATGTAGTTTCTGTCTGCACAGCATCCCTTCCTTTGGGGGAACCATCCCTCTCCTATTCTGTGTAGCTCTGGTGAGACTGTGAGTCATAATAGCTGCCCATCTGGCTGCACACATAGCATATATAAGGTATCTTATAATAAAAAAATTTTCCCTTTGTTTGCAATGATTTAAGTTAATGGGAAAAGGATTGAACTAGTAATATTATTAATTATGATAATTATGTTTATAGAGTAAAAAAGTGAAGTGTGTCTTTACTAGACAGTGTTGGATGAACAGAGCTGTGAAATGTAAAATAGCAAGAAGGGCATCTGGCTCTTTATCTGCCTTTCTCCACTCCCTAAATGGTTTCCGCTCATGTCAGAAAAGGTGAGGGCAATAGCGTATATACCGTAGAATACAAGGTGGTGAGGTTGTGGCTGGGACCTGTGAGGGTTCTAATAAAAATGCCTTTTCTTCTTTAACATCCTTCCTTAACCTGCTTATGTTAAATATGAACACCCACATTTTCTACACATAGTGGCAAATATGTGTGTCATTTGTTTCCCCAAGGCCTTGAGTACACTCTCAAGCTACAAAGTAAAGATGAGAATATGTACTTTAAAGCTAGAAGAGGAATCAAATTCAGAACTAACGCTTCATATAGACTTGAAAAATCTAATGGTTTAATCCAAACAAACAAAGCTCAATTCTACATGTGAAGTAACCTCTAGAGCTCAAGCCAAATTTTGTGAGGCCATAGCAGTTTGGAAAGCAATTTAGAAAATGGTCGCTGACACAGAAAACAAACTTACGGCTATCAAAGGGGAAAGAGGGGGAGGGACAAAATAGGGGTATGGAATTCACAGAAACACACCGCTATGTATAAAATAGATAAACAAGGATTTAGAACAGGCAACTCTATTCAATATCTTGCAATAACCTATAATGAAAAAGAATTTGAAAAAGAATATATATATGAATATATATATACACATATATCTGAATCACTGTTATACACCTGAAACTAACACAATATTGTAAATCAACTATAGTTTGATAAAAAAATGTCACCAAGAGGGAGGACTCTATATGCTAATTGGTGAGAATATTGCGGAGTCCAGATTGAAACCCAAGAATCTTGATGTGGGGTGTGCTCTAATAACCCTCTGAAGAAAGTCACCTTCGGGCTGGGTTGGCTGGCACACGAACCACTTCCCTAGGGACAGAGTGCTTTCATGGCATGCCATTTTGTGAGTAAAAATTATGCTTCCAGAGCTGTAATGGAAGTTTAGTCACTTGGACCCCACGGGCAAGGGCTACAAGTATGTGTGGGCTCCTGTGAAATTATTCTGCACTCACCCTTGGCAATGACGGCACAAAGGAGGCGGAGGAGGAGGAGAGGGGATATTATCAGTCTTACACACTGCACCGTATCCCTCCTGCAGGGAAATGGGCTGCCTCAGAGGCAAGAGACCCAAAATGACCTTCATCCTTGACTCAGAGCCCACCTGGCCCTTGCTGTGATGGCTTAACTTGCCTGCTGAAGTGTTGGTACCCTACCCACTCTGTGAGTGTAAGCCCTTAATAGATGGAGTCTGAAGCCCCTGGAAAGTCCACTCTATTAGGGCAGTAAAAATACTCCGTAAGATATCATAATGGTGGATACATGTTATTATACATTTGTCTAAACTCACAGAATGTACAAGGCCAAGGGTGAACCCTCAGATAAACTGTGGACTTTGGGTGACAATTGATGTGTCAAGGTAGGTTCATCTGTAGTAACGAAAGGACCAGTCTGGTGGGGGATGCTGGTTATCAGGGAGGCTGTGCATGTGTGGGGCAGGGAGTATAGGAAATCCTTGTACCTTTCCCTCAATTTTGCTGTTAATCTAAACTGCTCTAAATAAACAGACTTGAAAAAAAGTCCACTCTACCTTGCTAAGAAATCCATGGTGGCTGCCTCTCCTTAGCTACCCTTTTCCCTCCCTCTTCCTCATGTATACTTTGCCAAAGAATAACAAACATCAGGTGTTATGGGATGAGTTTTGTCCCTCCCACCCCCCAAATTCATATGTTGAGGTCGTAATACCCAGTACTTTGGAATGTGACTGTATTTGGAGACAGGGTTTTCAAAGATGTGATTAAGTTAAAATGAGGTCATTAGGATGGATCCCTAATCCAATAGAACTGGTGCCCTTATAAGAAAGGGAAATTAGGATTCAGACACACACCTGTACAGAAGAAAGACCATGTGGGGACACAGGGAGAGGGTGCCCATTTCCAAGCCAAGGAGAGAGGTCTCAGAAGGAAACCAATCCTGAGGACGCCTTGATTTGGGGCTTTTAGCCTCCATAACTGTGAGGCAATATATTTCAGTTGTTTGAAGCCATCCCATTTGTTATAGCAGCCTTGGCAGACTAATCCATAACCTTTCCTATCTCATCCTGTCCATGCTCACCTGGCCATTGGGGCAGCAGTCTCACTCCCGGGCTCAGCCTAAATGGCAGCCACCAAGGCCCCTGGTGCTGGCTGTCAGCACGGCAGCTCCTCATTTGGGGCCTATACATTTCCAAGCGCCAGGCAAAAAAGTTATTATTTTTTTCACATTAGAAAGTCAAGCTGATCAAAGAAACAAACACTTTTAATGAAACATATGTGGGACACTTAGAAGGAGATGATTTACAACGTGTCCGCTGTGAAACCAGAAGGCTTATGGAAAGTGTGAAGTAGGAGGAGAAAGATAGCGGGCTTGGATGCCAGAGGAGACTCGGCCTACATATTAAACAGAAGGGGAAATCATTCCCGTCCATAAAATCACAATTCATTTCCGTATCTATATCACTAACGCACACACAGGACATTTTCATCTCACTGCTTTCAGCCCTGTCCACACCCATTGCCGTCATGTACATTTTGATCCTGGGGAAGGAAATTAAACTCAGGCATCGAGATATAAAATCGTAGGAATTGCTTCAAAACCCACACTCTCACAATCACACTTCCCCCATTAGAGATGAACCTTGAGAGTTAAGAGTAATGTGAGGATGTTGGACTACTTTTTGAAAAGTAGACAATGCCTTAACTTTCTTTTGCAACTTTCGATCTTAAATAAAATCCCAGCTAAAGATGGGATGGTGCCATATGAAAAGATGATGAATAATTCCACTTCGGACTGTTTGTGCCACTGACACTGCGCTTGGGATGATCATGTATTTCCAATAGCGGGAAAGCTTGTTTTCAATATTTTGACTGATTATTAAATGAATATTAATTATATTTCTATAGAAGCCTGAAAAATATGTGTGGATTTGTCAGGGTGGTTTTTCGGGAGGATAAAAGTGTATTTGCTATCGTATACAAATATGACCAATACACGAATCCTCTCATAACGCTCACATGCCTTAACATCAATTTGGAAATAGCCACAAATATGTTATCTGTATTCTCAAACATTTAGATATTCCTTTTCTGTTGTCTAACTTAGTCTTGGGCTAGACTACAGGTTGTCCAGGAAGTATGAATTCAGGAAGCGGAGTGCAGCTCTCCCATCCTGCTCTCTTTCTTTCCCTTGGGTGGGTCCCCAGAAGAAGGGGCTCTGATCTTATCCCAAAACAAACTTTTCTTTTCCTCCATCTAAAAAGATGAGGGTCACCAGCACATAGGGTCCTGAGTGTGGAGGCAGAGATGAGGTGGTGTGTGTGTATATGCATGTGTGTGCGTGCATGCGTGTGTGTGTGTGTGTGTGTGTGTGTGTGTGTGTGTGTGTGTTGGGGAGAGGATGAGAGAAGAGGCACGAGGAGGATTCAAGGTGATCAGTCTTTGTGGGTCCACATAAGGAGAGCCTGGAAGAAGTGGTTGGTTCTGCATCTTTCCAGCCTTGGGGTGAACTAGGCTTGGAGTGAACTAGGAATGGGGGATAATGTGTCCAACAGCCCTCCAAAGGGGCAGCCCAGATACTGCTTCACTCTGTCTACCCCAGGCAAGCCAACCCTTTTTTCTTCACATTTTCATTTTTACCTGAAACTAACTCAGTTGTTCCCAACTCGTGGTCCACATATCTCTGAGAATCAAAGAGACACTTAAGAAAATGTGTGAAGGTGTGAAGGCATGGATATTCAGCAGAAAAAAAAAAAACTATCTTGACCTGGACATATGTTTTAATTTATCCAGTGTATGTAGATCGCCTGAGAGACTTCTTTTGACTGTAAAAAGCCCAAGTTTAATTTTGTAAACCTATGTGACAATTGATTATCAGTCTAACAAAGGGCGAAGTTTAGGAACAAACACAGTTCAGCATGTTACACAGGCGACAAGATATTTTATTTTGGGTTCTACTTCGAGCCATCAACTAACAAATATACCATGTGCCAACTGCAGATGAGAAGTAGTAAGGGTTTCCTTAACCTACACTAAGGTTTAAAAGAATTCTTCCTAACCCAAAATATTTACTCTGCACAATAAAAAGAGTCTAATAAGTTAAACTGTCAGTAACCCTCCTGAGGGATTAATAACATAAAATTGATTGCAAAGCATTGCTAAATTCAGGGTAATTTTTTTGGTCATAATTTTTCTCAATCTATGGGTACTAAGACATGACTATTATCATTTGGAAGTCTGAAATTTTGTTTTTTTAACTTCTGAAGAGTTCTCTCCATTGAAGGGATCGTTCAGATCCTTTCTATGCCCCATTTCACTGTGCTTATAAAATCTTGGTTTTGTGATTATAACTCTGAACTCAAGTAGCTTCTGGGTTACCATTTAGTGAGACCATGAGAGTGCCATGGACAAGATGTACCAGACAATGAAGGAGATGGTTTATTGGGGCTTTTTGCAATAGAGGGAAGTTTATTAAATGAGGAATGTCTCAGGGGGAAAAACAGGAGGTTGCCAGAGGCAAGGAAACAAGGAAGTCATTCTTGAGTCTTTTGGGAGATATTCAGAAGGATAGAGACATGTCTTATCTGGAATATGGAAGAGAAAGGGGATTTGTTGCAATTAACTATTTCCAGAAACATGAAAGGGTAGGGGAGTTTTGAAACCATTGCCATTTTCCAGGAGCACATTTTCTAGAGCTTCCCTTATGTGTCTCTTCTCCCTCAGTCTTGATCAAAGTACCAGGGGTTAGGTGTTGTTCTCGCATCAGTGGCAGGCATCTTGTCCCTCCTTCCTGCACTAATGGCTGAAGGACCATAAGGGCCCCTCTCCTCTCTGTCTACGTAGGTCCCTCTGTGTCCTTGTTCCCCTGGATGTAAGGTCTCTGAAGGTCCACCAACATTCTCGCAGAATTTCCATGCTCTCTTGGGTGCAGCAGGGGAAAATCCAGATTTTGTAGAGAGAGATTTAATTGAATTTTTAGAGCTACATTTAAGAAACAGAATATGAATTTTTGATTTAGTTGGGTTGAGTATATTACTGAATATATTTCCTGGCTGGAAAGAACTTCCATTTTGACTAGGCATCAATGGAAGCTGAATGCTTTACTTATAATTTCACTCTTCTCATGACTAGAAGAACTTTCCATAGGATAGCTCCTGGCTCCATACATTGAAAACCTTTTCTCTCTATTATCCATGACTTTCTGGTTCTTGGTGCTATAGTATATATTCATATCAGGTAGCATCTTCTGGCTCTGCAACTTTGTGTCATGACTCGGGGTGTTGGCACAGTGGATGCTAAGAGGATTTTTGGAATCTGTTGGTATACTTGGATGACTAGCAAAACAACTAAACACAGAAGTGCCTGGGAACCTTATAAATATATCTGACTAAACACAAATATAAATGTATTCTCAACTCAGCTTCCTCTGAACTGCAACCCAAATATGCCAATGGCTACCCCAACATCATCTGACATGGGGGGGGGGTGGAATGGTCTTAATTCATTGGTGTTAAAGTTTCTTACTGTTGAAAATCTTACAAAATATGGGACTAGGTGAACACACCCTTTCTGGGGCTTTGTGAGGGGTCAGGCAAATGAGGGTCCTGAACCTTAAGCAGCCTAATCTTCATGAGAAATCCTCTTCTATGGGCACAGGAAACTTCAGATGCCCTTCCCGCCTCACCAGTGCCATGGAAGACTCAGGCTATTGGAGATCTTCTCTGCGACACACCTTACTGCCATTTCTACTTGTCTGTTGCAAAACTATGGTGGCGTGAAGTTCTCCTCCATGAGACGGCTGATAGGTTACCTAAGCATCAGCCTCTGTTTGGAGGACTCCCTCCCTAAACCTATGTGGGGTTCTAGAATTTAGGGTTTCTAGAATTTCTTCCTCACCCCAGGGCTTGGCCCAGAAGTAAGAGGCATATCATCTAAATCCACCAACATCTAAACTCTTCTTGGGTCTTCTTTCACTTCCTCTTCTTTCTCCTGGCTGGTCAACATCAATTTCTTTCTGAACCAGAGAACTATTGTCACATCATCAGGCATTCTCCCCTCATCTCTGGTTTAAGGGTCATCTCTACACCCTGAGTTCCTCAGACTGTTAGCTTTTTAGAGATCAAAGTGCTTTTTCTTTTTCAGAAAGTCTTGCTCTTGCAATGAAGAGACTCAATTTTCAAGACGCTTGTCTCCTTTTGGAAATTTTAAACACCTATTTATGTCCCCAACTGATATCTTTGTTTTTGGCTGATTCATTGAATGCCACTGATTCAGTGAGTGGAGAACTGTGGGGCAATTGAGAGCATTATGGGAAAAAGAAAGCTCAGGTATAAGCTTCATATTTTATCCTGCCACATTCATTTTGGGGCTTTAGAATTTTCAATTCTTGGTCAACAATTTTCTTAAGAAAATTTATTAAATAGAAATATCAGTTCTTGTCAGGTTACGGCATTGGTGACTAATTTTCAAAATACTATATATGCTATTCTTTTTCTGTTTATTCATTTATTAAAGAATGATTTAGTGATTACATACTATATTGCTGTTCTGCTGAAAATGCAGGTATGAAAGGACAGGTATGATTTTCACCCTCATTTAACTTGCCGTCTGACTGATGAACATACAACAATTATAATTATATAATTTGTAGAATATTTCATTATAGCATATGCTACATAGGGAAATACAAGATGCCATGAGAGAATTAGCAGAGAGATTTAATTTACATGATTTCAAAAAAGTAGTTTTGGAATTGCAGTGCCTTGTACTTGGTTTTTGTGGAATAATTATTTGTTGAATGACCATTTAAAAAACATTTATTTTATATTGGCGTATAGTTGACTTACAATATTGTGTTAGTTTCAGGTGTACAGCAAAGTGATTTCATTATACATATGCATATATCTATTCTTTTTCAGCTTCTTTTCCCATATAGGTTATTACAGAATACTGAGTAGAGTTCCCTGGGCTATACAGTAGGTCCTTGTTGATTATCTATTTTATATACAGTAGTGTGTCTATGTTAATTCCAAACTCCTAATTTATCTCCCCTTCTCCCGTTGAATGACAATTTGGATAAAAGGATGCTAGAAGGAAATGGAGTTCTTTATTCTTCCCTTCATGCCAAGCTTCAGAGACAAGTTTTCTTGAACTTTCTCTGTTTATTTTCTCCTTAAAAGACAGATTTTTTTTTTCCTTAACCTAAAGACCTAGTTGACCTGGGACATAGGTAGGAGGATAAGGTATTAAACCCAGTTTTGAGAGATAGAATGTCAAAATTAATGCCAGGATGAATCTTTAGCTTCCAGACCAGCTTTGCAAGTGGTGTTTTGATTCTTAATAACCTCAACTTACACTATAAAGATTATTTTACAGATAAGGAATGTGGAAACACAAAGAAATAAGTACTCTGCCCTAGTAGTCTCTTCCAACTGTCCAAGGCTCTCTCCTTCCTGCCTGTCATAGAACCTCAGTCTGTCCACTGCCGTACCCTGGTTATATATCACAATCAATTTGTGAATCATTTTTGAGCATGTTTTCCTGCCATGTATCCAGGTACCCAAGACCATCAGATGGCCCTTCAAGGAGTTATCGTTAGTAAAAGAGATTAACACATAAATAATTAAAATAGAATATGAAGAGTATTTCATGGAACAAGGTGCTATGGAAGAACAGAAGAATAAGTTCCAGTAGGTGAGAGAGTTAGTAGTAAGGTTGTATAGCTGTGGCGTAAACACAGTAGCCGCTAACTAAATGTGGCGATTTAGAGTAAACTTAATTAAAATGAAATAAAACTAGAAATTCAGTTCTTCAGTTGCGCTAGTCAAATTTAAGTCCTCGACGGCCACATGTGGCTACTGGCTACCGTACTGGACAGTACTGATGTGTGGCATTTCCATTATCACAGAAGTTTCCATTGGATGGTGAAGGTTCAGAGCAGCTATGATGGTGATGATGATGTGATAAGTCCAAGGGGGCCACGGTGATCTCCTGAGATGACAGAACAATATCTGATTCTAGAAAGGCATCACCTTCGACAATCTGTACATCAGTCAGTAGATAAAATCTACACTGGTTAATTAATTAATTACTCTGAACTTGGAAGGGAGGTCCTGTGGGGCTGGAACACAGACCTCTGGGGAAGGGATGCTGCTCAGCTAGCTGGTCCTCGTATCTCTGAGCTGGGGGGAGGGGCTCCACGGAGCTGGGACCCAGACCTCTAAGTAGGAGAGGGGGTCTTTGATGGCTGGCTTACTCTGTTGTCTCTGAGAGGGCATGATAAGACTGGTTCTGGGAGTTTGAAAAACTGAAAATTGGAATTATCACAGGTACTGGGATAAACTGCCGTCGTAGGGGTGGAAAGTGTGTCTGGGGTCACGTTCACAGAAACAAGAAAGAAACAGGCAGAAAACAGGAGGCAGACACACAAGAGTAAATCCCTCTTCCCTTTCTCTACCTTCCAATCTTCTAGCATCCCTTTGGCAAAGCCTAGCAGGGAGCCAGCTGGCAAAGGAGAAAAGTTTTCCAGAATCCCAGTCCCAACACCTTGAAGTGAAATATGAGGCCGGGGAAGGGCGTGTTGTATAAGAAAGAACTTGACCGGCCTTTGGCTCTTGAGAGGAAGACTCTAAATCCTTGGAATTTCCCAAGCAATAGGAGTGTCTTTATTATTCAAAAGCCCCTTGGATCACACCTGTATTTAAGCTATCAAGATGATTCCGATGGGGACTGCTCACCAGAAAGACCAAGCACGTGATTAGAGGCTTGGGACACTGCGACCTCCACCTCCGGAGAGAGGTGGGGGGCTGAAGATTGAATTCAATCTTATGGCCAATGATTTAATCAACCAGGTCTATAGAATGAAACTCCAATAAAAGCTGGATCTCAGAGCTCCGAGGACCTTTCTGATTGTGAACACATCAATGTGCCAGGAGGGTGATGTGTTCAGATTCCACAGGGGAGGGGCACAAAAGCTCTGTGTCTGGGACCCACTCAGACCTCGCCCTAGTTGTCTCTTTATTTGGCTGGTGCTGATCTGTATTCTTTATATAAAACTGTAGTTGTAGGGCTTCCCTGGTGGGGCACACGGGTTCGTGCCCCGGTCCGGGAAGATCCCACATGCCGCGGAGTGGCTGGGCCCGTGAGCCATGGCCGCTGAGCCTGCGCGTCCGGAGCCTGTTGCTCCGCAATGGGAGAGGCCACAACAGTGACAGGCCCACGTACCGCAAAAAAAAAAAAAAAAAAAAAAAAATCTGTAGTTGTAATTATGGCGTTTTGCTGAGTTCTGTGAGTCATTCTAGCAAATGATCAAACCTAAGGGGGTTTGTGGGATACCTTGAATTTGTAGCCAGTTGGTCAGAAGGGCAGGTGGCCTGGGCACCCTCAGACTGGTGACTGGGGAGATGGATTTGAGGCTCTGAGGCAATTGTTTAACAAATTAGTCCAATTTGGCAAACCGGCTGATTCCTCTGAAGTGGTAGTATTTGACTACTTTTTCTTGGGTAGCAAACTACCCCAAAACTTACACTCGTGGGTTTTGTGAGTCAGAAACTCAGGGAAGACTCTTCTCTGCTCCATCATGTCTTGGGTCACAACTGGGGTGACAATCCAAAACCATAGAGCAAAAAGCTTACCTGCATGCTAAAATTGAAAGTGCATCTTTTCAGATTTTTAAATTATAAAATTCTGGGTAAATCCTTCTGAGTTTAGCTTTTCTCCCTTCCAGGTTGCCCCTAATTCGCTGGTGCTCTTTGCATGAGTTAGTGTGACATTTGGGCAATCCAGCTCTGCAGGTCAGCAGTGATTGGTGGGTTGGGGTACCAGCCAACCAGGCTGAGGGGCTCATAATCTTTAAGCTGACCTCTTGGCATATGTGATATTGATTACAGTTTTATTACACTCCTCCTCCAAATTATGAAAAGCACACCTCTGTAAGCTAAGTCCAAGCTACAGAAGCAGCGCACTTGAGAATGTATGTCACAGTCATGGAGGAATTTGGAGCCAGACTCCCAAGTTTATATTCCAGCATTACCACTACTAGCTTTGCAACCTTGGAAGAGATACATAACCTCCCAGTGCCTCAGTTTTTCCATCTGTAAAATGGGGTCATGACTTCAGTTGTCATCTTGAGGCAGGAGAGAGATGGGTCCCGGGCTGGGCAGCTGGAGTTGTCCCCTGTGGATAGATACTCCAAAATGGGAGGAGCGAGAGAAGAGCTGAGTCCTGACCAGATAAAAGTTAGAGACCCCATATTTCTCATTCTTGAGGTCAAGGAGAACTTCCCCACTATATATGCGCAGAAAGGCACCTCGGAGGTCAAAAGAGCGGGCGTCACCTCATATTAAGTGATGTTAACCTACCCATAGGCCTCTTCACTCGAATCCATCTTGTCTAAGAGATGCGTGCACACACGGGGAAGACCCTGAGATAAACCAAATACGGACTCAGAACCAGGCAAATCAAGATGATTGGCCAAAGGAAACCAGGAAGAAATGCCCCATAAAAGTGATTCAAACTATCACGAGGGTGCAACTCTCTCTCTGAGCCCGCTCATGTGTCTACCCACAAATACTCTTTTTCCTCCTAATAAACACTTTCCTTCACTACTGTCTGTCTCTATGTGGAAACTCACTTCTACACAGCTGAGGGGCCAGGGCCTTGTCACTGGCCACTGGTCCCTTGTGGTCTAGTGGCTAGGATTCAGCACTCATCACTGACTTCAATCTCTGGCTGGGGAACCGAAACCCTGTTCAAGCTGCTGCTGGCAGAGGCCACCCGAGATCAATTTGACTTTGTTATTAACCAGTGTGACTTTGGCCATCTCAGTTTTGTTATGTGGACCGGAATTTCTGTGATTTCCATTCCAGTTCTGCATTTCTCGAGGTGACAGTGATTGGCAAACAATGAGAAGAATCATACGTTAGAAGGCACTTGTTATTTTTCACTCTGCTCAGCCGTCCCTGACCACAGCTGTCCCTCGATGCTCTGAGTCCTAACCGGTATCGTCAAGGTGGTGAGAATTGCGGGTTGTGGTGGCTTCTGGTGCAGCAGTATGAGCTCAAGCTCTGGAGTGAGACTGGGTTTGAATTCCAGTTCTACCATCTGTCTAGCTAATAAAGGCATTTAACCCTTTTTAACCCTCTGTTTCCTCATATAAAATAACCTTGTGTTATTTGGGATGCGTTTGGCTACACTGGGCTGAGAGTGGCTTAAAGAGTATCCATTTCTGTATTAGAAAATGGGCATTTATGATCTTGACACCAGACTTGACAAGCAGCCTGGGTGTAGGTGGTTCTAGTACGGGTTCAGTGAGACCAGGTTGGCTTTTCTCGGCTTTTTCCTCATGGTCACGTGATGATGACTCTAGAAGGATGTCAGCAGACAGGGACCATGGGAGGGGGCTTCTCATTGTCTAACTGCTTCTTTGGTAGGGCAGGAAAATCTTTCTAAAAGATGCAAGCAAAAATGTCCTCAGCTTCCATTGGGCAGGGTTGGGCTTCACGTTCAGGCCTCAGCTGCCGGGGATGCTGGAAAAGCTGGCACAGGGCTTCTGCAGCCTCTCTGGAGTGGAGGTGAACCCTGCCCACAGGGAAGGGAGGGGAAGAGCAGCTTTTGAGCCAGCCACAAATGGTGTTTGTGACAAAAATCTAGCCCAGGGCATTATGATGATCAAACGGATTTATTTATTTATTTAAGTTAATATTTAGGCTCATCAAATGTTTATATAGTAGTTATTATGTACCAGGCACTGTTTAATATCAACCTATTTATTCCTCATAACTCCATGAGAGAGGTACTATCGTGATCCCCATTTTACAGATGAGGAAACTGAGGCACTGGGAGATTAACATAACTGGCTAAGGGCTCAGAGCTTAGGAGGGTGGAAGCAGGATTGGAACCTGGCTCTGGAGCCTGTGCTCTCAATCCCTGCACCATGCTATGCTCCAAAATGTGTGTCAAAGCATCGCATGCAGCATGCTGCCTGGGGAAAACAGTGCTGTTTTCCTCTCCTTCTTCTGATTCTGCCACAAAAGCCTATGGATGCCGGATGCAAGGGAATAGTAAAGCAGACTATTCCCCTTCAAATGTCCTCCTTTCTCTCTCCATTCCGGTTTCCTGTGTTTACTTTTCCTCCTCTGGTAGATTCTTACCAGTTTCAAAAGAACCTGTGAAATCTATTCCAAAATTCTCTTCTTTACTTATTTAAGATTTATGAAAAGGGTGATTTTTTCTTTCTCCTGATTTTTGAAAGCTTAGTCCAATGGAGAATAAATATTTTGTTTCTAAGGCTTAACAGAAATGTGTTGATGGATTGGCCCATGAAGCCTTATGGGGAGTTGTCACTGGGCGTCCTCTTTTCCTGCAAAGAACAGTTCAGAGTGTAGTGAGAACTTTATAGTGGCCTTTTCTTATGATGAGATCCCTTTAAAATAGAGCATTTTGAGTACATTGTCCATTAACCAGATTGAAATGGTATTGGAGAGGATGGACCTTGTCATGGCTTTTGCTACCGCGTCCACGCAATGACAGAGAGACAGCCGTGAGGTTGTTTTGGAGAAACACCTTTCTGAGGACTTGGAGGAAGTGAGTCACACATTTGTAACGCAAACCAGTGACTCAAGAAGGAACAGGAAGGGACTATCACAAGTTTCCTAACCTGGGACACAGAAAACATAAAAACAAGGTCACATGTCCCACCATGAAGAAAGGAGTCCCTGAAAAGGGAGGAAAACACGGCCAAATCTAACTCCGCATAAAGACGATCAGAAAAACATCCTCGCTCGTTTGACAACCAACCAAGAATAACATATGAGTTCATCGAGCTCCAAAAGGGGAGAAAGGTTAGAAGCATTAGCCAGCTAATTTAAAAATCAAGAAGTGCATTTCTCATCTTCATGCAGATCCGTATAGAGTGGCGCTAACCCCCTAAAGTGGGGTTTCCTGTAGGGACCAAGCAGCTGTATCTTGGACGACTCCTTGGATATTAGCAAAACACTTGCTAAATATAGATGAACGTCAACAAGTCATAAATAAGGGAACAGGAGTGGGAAACTCCATGCGAAAGGTGAGTGGGCAAGAACAAAGACATCGCTTGCTGCCAAGGTAATTATCACGTGCAGCAGTGGAGCATGAATCACTGAGTCATTTAGAAGTTCAAGTGCCAAATAAGAATAAAAGTCTTATGCAGGAAACTGTCACATAGCAGGGCAGTGGAGGCAAACTACTACCTAATATCTGTTTCCAGCACTTTATTCCATGGAGTGGAAAGCAAGCATGACAGTGGCAGGAACTCTGAGGTTATTATAATGGCCAGGTGGTAAGGAGTTACTCAGGCTGCCAGTCTGGTGTTTTAGCTCCATCAGTTCTTTCCCTGTTTGTTTCCTTTCCTGTAAGGGGAACTATCAAAATCTCTATCTTGATTTCCCTCAGGGATGTGGGATAACAGCTACCTAGACCTTGAGTGTAAACAAGTTGGACCACACCAATCTGGACCGTGGTCCAGATAAACACTGTTTATCAAAATAAGCCAAGCATGTGCTGATCAATTTCTGCTCTTCCCCTTCTGCCCAGATTCAATCCACTTAAACTCTGAACAATCTGTACTTGTGAACAGTCTGTACACAAGTGCCATGTAAATGTGGTGTGGGGCTTGGCTGTCCCCGTAACACATCAAACCAAATAGGCACAGCCCCCTTTCTAGTAAGTCCTGGTTTAAGGAGGTGCTTCCATGAGCAGATGGAAAGCTGTTGCAGCTACTCCCCCCAGTTTAGGTAATTCCTGCTGGACATAGAAAGCATCTCATCCTGAGGTCCTAAAGAAGGCTGCCGTACAACCCCACAAATACACCAAAGAATTCCTAAATCACGACCTATCAAATAGCTCCCGAACACTCAAAGGATCTGTAGAAACAAATAACTCTTTTAAGGAATCTTGTATAAAAAATATATCCTCATTTCATTTTGTAAGTCTGCAGTCCAGTGCTAGACATCGGCGACCAGGTTACTGAAATAAAACAGTTAAGCCAGGATAGGGTTTAGCTAGTGAAGGGTGATCCCCCCGCCCCCACACCCCCGCCCTGCCCCACCCCACCCCATAGATTTATTTATTTATTTTTTGCTCTATGGGGATTTTACAAGTCCTGGAGATTTATGAATCGCTGCTTGTTCATTCAAGTAGAGTCCTTTATATACATCATAACACTCGTGCAAGACCATCTGGGCAGCATGACCAGAGATTTTGATAAAGAGATTCTCCTATCCTCTCACACTGTGGATGGAAAAACATCCCCCTACTCACTGTTTTCTGAGTTGAAGCTCAGTCAAGTGTGCCTTATTCTGCCTCAGTTGTGGCCACCAAGCATCCAATAGCATGTCTGGTGCTGTTGTTTGTGAAATGAATGGCAGGTGTTGAATGAACATGGTGCAAGCGGTTGAAGAACTCGGAGCCTTTTCTGTTCAAGCTGGGTTGTCGTGCATTAGCTACTTACAGTGATACAGAGAGAGCCCAGCTGGAGGTAAGAGAAATACAAAGTGGTGGCTGTTAATTCTCCAAGTCTTCAAATTAAGGATGAGAAACACTCAGCAGGGAGACACTCTGGCCCTCGGAGCTTGGGAGTAGCTGGTGTGCACTTGGTCTCATTGTCATTGCTGTTGGTAGATGTGGTCCTCAGGGGTGGTGCTGAGCTTTATTTGTAGATGCTGTTCCCTGGGTTTGAACAGCAGTGTCCTGGCTGAACATTTTGAGCTATGCTTGGAGCTTCCTGACGTCAGGGTTTTGCAGGGGGTCCTTAATAGTTGAGGTTTAATGCATTTCTGTGTGTGTGTTTTGAACTGAACACACAAAAAGTTGAAGCAAACATTTTCCAGTATTTTGGTTCAAACCGAACCATCCTTTCCTTCCTCCCTTACTTTCTGCTTTCCTGCCCACAAGAATGGCACTCAGGTGTGGGTTTTTTCAGGCAGTCACTTCCAGGCTCTAGGGAGTTTGGCAGCCTTTGATTTCTTGGTGTTCTGGGACCTTTGCTTTTTGCCCCTTTCAACTGATGGGAATCCCCACTGAAACGTGATGTTATATGCTGGAGAATCTAAGAAACCATCAATCTAAAGACAATCTATTATTTTATGTTCTAAGAAAGAAAAAGATGCCATCAAAGTATGTCATTGATTGCAAATGCATGATTTCAGAGATGTTAAAATAGCAACAGAAAGTGCATGGAATATTCGAGGAAACACACGTTCATCATTTTGGGGGACCACACAAGGAAACCTAGGGTCTAACAAGCATAGACTAAACAAATACATACAAAGGAAAGATCCTTCCTCAGCAAAAACTGTCTATAATATTTGTTTCCACAAATTGCTCAACTCAGACTTCAGGATAAGATTCTTTGTGGAGACTTTTTTTCAAATGTCACCCACCAAAGTAGTTATTAAAACGGGTCTGGGGAGTAAGGTCAAGAAACCACCAAATGTCTCTGTGGTTTTTTCAGCCCAGGACATGACAAAAAGATGGGGAAAACAGGTCACAGCAGCAAGAGCAACAGCACACCATCAGCCACAGGAACAAGCAGACTGGGGTTGGGGTGAGAGGGGTGCTGCTGGGGGTTTTTACCATTGATTCGGCCATCACACGTCAAAGTTCTTTTAAAAACTTAAAAAGTACATTAAATACACACTAATGACAAGAGAGTGCATTTAACATCTCTGTACAGTTTCAAGAATGACAAAACGATGGCCAGCAGGTACCTGAAAAGATGCTCAGCATCGCTAATCAGCAGGGAAATGCAAAGCAAACCACAGCGAACTATCATCTCACACCAGTCAGAACGGCCGTTATCAAAAAGAACACAAATAACAAATGGTAGTGAGGGTGTGGAGAAAAGGAGACCCTCGTACACTGTGGGTGGGAATGTAAATTGATGTAGGCACCACTGTGGAAAGCAGTAAGGAGGTTTCTCAAAAAAACTAAAAACGGAACTACCATATGACCCAGCAATTCCACGCCAGGATATACATCTGAAAAAAAGAAAACACTTATTTGAAAAGATACATGCACCCCAATGTTCATGGCAGCATTATTTCCAATTTCCAAGACATGCAAGCAACTTAAGTGTCTATAAGCAGATGAATGGATAAAGAAGATGTGGTATATATATATATGTGTATATATATATATATATATATATATATGCAATGGAATACTACTTGGCCATAAAAAAGAATGAAATTTTGCCACTTGCAGTAACATGGATAGACTTGGAGGGCATTATACTAAGTGAAATAAGTCAGACAGAGAAAGACAAATGCTGTTTTATCTCACATGTGGAATCTAAAAAAATACAACAAACTAGTGAATATAACAAAAAAGAAGCAGACTCACAGATATAGAGTACAAATTAGTGGTTACCAGTGGGGAGAGGGAAGAGGGGAGGGGCAATATAGGGGTAGGGGAGTAAGAGGTATAAACTATTAGGTATAAAATAAGCTACAAGGGTATATTGTACAACATGGGGAATATAGCCAATATTTTATAATAACTATAAATGGAGTATAACTTTTAAAAACTGTGAATCACTATATTATACACCTGTAACTTATATAATATTGTACATCAACTATAATTTTAAGAAAGCGCACTGATGGCTATCATTCTGGAATTTAAAAAAAAATGACAAAATGAACCCAATAAGAAGAAAAGTAGTACCGATACTTTTGAGGCCTTGTGTGTGACATCTCCAAATTGTATTACCGCCTCTTCTGCAGAGGTGCTCATCATCCTGAACTTTGTGGAAATTGCACTCTTGTTTTTCTTTATGTATAGATATTCCTAAACAATATATAATTTCATTTTGCCTGTTTTGGAAATTTAGATAAATAAAATCATACTGTATGTAGTTTTCTAAAACTTGCTTTTTTATTGCTCAGCAATCTACATTTTAGATTCAGCCATGTTCATATGGAGCCATATTGCATTCCATTTTATGACTAGCTCATAATTCATTCATGCATTCTCCTGTTTATGGACGTTTGGGTTGTTTCGCTTTGAAGAACCTTGCTGCTGTGAATATTCTTATCCACATTGCCTGGTGAACATGTGCATGAGTTTCTCTTGGCTATATATCCATAAGTGAAGTTGCTGGGTTGAGGGGTGTGCCCATGTTCAGTGTTACTGGGTGATGCTACATTGTATTTCAAAGGAGAAATAAAGTGAGGACTTGCTCCCACCAGCAGTGTAGGGGGTGTCCATTATTCCATATCTTTATTCCACATCTTACTATTACTTGATATTCTCAGACTTAAAAATTTCTGCCCACCAGATGGCAGTGAATGGAATCTCATTGTGGTTTTATTATTCATTTTCCTATTATTAATGAACATTTCCCCATATATAATGGGCATTCATTTTGCCTCATCTATTAAATGCCTCTTCATCTCCTTTGACTATGAATTGCTTGTGCCTTCTTGGGTTGTTTGTCTTTTTCTTGTTGACATAGAAGTTATTTCCTGGATATTAATCTTTTGTTAACTGTAGGTATTGAAGATCTCATCTTCCCATCTGTAACTTGTGTTTTTACTCTTTCTGGGGTCTTCCAAAGAATGGAAGTTAATGTGGTTGAACCAATCACTATTTTTTCTTTATAGTTTGTTCTTTTTGTGACTTGGTTAATAATCTTTGCCTATCCTGAGGTCACAAAAATGTTTTTGTATTTTTTTTCCCTAAAAAGTGTGAAAATTTCCTTCCTATGTTGTCATTGTTCTATCTGGAATTGATTTTAGTGAATGGTGTGAGGAGTCGATCTAGTTTTTTGTTTTATCTTCTTTTCTGTTTTTCTTATTCCATATTTCTAACCCATTGGCACAGCACCGTTATTGAAAAATCCCTCTTTTTCCACTTATTTATAATGTCACCTCTTCCATGTACGTGTGGGTCTTCTTGCGTATCTCTATTCCATTCCAAAGACTGTTTGTCTCTGCACCAATATCACTGTCTCATTTTCTATGACTTCATAATTATTCTTATCTGGTAGGGCACAATATAGTTCTCAAATCCAACGGGAATCTGAATTGGCCGGGACTAGGCTGATAGATAAATAGAAGACATCTTTTAAATTTAAAAATCTCAAAAATGTCAGCTCTAAAACGTGCTGGCACTGAGTATTACAAGAAAATGAAAAGATTAAAAAAAAGGTCTTTTCCTTCAATAGCCCAATTTGAGGCAAGTGTGCATTCTTTTGCAAATACACAACAGAAAGCTAGGATGTACTTTGCTGAAGCATAGCAGTGATTACCTATTTTTGTCTTTACAGAGGTGTGAAGGTACATTTAGGTTCTCTTCTTACAGGAACCAGAAATCAAGTGGCTGAAATGTAAAGTGTTGATAACATACACACTTTTAGGAACTTCTACTCACAAGGACATTCATTCACTTCCCCCTTCCAGTCACGCAAGTTTTAAAAGACCCACCTGAGTGAGAAGGTCCTGCCTTTACAAAGAGCTCTAGTTCACCCAATTTGATCCCATTTTATTTTAATGAAAATAAATTAAATGGAATAGATAATAAAGTTCTCCCAAAGATGCCTTCTTTAGAGTTATCTAAAGTTTATCAGCAAAATAACTTTGACTAAGTTAAATGGCGATGTGTCACACACCCAAAACGTGTGAAGCAATTTGAAAAAATATTTTAAATATGCCATGGATTTGTAAATTAATGCAGGGCTCACTGTGCTTGAATTTCCATTTCTAAACTGCTTCATTTGCATGCAAAGAGTGGGCAATTTTTGTGTGTGTGAAAATTTAGCCTTAAGAAATGAAAATCAAAAACTCAGCAACTTGAAAAGAGCTGTTAGGCATAGAAATTGTTTAATCGGTTTCCAGCAGGGCCAATGGTGTTGGCATTTTGAAATACCAGATTGGATTGGCATCCTAGAAAAAAAATCCTCAGCTCAGAAAAAGTCGCCTAAAAAAGCCACCATCTACAAAGTGGGGAAAGAAGATGGCCGAGATATGACAAATGCCAATGAAACGAATTCTGCGATCGAGAGAGAGCCTGAAGTGTGAAATGAACAAATGTTACATGTGAGAAAATTTCTGTCAGTGCTATCCCAATCATCTATTCTGACAAATACAATGCTTGATCAGAAAGTCAGGTGTTTTTGTCTAAGGGATGGTTCCCTGTGGATCTTTTAAGAGGACCTAATGCTCTGGGTTTACCTTCAAGTCAATGTTCTCACTTCAGAGGATTTTATAAAGGGACCTGATAATTTCCTCTGTAACAAGGTTGTGATCCCAACTTAGATTTTCCATCCAGGGTTTTTAAAATGCAAGTTTAAAATAAGATTTCGTTTAAACATTTTGTGATTCTTTTGTGGCTCAGAACTTAAAAAGACCAGAATACCATATTTTTATTAGAGAACATATTTCTTTACAGCATCCCAAATGAAAGGTACAAAGTTAGATCTACCTGGATATAATGATTATGATGATAGTAATAAAAACCTAATAATAAATAATGATTTTAATTGTTTTTTACATACACATTTTTTGGGTACCTGCTTTGTGTTGGGTACTATCCTAGGTGCTGAGGATACAAAAATGAGTAAGAAACACACCTTGCACCCTTAAGAAGCTCAGTCTTTGCAGTGAGTCTCTCTCTAGTGGGCTTAGAAAAATAAATTGTCTAATCTAGTTATCTAGTTTTCTCCCGAAGGACATGCTGAATACACAAGGTCCAGATAACAAGGAAGGTGAGTCTCTCCTTTCCCATTTTCTGTTCAATCTCAGCTGGTGAAACAGCAGCCGGCTCAAGGAATGTGATGCTCTTGTCTTATTGAATTTGAACTGGCTGCTTGGCTCACACTGACTCTTCCCCCAACAAGGCAGCAGAGAAAACTGTTCTGGTTTCCCTTCCCAGGACCGGGGGTGCAATTTTTGTGCAAGAATAAAGGGATGCCATAACATCTTCATGCTGGGATCACTTCTATTTGTGCTGTTGTTGCTGAAAATGAACAAACTTCACGGCCCAACACCTTCAGACACGAGTCCTAAGTTCTCAGCATGATGCTTGGCATGCATCAGCGTTTGTTGATTGAACAAATGACAATGCAAGGATGACAGGCATGGAGCCAGAGCATCTCAGAAAAGGTTTCTCTGTGATAAAGGACTGTAGTATAGTTTCAAAATAAGAGGATCGAACAGCAAATGTAAATATAATGTCTACTATGAATATATTCAAACCTAATTCTAAAATATGCTTATAAGGAAGTGACAGAATTGTAGATTCTGGGAGGGAAACATTGTAAGAATATGTCCCCCACCTCCCCGTTTTTTGTATCTTTCTGTGAGTGGTCTGTAGACTGAGGTGTATGTGGTGTATACCACTTGGGTTGAACTTGAAAAGCTAAGACTTGGATTCTGTTTGAAATTTTATCAACTTACTATTGCATACTGAATAATCTTGTGATTTACTAACCCATGGTGCCTATAAAATAATTAATTTTTAAAATATGGCTACACATATGTGAGGTATGTGTCTCTATATCTAAATTTTTTTCTTAATGAGTCAAGATTTATTTTCCTTGTGGCTTAGTCAAAAGTCCATACTTCAAATGATAGTAAATTAGTATATGGCAAATGCTTCAAGATTTACGCTAAATTATACTGAAAGTAAATGCATTGTAAAATCTTGGTATGACTCTAGCTAGTACACTTTTTTATAAAGAAGGTGAGGCGGAGCATGAGATGAGACAGCTATCCTCAGACCACATACTTCTGAACTCGTAGCAGTTTGCGATGCTGCCAGCTTCCAGGGACTGCAAATCTGACTAATGGTGGCCTAAACAATAGACACTGAATTTTTGAAAACAGTAAGAAATATGAAGGTAGATGCATTTCGGTTGGTACAATGGCTCATTAATGTCTTCAAACATCCAGGAGCCAGGATTCTTCTAATAGTCCTGCTTCTCCAGAGTATTGGTGTTTTTGTTTTTTTCCCTTTATGGCTGTCACCTCATGTTTACAATATGGCTGCCTCAGCTCCAGGCATCATGTGCTCATGCCAGCACCCTAAGCAGAAACTGAAGGTCAGAGGCTAAATAAAGGTCTTATCCCCTGAAGCTCTGCCTTTTTAGACAGTAAGGAGAGGAATTCTCCCCTTTGCTTCTCATTGTCCAGAATGCTATCACACAACTGCCCTACATAGTCACAGGGGCAGGGGAATGCGATTACCATGAGTTGTTAGCTCAGCCATTATTTACTTCCTGGTACTGGGGAGAGACTCCGCTTCCCTGAGATCTAGAGATATCTGCTGGCTACTTGAACTCATTGTCAGAGGTCTGTGGTCAGGAAGGTCACGGGCCGAGTCTGGGCAGCCTGTAGGATGTGCTGGTGCTGGATGGAAGAGTTGAGACGCAGTTATAAGAGATGGACTAAGGAGTGGGTTGGCCCGTGGGTCAAGGACACAGGACCCAAGACTGAATTCTGGATTTGCTCCTTACCAACCCTATGACCTTGGGCAAATGAGTTAGTACTTAATGCTCCACTTCGAAGTTGAATTATCTGTAATAATACCAACCTCAAAGGGTTGTTACGATACTTAAATGAGATAATGTGGGCAAGGACTTAGTGCTGAGCTGGTATGTGTTAAAGGATTAAGAAGAAGGGGCTCCTTTACTATTTCTGAGCCTATAGGGCGGAATAGGGTCCTCTGCTACTAGATGCTGACGAAGCTCGCTTTGGGAAAGAGCTCTGTTTTGAGAGGCAGAAGCCAGGCTTGTCATTCCCTTGCTAAGTGTTTGTGACTTAAGTAAGTTCCCATTTCTGGAGCTCAGTTTCCTCAAGTGTAAGATGGGAATCAGGGCTGAGTAGTCTCCAAGCTCCACCAGCTCCAGCATCCTGATGTAACCATGGGCTCTTTGTAGCGGACAGCTGGTGGCATGGGTCCCCAGGGTCTACAAGGGCCACTGTCATCACACTCTTTGCAAAGACTGGAGGCTTCTCGTGCTTTCACTGACACTGTTTGCTGCTGTCCATATGAAGGTGGGATATAATTGTGGGGCTCCTACTCTCCCCATGGTCCATATGCTTTATTAAAATAACCCCCTGGAATAAGTTAGATGCTGCCTTATCGCTAAAATGGCCAGTGACCTCATCTGAAAATGGCTCCTGAGCCTGAAATCCCAGTGGGGCTTCTGTCCCACTGTCTGTCAGTCTCGATTTTACATTTGGACCTGATTTTCCTTCCATAGGATATTCAGAAACACTCTTCATTAACTTTGTACTTATTTAGTTTCAATAAAAACAAGGCAAATGCATAATGAGCATTTTAACAATAAATAAATTAGAACTTGAGATTGTTATAAAAATATACACTGTGAGAAGAAGAATGAAGAGCCTAAAAATAAAGACAAAACCATAAACACCTCTCCTTTCTCTCTGGAAATCAAAAACACACCACTGGTTTTAGGACAAAGGAAGAATAATGAAAGGAGCTGGAAAATTTTCTTCCCACCTAATAGAGGGAAGGTAGTTGCCTGGAGTTGGATGAGGAACAGTTGTATCCAAAACAGTAAACTTGCCCTAAAAAGGCTTGATTATTAGTTCCACTAAAAAAAAAAGCAGCAACAACAAGGATAAATGTAAAACTGATGTTAGGAGATTTTTAAAAGCTGCAACCTCTGAAAAACGAGGTAGTCGTTTGCAAAATTCTGTTCCAATCAACAGAATTGTTTCCTTCAGAAAAAACAGTCGGACACTCCCCATCCTCCGTCCCAGCACAGCCTGGAAATTGTTCTTTCTTCCTGTGGGACACGGAGATGTTCAAACGCTTCGTCAAGACTGTCATGCCCTAAAAAATTCTGAGTGTCATTGTGGAATAATCAACCTCAGATTGAATGTTACAGATTTTCCGAGGCTTGTTGCAATTAAGGAAAATTGGAGGCTAGTGGTAGAGGAGTCTGGGATGAGACGAGGTGAACCTCTTGTGATGGGAGCCATCGGAAGGGCGTGGCCCAGGGCTCACAGCAGCCCTTGGCATTGGCTTTTGGAACTCTGGGTACTCCACACACTTAGATTTAGGGTACAACATAGGATGGGGGCCAAGTATTAACCTGTGTTTTTTTTCTCTAAATTGCTTCAGGTGATGTATCCTGAAGCTTGTATGTCTAAGAAACACGGTAACAAATGCACAAACAGAAAGAAGCAAAATAATTCCATGGAGTGAAACGATCCCTATTCTGAAAAATATTCTTTTATGTTAAAAACTTCATAGGAGAGAATGAAGCCAAAACTGAGATATCCAAAATACTTTAAAATTTGGAAGTACATATATGTGTGTATGGGTGTGTGTTTCCACATATATATGCACATTTGAATTTTAACTTCTCTCTCTGAGTTTGGGGTGAATCTGATAATCACATTTATCTTGTTATAAACTTCATGACTTGCCTCTTTCCTGTGCGTGCTTCTCCCTACTCCTACCCACTGGGCCCCGGCCCACACTCTGGAGGAGTTTTAGAAAATGATTGTGCTCAATTAAGATCCATTGATGGACACTTTGGTGTATTAAAAGAGTCCCCATAGCCTGCAGTGAAGTGGAGTTGGGTAAAAAAGTAGAAGCAAATTAGTCATGAAAACATGTTCCCGTGGTAAAAAAATAATCTAGGGACCTAGACGCAGGCTGAGGAGACCAAGGAAACAGGCAGGGCACAGTGAGCCAAAGCTCATGAAATAGAAACGGTTCTGGGGGAAGAAGAAAGCAAACGGGTTGGAAAGGCAGGGAAGCTGTACATCCACAGGGCTTTGCAGCGGCTCTGAGCGCTTGGAACCGGATCACAGAAATTCAGAGCTGGACGGGAGCTGACAGATCACCAAATTCAACCCCTTTACGTTGCAGATGAGGGAACCAAGGTTGAATGCTTTGCCCGAGGTCCCAGCTAAATCAGAGCAGAAGCAGGGCTGGGGCCCAGGACTCTCTACCCTCAGCCTGGGGCCTCCTCACCACTAGGCAGTGGGACCTGCTTCTTCTATTTGGCCACTCCTGTTTGTTGAAATTTCACTAGGAAGTGATAAAGGAACTATGGAAAACCAGATTTGATAAATAACTGAAAAAGTGACCAGGGAATTACCACAAAAGGTTATGGTACAATACAAGAGTCTCTCAATGCTGGCTGCACATTAAAGCAAGGCACCACGTCTCACTAGTTTAATCAGAATTAATGTGAGTGAGGCTCTGACACTGATCATTATAAAAGGTCCCAGATGATTCGCATGTGCAGCCACAGTTGACAGAAAAGATGCGGATTTGAATCCTGCTATTATTATTAGCTGTGTGACTTTAGGCATGTATGTAGTTACTTGACCTCTCTGAGCTTCTGTTTACTCGTGTGTGAAATGGAGCCAATAATACCTTTCTAAGGTCACTGTGAGATTAGATGAGATAAAGCATATGTCTCAGAGTAGTCGGTATTTGTCATTAAACGTTTGTTTCCTTTATGAAACATGAATCTCAGTGATTATAATTAGAGATTTTATTGTTTTGTAAACTATTATTGAGTTTTTTCCCCTAGTGTGTTCTTAACTCCCTGAATGCGTTCTCAACAATTCTCGCTGAAAATTCAAGAATGGTTTTCAATTTTCAGAATAAGGTGATGGGGCAGAGTGTGTAGCCAAGAAAGTCATAGTTAATTCATTGACGAGGCTGCTTCTTCTGAGATTCTGGAAGGCTGCCTGGAGGAGGTGAGCCTCGTGGCTGGCATAAGAGGATAGCTGAAGAATTCCCGAATGAAACTACATGGCAGTTGATACATGAATAAACCTTAAACGGCATTGTCACATATGGAGAAAACCATTGCCTTTTCACTTTCTTTTCAGTGCTTCTTATGCTATCAATGACATTTCACTCGCTAATATCACTGTTTAAAGAGACTTGATCTCAGAGCCTTCTTAGAATTTAACATTGTTTCACCTTAATTCTGTTTATGTTTATGGTTGGCTTTTATTGATGGCCAGTGATACAGGTTTTCCATTTATAATGAATGGAAATGTAAATTTATGTAAGGAAAAAATATGCCGACTTAAAGAAAATTCTTAAGTGAGCAAGGTAGGAGTGGTAAGCAGACAGTGAAAAAATCATGAAGGTGGAAGATTCCTGGGTTCCTGGGTCTTGGCTTACCTGTGAGACCTCAGGCTAGAACAATAATACGCTCTTTCTGGACCTCAGTTTCCTCCCCCCAAATAAAAGTGTTAGATTTGACAATGCCTAAGATTGCTTTCAATTTGGGCATAACTGATTTTCAGATTCATCACAATTTGGCCATCAGTCGTCGATAATAGTGTATTATCAATAGTCGAGGACTATTATCAATAGACTTTGACGATAGTCTCAGTCGTCAAAGATATAAAAAATCACCCCATTAAAAAATGGGATGGAAAATAAATTTCTATTTCATATCCCCATAGAAGACCTTGTGGATTACTGGTTCTTAATAAAACCATCTTTACTGGGAGCCATGCTCTTCTACTAGATTTTTCTTCTCTTGCTGATAGCCCCTATTCATTAACTTTAAAGACTGTTGTGATCTGGGTGATTACCTACATTCAAAGGTAACGCCCAAGCCAGGTGCATCCTTTTGTGAATTTCCCAGGCAATTCGGTCTGTAGGTTATTGCTGGGTTAGCGTTATTTCCCCCTTTTTGGCACTCTTGGGAAATCTGAAATACAGGATAGATTCTCCCACTGCAGAGTGGTAGTAAAATATTAATTGGTATAAAAAAGCATTAATTTGGTAGTTTGGATATAATGATGACATCAATGCTTCACCCGCTGCCGCCAGATTCCTAACCATGTGAGTAATGGTTCAGAGCACACAGACGCTGAGGGGGTAGGGCTGGTGTCCTGGGGCGTGAGGGCTGTTGGGGAGAACCTCTAGGTTTTCACGGTGTTGTTCTCCGAGGCTGGTGCCTGCTGGGAAGGGCCAGAACTGGGGCGAGGCTAGCCAGACACCCAGGGTGCAAGATTCAAGGAGGCACTCCCAGCCTCCTGCAAGTGCTTCCTCGGAGACCTGGCCCTCTGAAAACTGTTGATTGATGATTCACAATTCAAGATCTGCTGATACTTGTCTCAGCACTGCTCTGGGTGGTGGAGAACCAATTTCTCACGCCCAGTCACCATCCTTCTCTCCTCTCCCCTCTATGCCTTCACTACTTGGCTGCAAGGTCATTTCAGCCTCAGAGGCGGTCTTCTTCCTCCACTAATTCAAAGTCTCCTTTGCCAGTGGCAACTCCTGCACCACCTTTGTTTTGTGTCGTTTTCTGGTTACTATTCCCTGGGATGAGAATGTCAATGAACTCTGGAAATAAGGGTTGTAAAGGGTTGTAAGGATTCAACCAGTGTCTTTTCAATGCTTTTCATGTCACAAACATTGTTCTAGACCCTTTCTAGTGCATTATTTTATCTAAGCCTTTCTATATTATTATGCCCACCTTAGCAAAGGGGCAACTGAAGCTTAGAAAATAACCCAGTTTGCTTTCAGGTGGTAATGGGCTTCTGAAAGTAGTGATTTTATATGACCCCATTCTGTAGAAAGTTTTTTCGAGTTTTCCAATAGAGGAGAAATGTTGGGGAAATTTCCCAGAAGGTCAAAGTCTTTGGGATGGATGTGAGCTTCCCTTGATAAGGGTTGGGAAAATACTGCTGACAAGGCACGATAATCCTTTTGGTTGCAAGGGGCTTGGAAGAAGAAGGACAAGCCTGGATACTTTGTTGAGAGTTGACTTTGAGGCAGGGGATCCATGGGCCGTGCAGCTTTAGGAAGACCCATAAAGGGAACTGGGTCGTTGGGTCTGGAGTTACAGGTGGATCCAGGAATCTTATTCAGTGACCCAACCTAGCCATGGTGGGCAGCTCCAGGCTTGAGAATGAATTGTTTGGAACTGTGTGGAAACATTGTGTTAAGGCAATGGAGAGTTTGCTAGCAATTTTTTCACCCATTCATTTACTCACTCACTCAAAAATACTTAGTGAGCATCTGCTAAGTGCCACATAATAATCTCATCCTGAGGATACAGAGGGAAACCACCAGGCGAGAGCCTGGCTGTCTGGACGCTGTAGGCTGAGATCCTGCAACACTTCAAGGTTGAGGGAAAAAGGAGTGAGTAAGGAGACCAGGAAGGACTGGCCAGGGAGGTGTCTGGGAAACTAGGAGGGAGTGGTGTTAAGTAAACCCAAAGAATAGAGTGTTTCCAGAACACTCCAGCCCTGTTGGCGGGGACAGGAAGCTAAGGAGGGGACTGTCAAAAAATCTGTTTACCACCTTACACCCTGACAACTTCCAACTTTTCCTCTTCAGCGTTTTCTCAAGAGGCTTTACTTTAACATCATTCATATTGGGATAGAGCAAATGAGGTACAGCCACAAAGGAGCGTATGTACATCGATGGGGACTCTTGCAGTGATGCTGGGCTCTTGCTGCATTCTTCTGGGAGGCAAGTCCCATTGCCTGCGGCATGCTTTAAAGTGAAGTGTTTCAAGTGGCAGAGAGCAGCCTGCCATGACAGAGAAAAGCTGGAGTGGCAGCAATGCCTCCAATGGCAGGAAATTCAGAAAATGCTCCCCGGAAACCCACTCCCTTCAGTGAGATCAAGACAATATCATGATACCAACCCATTTGCTCCTGAGAATAATTACAAGTACCATTTGTACAATCCTTGAGAGTTTATAAAGTGCTTCCATGGGTGTTGTATAATGGATTTTATTTGAGCTTGATGTGTGTGGACAGACGAGGAGCCCCCAAATCCTTCCACATCAGCATGTCGGCTTGTGTAAGTCCCTGTCTCCTTCCCAAAGTGGAGCCATGGAAACCGTGGCCGCCCCTTGGGACTGGTATCCTGCCTCCCAGCAATCATGACTCTGAATCTGGAGGATACGGGAGATTTTCTATTTTCTCCTATATATCTCAGAGTTTTCCAAATGTTTTGTCATAAGCATGCCTACGTTTGTAATTAGAAAAAAAAGAGTTATTTAAACAAATCAGGGGAAGCAAGGTTCTGAAATTCACCACAGTCAACAAGAGTTGCCTGCCCTCGAGCTGGACCAGTGGACTGGCCAGCTCCTTTGGTCAAGCATCCTGGATCAGAAGAGCCATCGCTGTTTTGAAGAGGGGCCATCAAGGTCATCTAGTCAACACCCTTCACGCACCAGTCAGTGTGCAAAGAGCAGAACTAGCCAGAAGCAGTGTCCTACTTCTTTAAAAGAGATACTTGGAAAGGTTTAATGCCAGCAGAGCAAAGCCAAAGATATCAATCCTTGTAGATTCTGAATGTGCTGTTTTCTTTTTTAAATCATCACATTTTTATTAAATAATATGAGATCCTTAAAGGAAGTGTGGTAACTAAAAAAAGGAAAAACATTCTATCCATTAAAGGTGATCTCAAAGTTTCTCCCCCCTCCCCCAGTCTTCCTAAATGGAAGTAGGCAGGGTTTTTTTTTTGCATAATGGTATTTATATTTGTTTGAATTTCTGAAATTTCTTTTCCAGAATTATATCTTAAATCTGAATAATTGAGAGTAACAACTCATTATAAAAAAAAATCTTTTTAAAGCTTTACAGTGAAAAAAAAAAAAGGCTCCTATAGGCTCCATCAGCCACTGCCATTTCATTAGCTGGATACAGGGTGGTCCCCTGGGGTGGTGCCCACAGGACAGGCCATCCGTGCTTTATTTTTATTTTTATTTTTTTAACATCATTATTGGGGTATAATTGCTTTACAATGGTGTGTTCGTTTCTGCTGTATAACAAAGTGAATCAGCTATACCTATACATACATCTCCATATCTCCTCCCTCTTGTGTCTCCCTCCCACCCTCCCTATCCCACCCTTCTAGTTGGACACAAAGCACTGAGCTGATCTCCCTGTGCTATGCGGCTGCTTCCCACTAGCTATCTATGTTACACTTGGTAGTGTATGTATGTCCATGCCACTCTCTCACATTGTCCCAGCTTCCCCTTCCACCCCGTGCCCTCAGGTATGTTCTCTACGTCTGCATCTTTATTCCTGCCCTGTCACTAGGTTCATCAGTACCATTTTTTTAGATTCCATATATATGTGTTAGCATACGGTATTTGTTTTTCTCTTTCTGACTTACTTCACTCTGTATGACAGACTCTAGGTCCATCCACCTCATTACAAATAACTCAACTTCGTGTCTTTTTATGGCTGAGTCATATTCCATTGTATATATGTGCCACATCTTCTTTATCCATTCATCTGTCGATGGACACTAAAGTTGATTCCATGTCCTGGCTATTATAAATAGAGCTGCAGTAAACATTTTGGTACATGACTCTTTTTGAATTATGGTTTTCTCAGGGTATATGCTGAGTAGTGGGATTGCTGGGTCATATGGTAGTTCTATTTTTAGTTTTTTAAGGAACCTCCATACTGTTCTCCATAGTGGCTGCATCAATTTACATTCCTACCAACAGCGCAAGAAGGTACCGTTTTTTCCGTACCCTCTCCAGCATTTATTGTTTCTAGATTTTTTGATGATGGCCATTCTGACTGGTTTGAGGTGATACCACATTGTACTTTTGATTTGCATTTCTCTAATGATTAATGATGTTGAGCATCCTTTCATGTGTTTGTTGGCAATCTGTATATCTTCTTTGGAGAAATGTCTATTTAGGTCTTCTGCCCATTTTTGGATTGGGTTTTTTGTTTTTCGATATTGAGCTGCATGAGTTGCTTGTAAATTTTAGAGATTAATCCTTTGTCAGTTGCTTCACTTGAAAATATTTTCTCCCATTCTGAGGGTTGTCTTTTGGCCCTGTTTATGGTTTCCTTTGCTGTGCAAAAGCTTTTAAGTTTCATTAGGTCCCATTTGTTTATTTTTGTTTTTATTTCCATTACTCTAGGAGGTAGGTCAAAAAGGATCTTGCTGTGATTTATGTCATAGAGTGTTCTGTCTATGTTTTCCTCTAAGAGTTTTAGAGTGTCTGGCCTTACGTTTAGGTCTTTAATCCATTTTGAGTTGATTTTTGTGTATGGTGTTAGGGAGTGTTCTGATTTCATTCTTTTACATGTAGCTGTCCAGTTTTCACAGCACCACTTATTGAAGAGGCTGTCTTTTCTCCATTGTATATTCCTGCCTCCTTTATCAAAAATAAGGTGGCCATATGTGCATGGGTTATCTCTGGGCTTTCTAGCCTGTTCCATTGATCTGTATTTCTGTTTTTGTGCCAGTACCATACCGTCTTGATTACTGTAGCTTTGTAGTATAATCTGAAGTTCAGGACCCTGATTCCTCCAGCTCCATTTTTCTTTCTCAAGATTGCCTTGGCTATTTGGAGTCTTTTGTATTTCCATACAAATTGTGAAATTTTTTGTTCTAGTTCTGTGAAAAATGCCATTGATAGTTTGATAAGGATTGTATTGAATCTGTAGATTGCTTTGGGTAGTAGAGTCATTTTCACAATATTGATTCTTCTAATCCAAGAACATGGTATATCTCTCCATCTGCTGGTATCATCTTTAATTTCTTTCATCAGTGTCTTATAGTTTTCTGCATGCAGGTCTTTTGTCTCCTTAGGTAAGTTTATTCCTAGGTATTTTATTCTTTTTGTTGCAATGGTAAATGGGAGTGTTTCCATAATTTCTTTTTCAGATTTTTCATCATTAGAGTACAGGAATGCAAGAGATTTCTGTGCATTCATTTTGTATCCTGCTACTTTACCAAATTCATTGATGAGCTCTAGTAGCTTTCTAGTAGCATCTTTAGGATTCTCTATGTATAGTATCATGTCATCTGCAAACAGTGACAGCTTTACTTCTTCTCCGATTTGGATTCCTTTTATTTCTTTTTCTTCTCTGATTGCTGTGGCTGAAACTTCCAAAACTATGTTGAATAATAGTGGTGAGAGTGGACAACCTTGTCTTGTTCCTGATCTTAGAGGAAATGGTTTCAGTTTTTCACCATTGAGGATGATGTTGGCTGTGGGTTTGTCATATGTGGCCTTTATTATATTGAGGTAAGTTCCCTCTATGCCTAGTTTCTGGAGGGTTTTTATCATAAATGGGGGTTGAATTTTGTTGAAAGATTTTTATACATCTATTGAGATGATCATATGGTTTTTCTCCTTCAATTTGTTAATATGGTTTATCACATTGATTGATTTGCATATATTGAAGAATCCTTGCATTCCTGGGATAAACCCCACTTGATCATGGTGTATGATCCTTTTAATGTGCTGTTGGATTCTGTTTGCTAGTATTTTGTTGAGGCTTTTTGCATCTCTGTTCATCGGTGATATTGGTCTGTAGTTTTCTTTCTTTGTGACATCTTTGTCTGGTTTTGGTATCAGGGTGATGGTGGCCTTGTAGAATGAGTTTGGGAGTGTTCCTCCCTCAGCTTTTTTTTGGAAGAGTTTAGAAGGATAGGTGTTAACTCTTCTCTAAATGTTTGATAGAATTCACCTTGAAGCAGTCTGGTCCTGGGCTTTTGTTTTTTGGAAGATTTTTAATCACAGTCTCAATTTCAGTGCTTGTGACTGGTCTGTTTATATTTTCTATTTCTTCCTGGTTCAGTCTCAGATGGTTGTGCCTTTCTAAGAATTTGTCTATTTCTTTGTGGTTGTCCATTTTATTGGCATGTAGCTGCTTGTAGTAATCTCTCATGATCCTTTGTATTTCTGCAGTGTCAGTTGTTACTTCTCCTTTTTCATTTCTAATTCTGTTGATTTGAGTCTTCTCCCTTTTTTTCTTGATGAGTCTGGCTAATGGTTTATCCATTTTTTTAATCTTCCCAAAGTACCAGCTTTTAGTTTTATTGATCTTTGCTATTGTTTTCTTCATTTCCTTTTCCATTTACTTCTGATCTGATCTTTATGATTTCTTTCCTTCTGCTAACTTTAGGGGGTTTTTGTTCTTCTTTCTCTAATTGCTTTAGGTGTAAGGTTAGGTTGTTTATTGGAGATGTTTCTTTCTTGAGGTAGGATTGAATTGCTATAAACTTTCCACTTAGAACTGCTTTTGCTGCAACCCATAGGTTTTGAGTCATCTTGTTTTCATTGTCATTTGTTTCTAGGAATTTTTTAATTTCCTCCTTGATTTCTTCAGTGATCTCTTGGTTATTTAGTAGTGTATTGTTTAGCCTCCATGTGTTTGTATATTTTACAGATTTTTTCCTGTAATTGATATGTAGTCTCACAGCGTTGTGGTTAGAAAAGATACTTGATATGAGTTAAATTTTCTTAAATTTACCAAGGCTTGATTTGTGACACAAGATATGATCTATCCTGGAGAATATCCCATGAGCACTTGAGAAGCAATTGGAATCTGTTGTTTTTAGATGGCATGTCCTATAAATATTAATTAAGCCCATTTTGTTTAATGTATCATTTAAAGCTTTTGTTTCCTTATTTATTTTCATTTTGGATGATCTGTCCATTGGTGAAAATGGGGTGTTAAAGTCCCCTACTATGATTGTGTTACTGTCGATTTCCCCTTTTATGGCTGTTAGTGTTTGCCTTATGTATTGAGGTGCTCCTATGTTGGGTGCATAAACATTTACAATTGCTAAATCTTCTTCTTGGATGGATCCCTTGATCTTTATGCAGTGCCCTTCTTTGTCTCTTGTAATAGTCTTTATTTTAAAGTCTCTTTTGTCTGCTATGAGAATTGCTACTCCAGCTTTCTTTTAATTTCCATTTCCATAGAATATCTTTTTCCACCCCTTCACTTTCAGGCTGTATGTGTCCCTAGGTCTGAAGTGGGTCTCTTGTAGGCAGTTTTTCCCTTTCATCACGTTAAATATGTCCTCCCACTCCCTTCTGGCTTGCAGTTTCTGCTGAAAGATCAGCTGTTAACCTTATGGGGATTCCCTTGTATGTTATTTGTTGTTTTTCCCTTGCTGCTTTTAATATTTTTTGTTTGTATCTACTTTTTGATAGTTTGATTAATATGTGTCTTGACGTGTTTCTTCTTGGATTTATTCTGTATGGGGCACTCTGCCCTTCCTGGACTTGATTGACTATATCCTTTCCCATATTAGGAAAGTTTTCAACTATAATCTCTTCAAATATTTTCTCAGTCCCTTTCTTTTTCTCTTCTTCTACTAGGACCCCTATAATTTGAATGTTGGTGTGTTTAATGTTGTCCCAGAGGTCTCTGAGACTGTCCTCAATTCTTTGCATTTTTTTTTCTTTATTCTGCTCTGCAGTAGCTATTTCCACTATTTTATCTTCCAGGTCACTTATCCTTTCTTCTGCCTCAGTTATTCTGGTATTGATTCCTTCTAGAGAATTTTTAATTTCATTTATTGTGTTGTTCATCATTGTTTGTTTTCCCTTAAGTTCTTCTAGGTCCTTGTTAAACGTTTCTTGTATTTTCTCCATTCTATTTCCAAGATTTTGGATCATCTTTACTATCATTACTCTGAATTCTTTTTCAGGTAGACTGCCTATTTCCTCTTCATTTCTTTGGTCTGGTGGGTTTTTACCTTACTCCTTCATCTGCTCTGTTTCTCTGTCTTCTCATTTTGCTTAACTTACTGTGTTTGAGGTCTCCTTTTCACAGGCTGCATGTTTGTAGTTCCTGTTGTTTTTGGTGTCTGCCCCCAGTGGGTAAGGTTGGTTCAGTGCATTGTGCAGGCTTCCTGGTGGAGGGGACTGGCGCCTGTGTTCTGGTGGATGAGGCTGGATCTTGTCTTTCTGGTGGGCAGGACCGCATCTGGTGGTGTGTTTTGGGGTGTTGTGACCTTATTATGATTTTAGGCAGCCTCTGCTAATGGGTGAGGTTGTGTTCCTGTCTTGCTAGTTGTTTGGCATAGGGTGTTCAGCACTGTAGCTTGCTGGTCGTTGAGCAGAGCTGGGTCTTAGAAGTGAGATGGTGATCTCTTGGAGAGCTTTCTCCATTTGATATTACGTGGAGCCGGGAGGTGTCTGGTGAACCAATGTCCTGAACTCGGGTTTCCCACCTCAGAGGCACAGGCCTGACATCTGGCTGGAGCACGAAGACCCTGTCAGCCACAGGGCTTCAAAGAAAAGGGGAAAAGAAAGAAATAAATAAAGAAAAAATAAAATAAAAGTTATTAAAATAAAACATTATTAAAAATAAAAGAAATTAAAAAATAATAAAAAGAAAGAAAGAAGAGAGCAACCAAACCAAAAGCAACTCCACCAATGTTAACAAGTGCTAAAATCTATACAGAAAAAAAACCCAAAAATGGACAAGCAGAACCTGAAGACAAATGGCAAAAGCAGAGTTATACAGACAAAATCACACAAAGAAGCATACACATACACAGTCACAAAAAGAGAAAAAGGAAAAAAGTATATATATATATATATATATATATAAAAAGGAAGACAGTAACAAAATCAATAAACAAATCTACCAATGATATTAACCTCTAAATACTAAACTAAGATAAACATAAAACCAGAGACAAATTAGATTCAGAAAGCAAACCCCAAGTCTACAGTTGCTCCCAAAGTCCACTGCCTCAATTTTGGGTTGATTTGTTGTCTATTCCAGTATTCCAGAGATGCAGGGTACATCAAGTTGATTGTGGAGATTTAATCCACTTCTCCTGAGGCTGCTGGGAGAGATTTCCCTTTCTCTTCTTTGTTCGCACAGCTCCCGGGATTCAGCTTTGGATTTGGCCCCGCCTCTGTGTGTAGGTCACCTGAGGGCATCTCTTCCCCGCCCAGCCAGACAGGACAGGGTTAAAGTAGCAGCTGATTCGGGAGCTCTGGCTCACTCAGGCCGGGGGACGGGAGGGATGCAGAATGCGGGGCGAGCCTGTGGCAGCAGAGGCCGGCATGACATTGCACCAGCTTGAGGCTCCCTGTATGTTCTCCCACGGTAGTTGTCCCTGGGTCATGGGACCCTGGCTGTGGCAGGCTGCACAGGCTCCTGGGAGGGGAGGTGTGGATAGTGACCTGTGCTTGCACAGAGGCTTCTTGGTCGCTGTAGCAGCAGCCTTAACGTCTCATGCCTGTCTCTAGGGTCCGCGCTGATAGCCGCAGCTTGCCCCCATCTATGAAACTCGTGTAGGCATTGCTCTGAATCCCCTCTCCTCGTGCACCCCGAAACAATAGTGCCTTGCCTCTAAGGCAGTTCCAGACTTTTTCCAGGACTCCCTCCCAGCTAGCTCTGGTGCACTAGCCCCAGAGCTAGTGTTCACGCAGCCAACCCCAGTCCTCTCCCTGGGATCCGACCTCCGAAACCCGAGCCTCAGCTCCCATCCCCCACGCACCCCAGCGGGTGAGTAGACAAGCCTCTCGGGCCAGTGAGTGCTGGTCGGCACCGATCCTCTGTGTGGGAATCTCTCCGCTTTGCCCTTTGCACCCCTGTTGCTGCACTCTCTTCTGTGGCTCTGAAGCTTCCCCCCCACCCCTCGCCCATCTCTGCCGGTGAAGGGGCTTCCTAGTGTGTGGCAACTTTTTCTTCCTTCCTTCCTTCCTTTTCCTTCACAGCTCCCTCCCCGAGGTGCAGGTCCTGTCCCTATTCTTTTGTCTGTGTTTTTCCTATTTTCTTTTGCCCTACCCAGGTACGTGGGGAGTTTCTTGCCTTTTGGAAAGCCTGAGGTCTTCTACCAGAGTTCAGGAGGTGTTCTGTAGGAGTTGTTCAACATGTAGATGTATTTCTGATGTATTTGTGGGGAGGAAGGTGATCTCCACATCTTACTCCTCCGCCATCTTGAAGGCCTCCCCTCCATCAGTGCTTTATAATATGATTTTCCTCTCTGCCAACTTCCTTATTATTTATTTATTTGTTTGTTTATTTTTGGGTGTGTCGGGTCTTTGTTGCTGCGCGTGGGCTTTCTCTAGTGGCGGTGAGCGGGGGCTACTCTTCCTTGTGGTGCGTGGGCTTCTCATTATGGTGGCTTCTCTTGTTGTGAAGCATGGGCTCTAGGAATGCGGGCTTCAGTAGTTGTGGCATGTGGGCTCAGTAGTTGTGGCGCATGGGCTTTGTTGCTCCTCGGCATGTGGGATCTTCCTGGACCAGGGCTCGAACCTGTATCCCCTGCATTGGCAGACAGATTCTTAACCACTGCGCCACCAGGGAAGTCCTGAGTTCCTAATTTTAATTGCAATTTTAAAGGAAGGGCAACTGGATGGTACATCAACAGACTGCTTGCTTCTCCAAGACTAGGTTTCTGTTCCATTATTCAGAAAGATGACTTGGCAGGGTATAATATTCTTGGTTTATAACTTTGTCATCAAAAGGTCATTGCTTCAAAAAACATTTAAAATACATCCTAGTTCCCTACCCTCCCTTACACCCCAAGCCCACCTCCATGATTTTCTTGGAACATGATGAGCTGTTTGATCATCATATTCATACTCTTTTTTTTCTCTGGTGGAAGATTTTCCTTAACTATGGTTTTAGATATTGTGTTTATTCCAATTTGGATATGGTGTTTCTTCTCCCTTTTAAGTTTGATCTTTATTATACATTTTTTTTTTTTAATTTTCTCCCATCATTTAAATTTTTGTCTGGATTCGAGGAGAACTACTGAAGTTTGCCCTTCATGCTATTAACTGATATTCTGCAAGGTCAATTATGCTCTTTAGTGTCTCCAATGTAGTTTTATATTCTGTTATTGCTTTTCTAATTTTCCTGAAGCCTTTTCTATCTGACCTGTATCACTTTGAATCTCATCCTGCTGATTTTTTTCACCTCAATTATTTATCTCTTACTGAGGTTCTCTTTTTTGCCTCATAGAGGCCAGTTTGTTCTCTATTTAAATGATAAGTCCAGAATATCTTCCCCAATTCCATTTTTCATAACATATTTTTTTCCAGAAGCCTGAACACCCTCTGAATTTTTATAATGGTTTTCCCTATTTTTATTCAATTTCTGCCTTGTTCTTCATCTTTTAATATTTTTCTGCTTGGTTAGTCCTCAAATAGAAAGGATGTCTCACTTACTCTTGACCTTGCTTTCTGGTGCTGGTTGCATTTTTTTCTCAGAGGTTTAGCTACATTTTATTTCCAGGGTGACTCTTCAGGACTGAGATGGAAGTTTCTTTTTAGTCTTCCTAGCTCTAATGTTCTGAAAAGATGGAATGGGCAGAAGTGAAAACTCCCAGCATGGACTGATCCTAGAACTCTCCATGTCTCTTTTTCCCCTTGCCTTTTACGTCATGTCATCTGGAAGGACAATATCTCCTGTGATCTTAAATGTGACTCTCAGCTTCTCTGTATTTCTTGAAAGATACCTTATAAGGGCTGTGGTATAATCCATTAATTACTTCCTTGAGAGTCTCATAATCTGAGTTCATGGCCCATGCTATTTCTGAACTGCTTTGTGAATTTTGTTTAGTTCTTTCACTTCTTTGAGCTTCCCTTACCTAAAACAAAGTCAGTAATATTGCTATCATTATGGAGTGTTGTGAGGTTTAAATGAGATAATGCTTATTGAGCCCTTAGCACACTGCACAGTAAATTTTAAAGATTAGCTGCTGTGGACTTCCCTGGTGGTGCGGTGGCTAAGACTCTGTGCTCCCAGTGCAGGGGGCCCGGGTTCGATCCCTGGTCAGGGAACTAGATCCCACATGCCACAGCTAAGAGTTCACATGCTGCAGTGAAAATCCTTCATGCTGCAGCTAAGATCTGGCACAGCCAAATAAATAAATAAATAAATATTAAAATAAAGTTTAGCTGCTGTTGTCATTATTAATATTACTATTCTGTCTTTAGATAGAGTTATAAAGAGAGGTATTGATTGAGGTGGAGGGCATGAAACAGTACACTGATAGCTTCAAAAAGAAGCCTTCCCCCTGCTCATGGTGGAAAGACAGATGTTTGTTTAATTTTGTGATTGGCTCAGATGTTGAATTCCTAAATCTCAGTGGACAATGGGGGAATATTTCCAATCAAGCACAAAAATGGTGAGTCACAAAATTAATTTCCAGTCTGGTTTGGTCTTCTTAATTAGTAGAACTTCCTTCTAGATTCTGATAAGAGTTTGACTGGAAATCACAGTTTTCTTATTGCTGTGATGTTTTTGTCTTCTGGGTCTTCAAAGGTATTTTTGTGGGAATACTGGTGGTGTTGTGTCCAGAGCAGTTATTCAGTTATAATTTTAAGTTGGAAGTCTCCAGCTTTATTTCTCAGCTGGTTTTCAAATACAAATTACCAAGTTTAACCAGTTAGATACATGAAAGCAAAACATGTTACAAAGGTGATTTCTTTTATTCCCAGGAGCTGCTATAAGCAGTTCTGTTTTTATCCAGATTTCATTTGTTAAATGTGTTCTAAGCCAGGGATGATAGAACCTTCTCTCTTCCTTCATTAACATGTTGATATTCTATCATTCTCCTTATGATACCATAATGGAATTACATGTTTTGCATTCTTATGGACCTTTTTAACCACTTATTTGTGTTTCCTACAGCATTTTTCAAGATCAAGCACAGAAATGAATTCAATGCCCTTGGCTTTGAAATTCAAATATATTTGAAAATGTTGCTTGAACTCCACTGTATGATATAGCACTCCTGCTGAAACCACTGTTATTCTAAAAAAATAAATCTTAGGATGTGGATTATCTCTTTATGTTGTAGAAAGATAGGTATAATTTTAGTTGCAATGTTTTTAGATAACCTTGATCTGGTTCACCAGAGTTCATATTCAAAGCTGCTGTATTTTCCTGTTGACAAGGATGCTGGGAGAAGCTTATTTGGAAGTGATGGAAAGAATAGTGTCCCACTTGGTAAGGGTGTTACTGTCCACCCTGAGTTTTGCTAAGGCTGTGCCCAATTATCCACTGATAAGTTTAGCACTGACATGGCTTTTAATTGTAAAATGTTTTCAGTTCTCTGAAAAACTCTCCTCAGACATAGGTTATGATCATCATCACCCTATTGTTCACAGAGTCTTATGTAATGTCATATGTTCCAGGGGTTTTTTGTTTCTTTAGTCAACTCATTTCCTTTAATACTGACTGAGGTGACATTTGGTTGCTTGCCACATGATAAATAGTGAGGTTAGAATGCCTCATTCTGTGGTTGGGACATTGGGACATGGACATGATGCCTTCTTTTTGAGCATAAGAAATACAAGGATTTTTTTTTTTTTGTCACCCCACGTGGCTTGCAGGATCTTGGTTCACGAGCTGGGGGTTGGGCTGAAGCTCCTGCAGAGGGAGCTCTGAGTCCAAACCACTGGACTAACAGAGAACCTTAGACTATTCATTGGAATATTCATTGGAGTGAGGTTTCACAGAGTTCCTCATCTCTACACCAAGACCTAGCTCTACCCAACAGCCTACAAACTTTAATGTTGGAAGCTTCAGGCCAAACAACCAGTAAGATGGGAAAACAATCTCACTCTTAAAAAAAAAAAAAAATGAGATGGCAAAAAAATATGTCACAGATGAAGGAGCATGGTAAAATCCTACAAGACAAAATAAATGTAGAGGAAATAGGCAATCTACCTGAAAAAGAATTCAGAGTAATGATAGTAAAGATGATCCAGAATCTCAGAAATAGAATGCAGGCACGGATTGAGAAAATACAAGAAATGTTTAACAAGGATCTAGAAGAACTAAAGAACAAACAAACAGAGATGAACAATACAATAACTGAAATGAAAAATACACAAGAAGGAATCAATAACAGAATAACTGAGGCAGAAGAACGAATGAGTGAGCTGGAAGACAAAACGGTGGAAATAACTGCCAAGGAGCAGAATAAAGAAAAAAGAATGAAAAGAATTGAAGACAATCTCAGAGACCTCTGGGACAACACTAAATGCACCAACATTCGAATTATAGGGGTCCCAGAAGAAAAAGAGAAAAAGAAGGGACTGAGAAAATATTTGAAGAGATTATAGTTGAAAAATTCCCTAACATGAAAAAGGAAACAGTCACCCAAGTCCAGGAAGCACAGAGAGTCCCATAGAGGATGAAATCTAGGAAAAACACACCAAGACACATATTAATCAAACTAACAAAAATTAAATTCAAAGAAAAAGTATGAAAAGCAGCAAGGGAAAAACAAAAAATAACATACAAAGGAATTCCCATAAGGTTATCAGCTGATTTTTCAGCAGAAACTCTACAGACCAGAAGTGAGTAGCAGGATATACTTAAAGTGATGAAAGAAAAAAACCTGCAACCAAGATTACTTTACCCAGCAAGGATCTCATTCAGATTCTATGGAGAAATCAAAAGCTTTTCAGACAAACAAAACCTAAGAGAATTCAGCACCACAAAACCAGCTTTACAACAAAAGCTAAAGAAGCTTCTCTAGGTGGGAGACATAAGAGAAGAAAAAGACCCACAAAAACAAAACAGTTAAGAAAATTGTAATAGGAATATACATATCAATAATAACCTTGAATGTAAATGGATTAAATGCCCCAACCAAAAGACACAGACTGGCTGAATGGATACAAAAACAAGACCCATATATATGTTGTCTACAAGAGACCCATTTCAGACCTAGGGACACATACAGACTGAAAGTGAAGGGATAGAAAAAGTTATTCCATGCAAATGGAAATCAAAAGAAAGCTGGAGTAGCAATACTTGTTTCAGATAAAACAGACTTTAAAATGAAGACTTTTACAACAGATAAGGAGGGGAAGTAGATAATGATCAAAGGATCAATCCAAGAAGAAGATATAACAATTATAAATGTTTATGCACCCAACATAGGAGCACCTCAATACATAAGGCAAATGCTAACAACCATGAAAGGAGAAATTGACAGTTAAACAGTAATAGAAGGCGACTTTAACACCCCACTTACACAAATGGACAGATCACCCAAACAGAAAATAAATAAGGAAACACAAGCTTTAAATGACACAATAGACCAGATAGATTTACTTGATATTTATAGAGCATTCCACTCAAAAGTGGCAGAATGCACTTTCTTCTCAAGTGCACACAGACCATTCTCCAGGATAGATCACATCTTGGGTCACAAATGAAGCCTCAGAAAATTTAAGGAAATTGAAATCATATCAAGCATCTTTTCTGACAACAACACTATGAGACTGGAAATCAATTACAGGAAAAAAAACCATGAAAAACACAAATACATGGAGGCTAAACAGTGTGCTACTAAATAACCAAGAGATCACTGAAGAAATCAAAGAAGAAATAACAAAATACATAGAAATAAATGACAATGAAAACACGACGACCCAAAACCTATGGGATGCAGCAAAAGCAGTTCTAAGAGGAAAGTTTAGAGCAATTCAGTCTCACCTCAAAAAACAAGAAAACTCTCAAATAAACAATTTAACCTTACACTTAAAACAACTAGAGAAAAAAGAACAAAGAAAACCCAAAGTCAGTAGATGGAAAGAAATCATAAAGATCAGAGCAGAAATAAATTAAATAGGGACTTCCCTAGTGGCACAGTGGTTAAGAATCTGCCTGCCAATGCAGGACACATGGGTTCGAGCCCTGGTCTGGGAAGATCCCCACATGCTGTGAAGCAGCTGAGCCTGTGTGCTACTATAATGAGAAGCCTGCCCATAGCAACAAAGACCCAATGCAGACAAAAATAAGTAAATAAAATGAATAAATTTAAAAAAAAAGAAAGAATGAAATAGAAACAAAGAAAACAATAGCAAAAATCAATAAAACTAAAATCTGGTTCTTTGAGAAGACAAACAAAATGATAAACCCTTAGCCAGACTCGTCAAGAAAAAAAGTGAGAGGATGCAAGTCAATAAAATTAGAAATGAAAAAGGAGAAATCACAACTGACATTGCAGAAACACAAAGGATTATATGAGACTACTACAAACAACTATATGCCAATAAAATGGACAACCACAAAGAAATGGACAAATTCTTGGAAAGGTACAATTTTCCAAGACTGAACCAGGAAGAATTAGAAAATATTAACAGACCTATCACAAGTAATGAAATTAAAACCATAATTAAAAATCTTCCAACAAACAAAAGTCCAGGACCAGATGGCTTCACAGGCAAATTCTATCAAACATTTAGAGAAGAGCTAACACCGACGCTTCTCAAACTCTTCCAAAAAGTTGCAGAGGGAGAAACACTCCCAAATTCATTTTATGAAGCCACCATCACCCTGATACCAAAACCAGAAAAAGATATCACAAAAATGAAAATTATAGACCAATATCACTGATGGACATAGATGCAAAAATCCTCAATAAAATACTAGCAAACAGAATCCAACAGCACATTAAAAGGATCATACACCATGATGAAGTGGGATTTATCCCAGGAATGCAAGAATTCTTCAATATACGCAAATCAATCAATGTGATACACCACATTAACAAATTAAGGAATAAAAACCATATGATCATCTCAATAGATGCAGAAAAAGCTTTTGACAAAATTCAACACCTACTTATGATAAAAACTCTCCAGAAAATGGGCACAGAGGGAACCTACCTCAACATAATGAAGACCATATATGACAAATCCACAGCAAGCATCATACTCAATGGTGAAAAACTGAAATCATTTCCACTAAGATCAGGAACAAGACAAGGATGTTCAATCTTGCCACTCTTATTCAACATAGTTTTGGAAGTCCTAGCCATGGCAATCAGAGAAGAAAAATAAATAAAAGGAATACAAATTGGAAAAGAAGAAGTGTTTTACTTCTATCACTATTTGCAAATGATATGATACTATACATAGAAAATCCTAAAGATACTACTAGAAAACTATTAGAACTAATCAATGAATTTGGTAAGGTTGCAGGATACAAAACTAATACACAGAAATCTCGGGCATTCCTATACACCAACAACGAAAAATCAGAAAGAGAAATTAAGGTAACAATCACATTTACCATCGCAACAAAAAGAATAAAATACCTAGGAATAAACTTACCTAAGGAGGCAAAAGACTTGTATTCAGAATACTATAAAACAATGGTGACAGAAATCAAAATGACATAAACAGATGGATAAAGATACCATGTTCTTGGATTGGAAGAATCAATATTGTGAAAATGGCTATATTACCCAAAGCAATCTACAGATTCAGTGCAATCCCTATCAAACTACCAATGGCATTCTTCACAGAATTAGAGCAAAAAATTTTACAATTTGTATGGAAACACAGAAGACCCCGAATAGCCAAAGAAATCTTGAGGAGGAAAAATGGAGTTGGAGGAATCAGGCTCCCCAGCTTCAAACTATACCACAAAGCTACAGTAATCAAGACAGTATGGTACTGGCACAAAAACAGAAATACAGATCAATGGTACAGGATAGAATGCCCAGAGATAACCCATGCACATATGGTCACCTTATCTTTGATAAAGGAGGCAAGAGTATACAATGGAGAAAAGACAGCCTCTTCAATAAGTGGTGCTGGGAAAACTGGACAGCTACATGTAAAAGAATGAAATTAGAACACTCCCTAACACCATACACGGAAATAAACTCCAAATGGATTAAAGACCTAAATGTAAGACCAGACACTATAAAACTCTTAGAGGATAACATAGGAAAAACACTCTTTGGCATAAACCACAGCAAGATCTTTTTTACCCACTTCCTAGAGTAACAGAAATAAAAACAAAAATAAAAAAATGGGAGTGATATAACCTTAAAACCTTTTGCACAGGAAAGGAAACCATAAGCAAGACAAAAAGACAACCCTCAGAATGGGAGAAAATATTTGCAAATGAAACAACAGACAAAGGATTAATCCCCAAAATATACAAACAGCTCATGCAGCTCAATATCAAAAAAACAAACAATCCAATTAAAAAATGGGCAGAAGGCCTAAATAGACATTTCACCAAGAAAGACATACAGGTGGCCAAGAGGCACATGAAAAGATGCTCAACATCACTAATTATTAGAGAAATGCAAATCAAAACTACAATGAGGTATCACCTCACACCAGTCAGAATGGCCATTATCAAAAAATCTAGAAACAGTAAATGCTGGAAAGGGTGTGGTGATAAGGGAAACCTCCTGCACTGTTGGTGGGAATGTAAATTGATACAGCCACTATGGAAAACAGTATGGAGGTTCCTTAAAAAACTAAAAATAGAACTACCATATGACCCAGCAATCCCACTACTGGGCATATACCCTGAGAAAACCATAATTCAAAAAGAGTCATGTACCAAAATGTTCACTGCAGCTCTATTTACAATAGCCAGGACATGGAAACAACCTAAGTGTCCATTGACAGATGAATGGATCAAGATGTGGCACATATATACAATGCAATATTACTTAGCCATAAAAGAAACGAAATTGAGTTATTTGCAATGAGGTGGATGGACCTAGAGTCTGTCATACAGAGTGAAGTAAGTCAGAAAGAGAAAAACAAATACTGTATGCTAAAGCATATATATGGAGTCTAAAAAAAAAACAAAAAGGTACTGATGAACCAAGTTGCAGGGCAGGAATAAAGATGTAGACATAGAGAATAGACTTGAGGACACGGGGTGGGACAGGTAAGCTGGGGTGAAGTGAGAGTAGCATCGATATATATGCACTACCAAATGTAGAATAGCTGGTGGGAAGCAGCCGCATAGCACAGGGAGATCAGTTCTGTGCTTTGTGATGACCTAGAGGGGTGGGATAGGGAGGGTGGGAGGGAGACACAAGAGGGAGGGGATATTGGGACATATGTATGCATGTGGCTGATTCACTTTGTTGTACAACAGAAACTAACACAGTATTGTGAAGCAATTATACTCCAATAAAGATCTATTAAAAAAAAAAGAGAGAAATACAAGGAAACAAACCAATACGCCCTTCCAATGAGTGCTGAGGATGCCAGGGACATGTGTTTAAGTTACATAATGATGAGAAAGTCAAAAGATGTATCATCCTAAGGCTGGAGAAACAGGGTCACTGCCTTGGGGATTTGGCCTTATTTTCAGGTGTGTGTCATTCAGGGGGACTGCAGAGGCTCTAGTATCTCAGGTATCTGTTCCTGATGATAAATAAGCCAGTGGAAAGTTAGGCATTAGCTTGAACTAGAGAAACTCAATATGGCCAAAGATTTTTCAAGCAATGCTGTCCTGAAAAGTGTCAGCACGTTCTACTCTCTTGTCTCTCTCAATCTGATATGAGTCACTTGAGAGCCTATTAATTATAGGAGTTCCTTCTTATAAAGTCCATGGCACAAAGCACAATCCACCCTAGTTTATGTGACGGCCATGATCTGTCCAAGCCATCTGAACAGGACCATTTGATGTGTTTTCAAATTCTAAGAAGGCTTTGTTTGCTGCAGGCACTGGCCCAGCCTCTGGGATTCATGTTTTTTGTTTTTGTTTTGTTTCGTTTTAATTTTTATTTTATATTGGAGTATAGTTGATTTACAGTCTTGTGTTAGTTTCAGGTGTATAGCAAACTGATTTAGTTGTACATATACATGGGATTCATCTTAAGAGCTGGAAGGGCTTAGAGGGGAACATCTCAAAGCAGGCAGAATCTTTGGATATGTGCCACCAAGAGGACAGCATATGTAACTACAGTTTTTACGACTGTAGCTATGGCCACACATCAAGTCTCAGGCTTAGCATTTAGAATGAAATGCACCTTTCTAATGACTGTTTGGCATGTTGAAATGAATTGCTTAAAATAAACTTCAGAGTCTTACATTTCCTTCCTGGCGCCAAAGTTCCAGTACTTTGCTCAGTGATCAAAAACCACACCTGTTTGATATAATATTTCTGGTAAAATCATTAATTCTCCAAGCCAAAATGGAAGCAAGACTGAGGACAACATCTTTTTGTTGGGGAAAGAGGCATCTAATGTTCACTGCAATAGTCAATCATAATACTTTCCACATCTTTTCTGGAGACTTGGACCTTTTGGAGCTGGACGATACATAAACAAGGTACAGGGCTTGGAGCGAATCATGTGAATTTCAGTCTCCTCCAGGTGAAATGCAGTTAAACTTAGCATATTGACATGACCTTGTTTCCTCTCTCATTGCTAAATGGAATATTTTTTGTCAAGGTTATCAGAGATCTACTAGTTGCCAAATCCAATAGAAAAAATTTCAGTTTTCATCCTACTTAGTACCACTTAATACTTTAAATGCTGGCATTTAAAATATTCATTCATTTGTTTATTAGCATTCCCCCAACCCCAACCTGTTAAGCACTTGGGATACAATAGTGGACAAGACAGGCTCAGTCCCTGCCCTCATGGATCTCATATGTTCTATTGGTTGAATTGGAAATTAAGTAATAAAATTATATGATTAATTATTCAATAGTTATTGTGATATGAATTGCAAGGTAGATGTGTAGGATGCTAGGTCATTTAAAGGGAGGACTAGATTTCATCTCATGGGGTCAGAGGTATTTGAGTTGAGAGCTGAAGGTGCTCTTTTCTTCATCTTGCTGTAAACATAGGCATTCCCCAAGCCACAGGAGTTTTTGGCCTATTCTTTCTGGGCCATTCCACCTACTTTTATGGATTAAACTATCACCCACAGAGCTTTAGCTCTGGACTCTCCTGTGAGTTCTGAACTTGAAATTTCTAGTTGTGTATTGGATACCTTATCTGTATGTGTCTTACCAACTCACTAAAATGCACTTTGTTCTAGTTACTATGGCCGTGTAACAAATGAACCCAAAATTTAGTGACTTAAAAAATGGCAACATTCCTTTTGTTCAAAAGTCAATTTGGGTAGGACTCAGAAGGGTTGATTTGTCTCTTGGGCAGCTCAAAGGTTAGGAGCTAAAACCATCTTTCTGGAAGTTGAGCCGCGACAGGGACTACCTTACAGCATGGTGATTGGGTACCAAGGGTGAGCATATGTATAGAGGAAAAGAGAATCAGAGAGAAAGTAAAATGGCCTCAGAAGTCACACAGCATCACTTTTCCCACATTCTATCCATTGAGGCAGTGACAGTGTCCTACTCAGGGGAGAAAAATAAACTTCACCTCTCAGTGAGAGGAATGTCAGTCATACTATGAGAAGAGTATATGGTATGTATGTATGTATTTATTTATTTTTTGGTATTTTTTTATTGGAATATAGTTGGTGTACAATATTATATGTTACAGGTATACAGTATAGTGATTCACAATTTTTAAAGGTTATGATTCATTTATAGTTATTATAAAATATTGGCTATATTCCCCATGTTGTACAATATGTGTATTTTTCTATCTCTGCAGCCATCTTTGGAAAATACAATCTGCAATGCACTTCTTCGTAAGTCACCTAAAGATGACTCTAACATGTGCAGAGGATGGGTAATCAGTGATTAACATCTTTGCACACATTCTGAGTTGCTGAGCATGTACACAGGGGTAGGGAAATTACAAAAGAAATAGATGTGGCCCCTGACTTAAGAAAGTATCCAATTGAAATGTCAAACAGGTAAAATAAAAGGAGAGAACACATTCATTATCCTTTTCACCACAAAACAAAGAAGCAGAAGGAAAACAAGAAGTCATATTTATGGTAGTGTAACACTTTATCATTTACAAAGAATTTTTATATACATTGTCCAATTGCACTTTCATAAAAATTTTGTGAGAGAGGTATAGTAGTATATGTAACATATTCTTAACATGTTAGATTTTGGGGGGATTTTAGGTAGTTTGGAGATAATAGAATTGGGAATGGTTAACCTAGAAAGATTTTATCAGAGATGATTGTTTAGCAGGATCCCAAAGGAACAGGAAATGACTTAAAGTAGAGGCATTTGCGAGACCTTTTGAGGAAAATTAATGACATGAGTAAAAATTCAGAATAGGGACAAACAGTTCCATTTCAGGGAGAAGAAGGGAGAAGCAAAAACGTAGGCTGATCTGAGCAGAAAAGTGGACACCAGTGAGTAAAGTGGGAAGGCATTTAAACAGCAGCCCAAATTCCTGATGAGGGGTCCTAATGAACTTCAGAGGCAGTTGGACATCATTATAGGGTCGCTCAAAGGGCCATGATATGACCAGAGTGGCAGCTGAGGGAGGGAGGATTTTTACTGCTGAGTGTAGGGCAGATTGAAATGAAGGGCTTGGAAGTCCTCTACCCCAGATCCAAGACTGAGTTATTCGGGAGTATAGAGTTCTCACTACAACCATGGAAATGGAGAATAACGTTATTCCTGAGAAATATTATGCAGAACCTAGTAAAGTAAGTCCTGTGCTTTCCTGAGCACACTGAATACTTAGAAACCATGCTTCTCTTAGACCCTACAGCAGACACAAGGATATTACAGATGGTAACTTGCATTTGATGTTTGCTATTCGATTAGCCAGTCAAGTCTACTCCTTGAGGGCAAAGACCCAGTTGTAAGTAGCACAGTGCTTAGCACGTGGGAAGAAGTGACACATGCGTTGGGTTGGGTTTCCCCAGAAGTAGACCAAATATTCGAGTGCAATTCATCTGTTTAAGAGGTGAGCTCACGCAAAGTGGGTTGGAAGCAAGTATAAGTTGTGACCTTAAGCCAGTTACCTCTGTGGGCAGTTGGAGCTCAGTCTTGCTGGGGAATCCTGGGAGACACACAGAGAAGGTTGGGTATTTATCTACCCCCCCAACCCCATTCATCATTGGTGAGAGTTATCCTGAGGCATTAACACTTCCATGTTTCTAGCTTGTCTTGCTGCTGTGGCCAGAATAAAGCCCTAAGGTGAAATCAAGGAGGAGGCTTCAAGGTGTGTAGAAGGGAATCCTACCGAGTGGCATAGGCAGTCATCAACTGTGTCTGCTACAGTAAAGATGGACAGAAGAAACAAAAGAACAGGAGGACACAAAAAAACACGCAAGGGGCTCCTACTGCTTCCCACCCACTGTTTCCTCCTAGAACACATGCATGCTTTTGGGTTTCTTTTCAGGCCCATCCTTCCAGCCTCTCAAGGTGCCTTTGTGTTACTTCTCTGTCCTTGAGCATGTTTACAACATCTCCCAATTTAGTCTCATTTGCAAATTTAATTAACAGGCTATTTACCCCTCTTCCGGATCATTAATGAAGTTATTAAATAAGACCAGATCAAACATCAACCCCCGAAGCACCCTTCCTCTTCCTCCCCCTGCTGCCCCTTCCCTCTTGCATTTTCTCACAACTCAGTGACCACTTACTGTCGCTTTGGCCCTCAGGGCCTTCAAGCCAGTTTCTTGGTCCTTGTCACAAGTCATAGCCAAGATAATCTGAGTGAATTTAGCAAAGAACATTTAATGAGATGCTGTGTTAAATGTGCCACTCTAATCACGCAGTATTAACTGCATTTCCTTCACCTAACTCATTTTTCATTTCTCTCAGCAAATAGTTTCCTGAGGCAAGCATTCAAACAAATTTTAATAAATTCTGGCATTGGTATGGTAGAGGTTTACTGGGGGGGAAAAACACCAATATTTCTTCAAATGTCACTTGCTCTGTAATCGCATTTCTTTATGAAAACATACAGTTACATTTTGTAGGCGAGGTTCAGAATACTCAGGCCAATACACAAGTCCTGACCATCAGTGATTGAATCCCCATCTCCGCACGTCTCCGCCATACTGTGAAGCCTTTTTAAGCTTCTGATCATGGCAGTAACCTTCTTCCCCTACATTTTCTAGTAGGCGGTGATATCTTGACTTTGCCATAGAGAAGAATGAATCGCTCCAGTTTTAATTCATCCCACATTTCTTTTTACTCTCACAATAAATGGAACTAAGCAGTTATGAAAATGATAGTTCATTAAGCCATGCTAGTGCCTAAAATTTATGGAGTTATAGAATTTGGGAGCTGGAAAGGTCTTTAGAACTCAACCTCAGGTTCATGGCCATCTTGAAATTGTGTGCACATGTCTGTACTGTTGTTCCAGTCCCCATTTCTATGTCTTTGCATCTTCCAGCCTCTGTTGAACATGTTGACTGCAGCTTCCAACATAACCCACTCCACAGGTGGGTAGAGGGAACTCTTAGAAAATCTTTTTTTTTTTTTTTAAGTTTTGAACTGAAGTTAATCCTTCTGTAACTCTCGCTTATTTGTCCTTCTCTGGTCTCCTGGAACTACTAGGGAGATATCTAATCTCTTTTCCACACTACACAATACTTAGGCAGCCCATCTGTCATCCCAAGAGACCTTTTGCCTGAACACCTTTAGTTCTTGCAATAGGTACTAATAGGATGTGGTTTCAGTCACTCCACTAACCCAACTGACCTCTCCCAGACACCCTTCAGTTTTCCAAAATGCTTCTTAATCAGTCAGTCACTCGGAATTCTTAAGCCTGGTGTAGGCTAATCTGTAAATGAGCAGTTGATTTTTAAAGTTTTAAAAAATCAATCAAACCATCTGCAAGAGTTTATATTTCTTAAATGCTTCATATAAATACTTAAGTATAAAGTATGAAGGAAGACAAGATCTGAGGAGACTTGGGGATATATCAGCCTCTACAAGTTTAAGAGAGGGGAAGCAAATTTCTTAAATATTTGTTCTTGAAACTCTCATTCAGAAGGGAAGGTGGTTTTCAAAAGTGTGCAGTGACATCTAAAACAATGGTTTTCAAGTGTGGGAAATACTTCTGACAACTTAGCATAAATCAAGTCAGTGGAATTAAACTCCACTGGTAGTTATTGTACGTACCACTGTCATGCATTTGTGGGGATAAGAAGCCAGTTTCACCTAAAACGTTTTTAATGAAGCAATAAAAAATTATTAATTTAACGAAGTCTCAGCTCTCAAGTATATCTTTTTACTATTTTGTACGGTTTGATGAGAAGGACAAATATAGCACGTCTGCTGGTTATTAAAGGACAATGGTCACCTCTAGGAAAAATACACGTGAGATTGTTTGAGCTATGAACTGATCCAGTGGCTTTTTCATGAGACACTTGTTTATACTTGGAAGAAAGACTGGCAGAAAAACTAGAGTTATTCAGATTTGTGTATTTGGCAGGCACTTTCTCAAAAATGAAAGAAGTGAAATTGTCACTTCAAGGGAAACAACTGACAGTATTTCTTGCCTATGACAAAAATTTGCGCTTTCAAGTGAAAATTAGAATTTTGGAAAACTTCTAACCACCACCATGAACTTGACAGCTTCACAATACTTAAAGACTTTTGTGATGCAATTGGTGGTGATATTAACAAATGAAATTTTTTCAATATTGTGTAAATAAACGTGCCAACATTAGGAAGATCTCCATAACTTGGGGAACCAATATTTTCCAAAGGATTAATGCTAATTATATAAATTCATGCGTGGACACTCGATTCACTTAATATGCAAGATAGACCCAATTGATCTTAATGGAGCAGATTATAAATATTTGACTGATATGGTTTCGCATTCCATATTGCAACTGGCTTTTAAGAAACTACTCATGTTGAGTGTCATGTAGTATCAAAGAAGAAAATCCATCATTATCTGAAAAGGCTATAAAAATACTTCTCCATTTTCCAACTGTACATTTGTGTGAGGCTTAATATTCTTTTCTTTTTTTTGGCGGTACGCGGGCCTCTCACTGTTGTGGCCTCTCCTGTTGCGGAGCACAGGCTCCGGACGCACAGGCCCAGCGGCCATGGCTCACGGGCCCAGCCGCTCCGCGGCACGTGGGATCTTCCCGGACCGGGTCATGAACCCGTGTCCACTGCATCGGCAGGCGGACTCTCAACCACTGCGCCACCAGGGAAGCCCTGAATATTCTTAATTTATCTCCACTTACCTCAACAAATTGAATGCAGAAGCAGATATGATAATCCACTATCTTCCATTAAACCAGATACTAAGAGATTTTCCAAAATGTAAAAAAGTCACTTTTGTTTTGTTATGAAAGGTATAGTATTTTCATAAAGATATGTTTACATGTGAAAAGGATTATAATTGTCATCTAAAAATGAATTAATAGGGGAGTTCCCTGGTGGTCTAGTGGTTAGTATTTGGTGGGTTCACTGCCGTGGCCCAAGTTCAATCCCTGATTGGGGAACTGGGATCCTGCAAGCCACATGACATGGCAAAAAAAAAAGCATTAATAAATATGTAAAAATTTTCAGTTTTAACTTCTATCACATAAGCACTGATAGATATAATCCATGTGAACAGAAGCTCATTGAAATCCTAAGTAATTTTTTTTAAGTATCAAGGGGTCTTTAGACTAAAAAGTTTGAGTGCCATTGAACTAAAACAAGAGTGGATGATGAAAGGGCAGCTGAAGAGGAGAGGGAGTAAATAAATTGGAAATGATGTGGCTGATGGGGTCAGAAGTGCAGGTAACAGGGACATGAGGTAAAAGGAAGGGTTAGAGTGAGGGCTGGTCTGTAAAGAGGGAGGACAGAAGGAATTTAGGACAAAGTCCAGAAAAAGATCAAAGGACTAAAAAACAGAATCTATGATGAGGCAGAAGAACTTGTATTAAAGAGCTTCAAAAACAAGAAGATAGTAATATAACTGTTAAATTGCTTATGCCTCTGTGCTAATGGTTGAATGGATTTAAAGAGCAGTGTGGGCATCTGAGGCTTAGAGATATAATAAAATTACAACAGTGAAGATTATTTGGGTACTGTTGAGATATTTATTTAGTAACAATAATAATGTTATCATTTATTGGATATAGTCTATGGGCAAGGAAATGTTCTAGGTACTTTATTATTTTATTTCATAACCTTCTTTTTAACGTGCCTTTAATTTTTTTTCTTAAAGTTTCCCCCCAGCTTTATTGACAAATAAGACTGTAATATAGTTAAAGTGCACAACATGATCATTTGATATATGTATGCATTGTGGAATGATTACCACAATCAAGTTAATTAATACCTTTATCACCTCACATAGTTACCTTTTTTTTTTTGGTGAGAATACTTAAGATCTCCTCTCAGCAAATTTCAAGTATACAATACAGTATTATTAATTCTACATTAGATCCTCAGATCTTTATTCATCTTATAACTGAAAGTTTGTACCCTTTAATCAACATCTTCACTAACCCCTGGCAACCCACCCCCTAACCCCTGGCAACCACCACTCCACTCTCTGCTTATATAAGTTTGACTTTTTTCTCAAATTTCACATATAAGTTATACTACACAATATTCGTCTTTCTCTCTCTGGCTTATTTCACTTAGCATGATGCCCGCCAGCTTCATCCATGTTGTGAAATGGCAAGATTTCCTTCTTTTTTATGGTTGAGTAGTACTCTTATATATACACAAAAATGAACTCAAAATGGATGAAAGTCTTAAGTGTAAGGCGTGAAACCGTAACATCTTAAAACGAGTTTACTTTTGCATACGTACTCTGTACACCTGAAACTACCACAACATTGTTAATCAACGATACTCCAATATAAAATAAAAAGTTTAAAGAAAAGAGGAGGTTGCAATTGAACAACTCAAATTCCTCCTCTGCTTTCAGCCTTCCATAAAATAATACACTTTTATTTTCCTGGTCCAAGGTATAAACCTAAGTACAATACATCACCTACTCACCAAATAAAATGCACTGAAGTCCATTAAGATTCACCTAAAATATCAACACAATTTGAAATTTGATTTGTATTTGGTGTTAATGAAGATTATATAATTCATTTACTTTGTTATCTTGGATTGTAAGTAAAAATCAAGCAGAAAATCCTCATTTTCAAAAGCACGTATATGGTAAAGAACTTGTAACAAGTTAACAAAAACAAGTAAAAGAAAAAGAGAGAAAAAAGAACCCCAAAATAACAACTCAAACCCCACATACCCAAATCATCTTTAAGACACACATGGAATCTCTTAAATTACATTTGTATCATATTAACTTGGGTGGTCTAAGCGTCATCAAGCATGCAGAAAGGGTTCCCATAAAAAGCTAATTTAAGAAAGTCATTAGGGCATTGACAATAGAAGCAACCTGTTCCCTTATTGTCAATGTGTTTTCTCTTAGGGAAACTTGCTCTTTCCTGCCCATGCTGAAAATATCTACAGCTCCCCAAGAGCTCAGCCTTAACATCTTCATGGGTGGTTCCAAGTGGCTGCCATTTTTACCATTTGCCGAGTGATAGCTTCTCTTTAGTCTTTTTCAAATAGCATAATGACTACAATCCTGTTGGGTAGACTCATGTGTGCACTAAAGTTGAGAAGCTCTCCAAACTTATCAACTACTTTTTGTAGTCGAATAGTATATCAGTAATTCAATTGTTCATTAGAAAGTGAATAATAGCTAGAGTATTTTGTTGCTTGCATTGCTCTCCAAAATGTCTAAGGCATGGCGTTAAGAACATAATAAACAGCAACAGTAGATTGTGAATGTGGCTTCTGTTGGAAGAGGGGGAGGGAAGAGGGAAAACAGAGGGCAGGGGTGGATAAGGGTTGCTGGAGGGCATGTTTGCACAGGACAATCACAACTCAGCAGGGGGAGCCCCCTATTTTGCCTCCAGAAAGGCTAATGATGCTGATCTCAGCTAGAATTTACCTGAAGGCTTATTAAAACAAAACTAAACAAAACTCACAAAATATGGTTTGCTTCTTCTCAGGACACACCTCAAAGGCCTTGGGAATTTGGTTGGTCTGTAGGACCAAAGAACAGATGCTTGATCCCATCTAGTTCATTTCTAAATCGTCTGTCTGGGTAAAATGTTGGACTTTGTACCGTTTTACATACAATGACTATCTATCAAATACTTACCATGGCAAGTATTTAATTGTGGCTATTGTGCCAGGTGCTGGAAATCTCATCAGCCTGAGTCCCTACAGTGTTGACTATGACCAATGTGTGTCACTGCAAAGATCTGTAATAAGGAAAGGGAGTGTTTGTTTATTAATATTCAACACTCATTCAACAGTTACTCTATGCTAGGTGCTTTTCTGAGTGCTTTACTTTCCCTAAACCCATTTAATCTCACAACTCCATGAGGTATAATAATAACTGTATTATTATCCCCATTTTACAGATGAGAAAAATGAGGCGCAGAGAGAGGCTAAGTGACTTGCCCATGGTCACATGTAAGGGGTGGGACTGTGGTTTGAACCTATGTAGTTTGTCTCCAGTGTCCATGATCTTAACCCCTGAGGGAAGCTGCCCCATTAGTTGCCTTCCAAGGTTGATGAGTAGGACCTCAATGCCATCCTGATTCATTGGCTGCTCCTCAGAATGACAGTTCATGGTGACCTCGCTTCTCTGTAGTTCTCCATCAGGAAAGTACTGTTTAGGTGGGGACTGGCTCTTCGTGTGCTCTGTCTCGCTTAGGGTGGGTACATCAGAGTTACTTGGGGGCACTATTGAATATGCAAATCCTGCCCCACTTCTGATTCTGTATGCTGGGGCAAGGTCTGGGGGTCTGCGTACGTGATAAGTGGTCCTCATGGCTGGTGCAGGTGCTTCATGGCTACACTGGGGAAACTGATAGCATTTTAAAAACAAGTTCCCAAAGCTTGACTATCTTACAAGCACTTTCCAGTTGTTTTCCTGGGGGGCATCCTGTATAGTACCCAGAACAGTTGTGGGTCCAAGAATTGAATTCTATTTGTTTTGCCTCATGAATTTAACCCTTCGGAACTCAAGTGTTTTCATGAGCAAAATGGGAAAACAATACCCCATTTGCTTATCTCAACAGTGTTGTGACAGCACTTTGAAAACTCTAAGGTGCTATACAAATATAAGACATTAATATTCATTGTTTTTCCTGCTTATCACAAGTACTGTCAACTTCACAGATGCACTGTTAATAGCCCGCTTTCGAATTGTGTTGACATTTTAGGTAATTCTTAATGGACTTCAGTGTATTTTATTTGGGGGGCTCTGTACTGCTGTGTCTGGATGGCTCTGGAAGTAAAAAGATGAGGGAAGAAAGGACCCAGGGGAGAGAAGCTGGAAGCTGCTGAATTCAGTGAGGAATTCTGGGAACAGTTCTATTAGGAGTCAAGGTCAAGGTCAGGGGTCAAGGCAGAGTTGGAGTCCACTTAATGAGGTACTTAGATCAGAGCCTTTGCAACAAGTGGTCCAGATCCAGAACTGAGGTTTGAGACTTTGGATGAAGTGATGAAGCCTGAAGTTTCTGGGAGGCTGGGGCTTCTTATGCTTACCCTCTATCCAGGGTCCCTCCTGGTGCCAGCTTGTGATGGGCCATGCCAGCTGCCAGGGAGAGTGAGGGCCATGTGGAGGAGAGAAGGGTGGTTTCTGGCAGCTTGTCTGTTTGCAAGGGACGACTTCTCCCTCTCCCAATTAAATTCAACCTGTTTAGAAAGAAGTCACTGACAGGCTGATTTCAAAGATGTCATTTGATTATTTTTAAAATACTACAGGGACTTCCCTGGCAGTCCAGTGGTTAAGACTTCGCCTTCCAAAGCAGGAGATAAGATCCCACATGCTTCGTGGCTAAAAAGCCAAAACATAAAACAGAAGCAATATTGTAACAAATTCAGTAAAGACTTAAAAAATGGTCCACATCAAAAAAAAAACCTAAAAGAAATTAAAAAGCTACGAATTAAAAAAATAATAAAACACTACAAATCAAGCTAAAGAAATATTGTGTAAGTAGCGATCATTAAGAGACTATCAATGAATAGATAAATGATCAAATTTGAAGGGAATGTGAACTTCCAAATTGCTGTAGGATATTTGAAAAAAATTGTTCTTAAGTATTTTAAAGTTTCCTTATAGTTTTTTTTTTTTTTTTTTTTGCGGTACGCGGGCCTCTCACTCTTGTGGCCTCTCCCGTTGCAGAGCACAGGCTCCGGACGCGCAGGCTCAGCGGCCATGGCTCACGGGCCCAGCCACTCCGCGGCACGTGGCATCTTCCCAGACCGGGGCACGAACCCATGTCCCCTGCATCGGCAGGCGGACTCTCAACCACTGCACCACCAGGGAAGCCCTCCTTATAGTTTTATACATGAAGAGAAAAGAGAAAGGGTTAATATTAGCAGGAATTACTAAGGGAAATTTCAGGACAGTCTTTGTCCAATTTTTGTGAAATTCAGAAATAGGTGAATTACTATTGCTCCTTGAAAGGGCCTCTGTTCTGGAATAGCAGCAGTTGAATTTGAGGTGGGAAGGGGTGAAGCTGTAAAACATCAAAGTTTTTGTGGTCAAGAGAATATTTTATAAGTAAACTATTTTATAAAATCCTATACCTTCCTTAAAGAAGCAGAAAACCAACCCAAAGTTGGATTCGTGCATGCCATGTGCTTGGCAAATGACAGATACTTCAATTCCTTTGAAAGGCTCCAAAGAAGACATACAGATGGCCAAAAAGCACCTGAAAAGCTGCTCAACACCACAAATTATTAGAGAAATGCAAATCAAAATTACAATGAGGTATCACCTCATACCAGTCAGAATGGCCATCATCAAAAAATCTACAAACAATAAATGGTGGAGAGGGTGTGGAGAAAAGGGAACCCTCCTACACTGTTGGTGGGAATGTAAATTGGTAGAGCCACTATGGAGAACAGTATGGAGGATCCCTAAAAAAAATAAAAATAGACCTACCATATGATCCGGCAATCCCACTCCTGGGAATATATCCGGAAAAAAACATAATTTGAAAAGATACAGGCACCCCAGTGTTCATTGCAGCACTATTTACAATAGTCACGATGTGGAAGCAACCTAAATGCCCACCGACAGATGAATGGATAAAGAAGATGTGGCACATATATACAGCGGAATATTACTCAGCCATAAAAAATGAAATAATGCCATTTGCAGCAACATGGATGGACCTAGAGACTGTCATCCTGAGTGAAGTAAGTCAGACAGAGAAAGACAAATATCATATGATATCACTTATATGTAGAATCTTAAAAAATGGGACAAATGAACTTATTTACAAAACAGAAATAGAGTCACAGATATAGAAAACAAACTTATGGTTACCAGGGGGGAAGGGGGAGGGGGAGGAGGAGGGATAAATTGGGAGATTGGTATTGACATCTACACACTACTGTATAAAATAGATAACTAATAAGGACCTACTGTATAGCACAGAGTCGACACTCTGTAATGACCTATATGGGAAAAGAATCTAAAAAAGAGTGGACATATGTATACGTATAACTGATTCACTTTGCTGTACAGCAGAAACTAACACAACATTGTAAATCAATTATACTCCAATAAAAATTAAAGAAAAAAAAAGATTCCACCTGGAGTTATCAATGCCATGGAGGAAAGGGCTTCCAGAGTGGGGCTTCACCTGAGATATTACACTGGACAGGTCCCAGGGCTTTCAATCAGGCCTGAAAAGTTGAATGGTAAAGAACAGGAGAGATGTCTGCCAGCCAGGCAGTCTGGACGCAATGTCCCTGCCTTCAAGGAGGGACCTGAATCCGAATGTCCAAAACCACGTGGGCAAATGGCCGTAGAATTAGAGGACAACCAAGTAGCTACCAAGCTCCCCCTTTCTGCTACTTAATGGAGACAAAGTTTCCTTGCTGTGCCCTTGGTCAGTGCAGGTGACAAGGGGGATGCTCAGGGACACTTTGGCCACCAGTAATCTCTAAGTCACTGCAAATATTTACATATAATATTGAATTAGAAACAGCACGCTTGCTTCCAGACAAACCCCGTAGACATCTCTGTCGGCAGTGTTTACACCTGGGAGGCCTCCACCCCACAGACGCTGGGAAGCTCTGGCTGGAGGGGCCGGCTTCATGCAAAGCAGCAGGAAGAAAAGGAGGCGAAACTGAGAGGGAAGGGCAGGTCTTCTTCTTCCCTCTTCTGTGTCCTTTCCGTAGCCGGTCACCCTCTCTCACCCACAAACACAATGTCCCCTCCAGCCTTGCCCTTCTTCAAGGCAGTCCCCAGCCTCCCCTTCTTCCAAATCACCATTTCCCTTGCTGTTTCCCTTCCTTCAGATCACAGCAATCAGCTAGATGTCTCCAAGGTTAAGGCCATAAAGAATTCACAGCAAAGCACCAAAGATTATGAGCAGGTGAATGTGTGACCTCCTTCCCAAACCTGCTGTTAGAAACAAGATACTTGGTCAACCAAAATGCATCTCCAGAGGCAGTATTTCAACCATGGCAGCCGGTGTGTGTGTGTGTGTGTGTGTGTGTGTGTGTGTGTGTGTTGGGGGAGGGGGTTGGGTGGGCAGAAGGAGAGAGAGAGTTAGCAGTTATAGGAAAGTTCTCATGGAGCCAATGTGTAAGATTTGCATGAACTCTGCTTCATTTATCCAAGTATTTAATTCAGTTTTGTGTGTTGTTTATGTTTATTCTGTGGTACCTCCTTTAGATATATGTCAGTTTGGCCTCATTTTGATGTAACTGAAGAGGGGGCTGTACGATACTACCGGATCAATGGTTTTGCATGGGATGCTCTGCCATTTCAGTGAAATAGTCATTTAAGTCAGTCATTGGTTTGAGATTCCTTTGTGGTATAAACCAAATATGCAGAGCCTAAGAAAGCAGTGGCTCTCTCTATAAACTGCCGAATCCCTAGTATAACCCTATGTACAAAGAAGAGCTCAGCGGGCTAAATATGTATCTTTTTTATGATGAAAATGGTTTTTGAAGCAACCATGTAAAATATTTCAGGTGAAAGAGATTAGTGTTGTTTTGTGTGTTTGTATGACCTAACTTGTGTGTAAGAGAAATAACTCAGAGTTCCTTATCTGTTGGGAAGTCAATCTGTTATGGTACTCAAAACATATGTTTCTATTTATTTCATTACATTTGCTTACTTGGAACACTGAGTAAAATCTGTGGGATTTAGAAGCTATTATAGAGCTGTATGGTGACAAACTTTATGATTTTAGCTTTTGGTTCTCTCAAGTAAAAGAAACATGTTTTTCAAAGTATCCGAGGGTTCCTAAATGGAGTTTATCCTTAGTTCACACATTCATTCCTTTGGTGAAGAGCGTTGATTCCATGGAATTCCTTGTGATTCCGTGGGGGAGGGAAAGACTGATAAATCTGTTTCTCCCACCCAAGTGTGAGTCTCTAAAATGATGGTGTTTGGGTTCAGAGTGAAAACAAACAAACAAAAAAAATAACAATGGAACAATAAAAGTGTGTGCGAAAATGCTAATAATTTTCAGTGTCTATAATTTAAGGGAGTAGTACATTTTATATATTAATATCAAATATTAATATGATTTATTTCAGTTTTTATAACAGTCGCCACTTTTTCATTCTTTTTGTGATTTTCTAAGACTTGTGACATTCTTAGGGACAAAAAATTTCTTCACATGTTGAAACTTTTTGGTTAATTCCCTTCTTTTGAACACTTTCATTCAGATGAATATTAAAATGTTGAATAAAGGGATAAAGAAGTTATAGGCCAAAGAATTATAGGCCTAGGGAAAGAGAGAAAGATGCCATTCCAGAATTCAATAGTCTGAACCCCAGTCAAATAAATTAATATTAAAGTGGAATGAAGTGAAAACTAGATTGCTTGCACTACCCTCATCTGGTCAAATTCCTCCCAGAATTCCTGTTCCCATGAATATTTAGCTTTCCTGAACTCAGGAGGCAATCTGATTTTTACCTTGAGGAAACATATACCATATATGTCCTGAAAAACACAAGTGCAAATTCAATGAACCCCCTAATATAGAACCCACCTATATTGAATCCCTGTGTATAGCAATCAAATTGGAAATCCAGGTCTATAACACACACATGTAATATTTCTAGAGTATATCAAATTCCATCCTTTATCAAATTTTTTCCTCAGGTTCCTAGAAATTTAATATAAGCAAGTTTCACTCTATTTGAAAAGGACATGATGCAATATAATGTGTTTTTCAATGAATAGAATTCTTGGTAATTCAATTTATGTTCAGAACTTCTTAAAGGCGACTTACTTCCCAGAGGTCTCACATCAGAGTTCAGTTCTGAGAACCGTACTCAGGTAACATTCCTTTTGGCATGAAAAACTGAGAACGAAAATCAGAAGGAATTTTGGTGATTCATATACAGTGATTTAAAAATAACCAAGGGACATCTCAGTCAAGTAGAGGGGGAGTGATATATTTGAGAGACCAGGAAAGATCTTGATTCAGGCTTATAATGTGTGACCATCCCCTGGACAGGGAACTTCTTATCTGTGGGAACTTTATATCCTCACATGGGCCCCATACAGCAAGCACTTAGGAAGACTTGGCTCTATTAATAAGTCAGCTGGTGACAGGGCCATGGTCATAGGCTCAAAGGAAAGCTTAAAAGTCATCACCTCCTTCTGCTTTCATGGGGCCAGTTTTTTTTTTTTTTCATCTGTACCTATAATTTGAAGTTTCCTTCAATAATCCAAAGTTATTAGTTTCTACTGCTTTGTATTTTCTCCCAGTGTTGCTTTTAAATTGTTTTTAGATAACGAATTCTGATTCTAATTAGTTCTCATTTTTGCACACACATCTATATATCATGTAACTCTGATTATGGTTATTGTTGAATGAAATATACTGTTATATCCTATATTCAGCATCCCCTGAGTAGTAAGCTGGGCCCATTAAAGCTGATATGCATTCATTAAAGAAATTCCATTTAAAATCTTGGAAAGCCTACATTAAGAATACTTTCTCATATCGCTCTGTCAATCTTTCTTGCACCTGTTAGCATGTTTAGAAAATGGCTTTTTATAATTCACTCATCTTATTGCAAGTGGAAAAAAATTCACAAAAGTAATTCTGATTATTCAAATTGTTTTGTAAAACATAAAATTAAGAACATATCCTATAATAAGCACTAATAAACTTAGCAACTAGATATAAATAAAATATAGGTTATTAAAGTGTTCTAATATGATGGAAAAGAGTTATAGACTCATATAATTATCCTTGCTGAATGTAAAGTGTTTCTGAGAATAGTTTTAACTATTTTTAGTGCTTGAAGTCTCTTTCTTGGATATACCAGTAGGATTAGTACGGCTTCCATCATTACAGTTCTTGCTTTTTAACTCCCCAACGCGAAATAAACCCATGAACTCCATTAACTGTAATTGATATGCGTGCAAGGATGTAAAGGCCTTTCCTTGGCCCTCTCACTGCTTCAAACAAAAAACCGAAATGAGTATGACGCCAAGTCCCATGCAAATAATCAGGTACGCCATTTTCATTTGAAAAGAATTCCTCTCCAATAATGGAAATGCTGAGAGGTTATTACAATAATAAATGAGTTGGCAGGGTGATTTATGCTTGAAACAAATGTACCTTCTGATGGAATCCTCTTTAATTCCTTATAAATCCTGGGTTTAGTGGACAGGGTCTGACTCTGGGACTCCATCAGTTCAATGCCCGCGGTACTTTGAATTCACTTGGTTCATTTCTTGTGGACCAAACAGCTGTTTTCAATAGTCTTCCCGGCAGGTATCTGTTTGGGGATTAGTAATGCTTCACATGGTCGTACATCACAAGAAATGGATGTGTAATTACATTAACTATGCTTCATCTCTTTGGATTCACTTATCCCCTATCACTGATGTTGGAGCCATTTAATAATAATTCTCCATAAACTGGTTTACTTTTTTAACAGTAACACCATCTTATATTAGTGCAGTGGTTTTAGCTCTTCAAAATGCTTCTGAAATCTTCCCCCTTAGATTTGTCTTTGAGTGTGTCTGAGTGTGTTTATCCAAATCTGGTGTGAGTTAGAGGATCCTTTCTGAGTCTACCTCAAAATTGAACCAGGTGTGAACATCTCTAGGATCTGGATTAAATTCTGAGGAGAACTTAGAACCTGGAAATGGTCTATGCAGGATCATGGACTTTCAAGCTGTCATAGGCCTTAAGTGTGGAGTCAGATCACTGGTGCTCACTGAGAAGGGCTTAGAAAAATACTCTACCCTGCAGGGAATACTGTCATTCTTGCCTATGCATCTTTGTCATGTTTTCCCTCCTCTTAGAACATGCTGTTTCAAAACCCAAACACATTCTTCCAAGTTTAGCTCAAAGAGTCTACCCAGATCCTTCTCCAAGAGGAATTTCACTCAATGTCCTTAGAAACTCTGTAGTGTTTCGTATCCTTCCAATAGCCCTGCTATTTATTTGAGTTGTCACAACACCTCCCCATAGCTTCAAAATACTCAAAATTATAAATTCCATGAGACTAATCTTTCAAGAACATCCCCACTACTTCTGGATATATTTTTCCCTACACATTCCCAAGAAGGGCAGGGCCTGTGACAATATTTCACTCTCATGTCACATGAAACATGTACCACAGTGCCTTGCACATAGTAGATGCTTAATAAGTTTGTCTTGAGTTAAATTACACTTAATTTAATGACATGAACAATGGTTGAAAGAATGGTTTTACTGAATCTAAAACAGTGATCGTGGTTAGGACAATTGTCACATTATAAAGTATTGTTGGTTAATTTGTTGACAGCATTCACTCATTCAATGAATATTTATTGGACTTCCCTGGTGGCGCAGTGGTTGAGAATCTGCCTGCCAATGCAGGGGACACGGGTTCAAGCCCTGGTCTGGGAAGATCCCACATGCCACGGAACAACTAGGCCTGTGAGCCACAACTACTGAGCCTGTGCCTCTGGAGCCTGTGCTCCGCAACAAGAGAGGCCGTGATAGTGAGAGGCCCGCGTACTGCGTTGAAGAGTGGCCCCCGCTCACCACAACTAGGGAAAGCCCTCACATAGAAACAAAGACCCAACACAGCCAAAAATAAATAAATAAATTAATTAATTAATTAAAAAAAAACCCTACATTAAAAAAAAAAAGAATATTTATTGAGTGTGTACCCTGTGCCAGGTATTGTTCTAGTCACTGGAGATACAGTGGTGAACAAGACAAGTAAGATTCCTGCTCTCATTTTACTGGGAAAAGAGAATGAATAAACAAGGAGACAAATAAACAGTTTCCGAGAATAGTACATTCTATGAAGAAAATGAAACAGGGAAATTCTGATAGAGTATGCCTGGGTTAGGGAGCAGAGGGGGACCTTTTCGAGAAGATGACATTTAGGCTGAGACCTGAATCATGAGATGAAGTCATAGCATGGCAACAAGCATGACAAGTTTTTGTTTGTTTGTTTGTTTTTTTGTTTTGTTCTTTTTTTATTGTGGTATGCGGGCCTCTCACTTCTGTGGCCTCTCCCGTTGCGGAGCACAGCCTCCGGACACGCAGGCTCAGCGGTCATGGCTCACGGGCCCAGCCGCTCCACAGCATGTGGGATCTTCCCGGACCGGGGCACGAACCCGTGTCCCCTGCATCTGCAGGCGGACTCTCAACCACTGCGCCACCAGGGAAGCCCCATGACAAGTTTTTGAAAGACATAAGGAAGACCCATGGGACTGGAGCAAAGTGAACTAGGGAGAAAAGTGTGGAAGGTAATGGTAGGAATATTTACAGGGCGTGCTGTGGACTGAAGCTTGGTGTGTGGCATGGACAGATGGGCAGGAGGAAATGATGGTATCACTTTCAAAATATGGGAAATGGGGTAGTGAGGTTGAGACCTTCCTTCCCCTCCCTTCTCCTCCTTTTCCCTCCCTTCCTCTCCTCCTTCCCTCCCTTCCTTCTTTTCTTCTTTTCAAAGTGAGAAATACTAGGTGCTGTTGGTGTTCTGATGGAGATGGATCATTAGACTGAAGAAGAACAATGGTGCAGGGGAAAGAAGTTTCCATTCCATGGGAACACAAGTGCCAGCCATGGAGATAGGACACAAATGTGACAGAAGGGATGCGACAGGGTATAGACATTGCAGTTGGGCTCATGTTTACTGATGGGACTGTGAGGGAGCACAAGTTGCTTTGCTTTTATTTTCTCAAAGGAGTAGGAGATGCAGTGATCAGCTGAGAATGGGAAGGTGGAGGAGGTATAGCCAGTTTTAGAAAAGAGAAAGTATGAAATTATCTTTTGGGAGAGTGGAGGAGCAAACCTCCCAGGGAAGTATAGTAAGAGTGTCTGGAATGGTTGGCATGTGCGTTGGCCATTGTAGGTGGTTAATTTTGAGGTTGGCATATTAAACAGACGTGTTAAGAGAGTCCTGTAAATGGAGCAGGAATGAAGGAAGGTCTGGGTCATGTTCCCAATGAGGATGGACTAAAGGAACTGAGCTTCAAGAATGTTTCACTTGAAGAAGAAATATTTAGAAGTAAGATATAATGGTTAAGAGTAGCATGGGCTGTGGAGTCTGGCTGACTTGGGTTTGAATCTTGACTTTTTTATTATTAGCTGTGTGACCTTGGAAAGGTTATCTACCCTCTCTGAGCCTCAGTTCTTTCATCTGTGAGCAATGTAAATAAGCTCCCTACATCAGGTTGCCCTATCAAGGATCCAGTGATATTCGTTATTCTTTGTATGTGTGGGCGGGGATATTACTCTTTAAATAACCAAAGAGCTATTATGTGGAAGAGACACCAGACTTGTTCTATATAGCAGTAGAACACAAAACTAGAACATGAGAAATTAAAAAGGGTACAGCAAAAACAACTTTCTCATAGCTGGAGCTGTTCTAAAATGGAATGAGTCTTCCTGTGAGGGAGTGGGCTCCCCACAATTGGAGGTGCTCATGCAATGGTGGGGTGACCACTTTTGAAGGGTTTTGTAGGGACTATTCCTGCATTAATATTCCTTAAGAAGATTGGATTAAGATGCTACAATTTTATAGCAAATGTATTGATATGGATGAGCACGTTCTGTGTATATATGTGTAGAACGTCTCATTGTAAATAATTTGCACCACAAGTTTGATACGTGTGTGCACCCACTTTGGTTCTTGTCAAGCCTGAGAAATCAACAGTATTATATTTTTCATATTGTATTATTGGATCATCTTAAGAATTTTGTTAGTTAGATATTATTATTCTATTTTGTAGACTGAAATTGAAAATGAAAAGAGATGAGTTTATTTGCCCATGAACTTACAGGAGAATAGTAAGAATCAATACTCAGTCCTGTAATTTGCCCAATAATCCCCCCCCCCCGCAATTCCTTCAAATTGAGTGTCTTAGAGTTTATAGTCTGTTAAGCATTATTCAAAGTCAAGTCTCTTTATTAAATATGAGAAAAGGGATAATTTATCTTTAAAAATTTTTTTGAATTTAATAATTCATTTTTATAATGCCCAATTATTTAAGCTAATTTATCTCAACAGTTCTTCTATGTTGATGAGCAGTTAGACTGTTTGTAGAGTACTATTGTAACTTGCTAGTCATGTAGTATTTCTATAAAACAACACCGAGGTGCAAAGTGTTATTACATCTAAATTTTATGATGAAGTGGTGAAATGGCTGGAGACATTCATGGGAGATACTCTGTGCAAATTTTAAAAAAGCATTTCATATTATTAATAGAAAGGCTTCAGCTAATAGAGTCACATAAATCTGAATGGATTAGAGTTTTTGTGGAGAGAAAGACTAGTTCTTATAAGACTTTATCCATAATTGAAGTCTTTTATCAATTATGCTCAAATACTGTGTGAAAGGAAAAGATTTTTCCATCACTATTTCTGGTTACACGGAGAAAATATTTCACTCTGGTGAGAATCAGAATAGCATTCAGGTTTTTTTTTTTTTTTTTTTTTTTAATATTCAGTGCAAGCTGGCTAATGCTTCTTTTTAAATTGGAGAGGAAATGTTACAAAGCTCACTTTCTTAGAGATGGAAAATAATACCTTTCTTTAGAGGAAAAATGAATACATTGTTAAGCAGATCGACTTCTGGGTTTTCTGGAAAATTATATAATCTAAAGAAAATAGCTGAAGCTTCAGCAGCATTTGTTAGAAACTGGAATGTAGTCAAAGGTGGTTGATTGGGGGAAATTAGAGGAAACGTAGGAGAAAGCCATGTAGTAAATATAATTCAGTTCTGGCGGATTAGATGTGACGGTAACCAGATCCTTTTACTCAGTAATCAGCCTGATACTAAATAACTTCAGAGTATAATGACTTTCAGAAGAACTCTCTGGGTATTTTTTCTCTCCCAATAGTAATAAGAGGTAAAAATAAGGAAATGTTCCTTGCTGTTGGGAACAAGAGTGAAATTTAACCCAATAATGTAAAATATGGCATCTTTGATCATTGGCGTATTTCCAAAAAAGAAGGAATCATAGCATTAAAACAGCTAAAGATTGACTCACACATATTCATTCACTCTCCTTTACCATCCATAAATGATTTCAGAAGGGATTTAAAACAAGTGCTGTATTAGTTTCCTAGGGCTGCTGTAACAAAGTAACACACACTGGATGGCTTAAGACAACAGAAGTTTATTGTCTCACAGTTCCGGGGGGTCTGAAATCTGAAATCAAGGTGTTGGCAGGGCCCTGCTTCCTCTGAAGGCACTAGGGAAGGATCTGTTCCCAGCCTCTCTCCTAGCTTCTGGAAGCCTCAGGTATCCTTTGGCTTGTAGATGCATCTCTCCAGTTACATGGCTGTCTTCTCTTCTGGTGTCTTCACTTTATTTTCTCTCTGTGTGTATCTGTTTCAGTCCAAATTTCTCCCTTTTATAAGAACACTGGTCATATTGGATTAGGGCCCACCCTAATGGCTTCATCTGGACTTTATTACTTCTGTAAAGACCATATTTCTAAATCACATCACATGCTGAGGTACTGAGATGCTACCAACTGAATTTTTGTTTCCCCCCAAAATTCATATGTTGAAACCTAATGTGATAGTATTTGGAGGTGAGGTCTTGGGAAGTGATTAGGTCATGAAGGTGGAGCCCTCATAAATGGGATTAGTGCCCTTCTGAAAGAGAATTCAGAGAGTCCTCTTGCCTCCAGAGGACACAGCAAGAAGACAGTCATCTGTGAACCAGGTAGACACCAAATCTGCCAACACCTTGATCTTGGACTTCTCAGCCTCTAAAACTGTGAAAAGTAAATTTCTGTTGCTTATAAGCCACCCAGTCTACGGTATGTTGTTAAAGAAGCCCAAACAGACTAAGACATGGGAGTTAGGACTTCAACGTATTTTTTTGGGTCACACAATTCAACCCACAAGTGCCTTAAACATCTTTTTTGAGAAGAATTGACTGGGTGTGGAGAAGCCACAATTCATTCCACTTCTCATGACAGGGTCTGAAATATATAATAGCATATGATGGTGCTTTTTAGTGTTCTTAATAGGAGTTTGGTGCAAAGTACGTGTCCAAGATATACTTTTGACTGATTGTGTGGTCATGTGATGTGGCCAGTTTTCAAAGCTCTTTACCGCCGTTAACTCCTTTGGGCATCGTTCAGGTGTGAAGGCTGGGTTTGTTAGCTAGAGCCAGAGACAACATCCTCCAGGGTCCTGTCACCTCTGAACCACATGCCAAAGAGCACAGCTGAGCAGGGGAAGCTTGGGGTGGGAGAATATGGACATGATACCTTTTGATGACATCATACGTCCTATAAGTGAATTTACACGTGATTCAGAATCTTTGACTCCAGGGCTCTGGAAGAGCTGGGAGGAGAATTAATGATGAATCTACTGGTTTATTTTTCTCTGCCAAGGTTCCCAAGTTTTCCCACTTTTCTAGTCTTTTCTGGTCTCTGAGATGAACATCATGTTTGCTTGACCCATTGTCTACCCAGGTAAGCCTGCCTAGCTCCCCTGCCCACCCCCTTTCTCTTTGTCCATCCTAACTCCATCTACCTCCAAAGCCTACACTCATTCATTTCCACAGTAGGAATTCCTTCTCTTATGATTGTGCAGTTCTGGTCAAGGATCTTTCAGCACATCCATGTGTCCCACCTCCTGGCAAACTTGTTTTACTGTTTAACTCCTGAACATTTTGGGCATTGTTTATGACATCTCTCCAACCAGATTTTCAGCTTCTGGTGGCCAGGGACAGTGTTTTTTTCTAGTTCCACAGAGCTTGGTATACAGTGGGTGTGCAATGTAACTGATCATTGAAATTGCAAAAGGCTACTCATTTACAAATGGGGATTCTCTTTGTGATTAGCTTCACTAATTCATGTGTTCCTTAAAATGGAAATGTGGTCTTCAAATAATGTCACATTTCCAGAGAATCTCATCTCATATTACTTCTGTTAATCATATCAAATGAATTCTTAGGACATTCTGCCAACTCAAGAAGAAGGCTTGTCCACCTCTCTGATTTTTATGAAGGACAATCTTGTGGGTTGCAATTCCTTGCCAAGATCCCATGATTCTTAAATAAGTACAAAAATAAAACTATAGAATACTTGATGTGGTTGGATGTCTTGTGGGAACCAATGAAAGGGCTGGTTTTGTATTCAGATTGCTTTAGGGCTAAGACAGCTCAGCGCAAGTGGACAAGTGACCAGCCAACATCTGGATAATATACCCCATAAAGCTGTCGAGATGGTTAAATGTAGGAATGTATATAAAGCTCAAGGGCTAAATCAATAGAAGTGATCATCATTGTGATGGAAGTGCCATTTATTGACTGTGTAAATACCTATATGCATACATCTATGCAGTGGAACTAGACATCACTGAAATAGACGTTTTAATTTCCTGAAGTGTGTCTACCCGGAGACTCACCCAACTGGTAACGTTGGCTTGATGGTCCACAGGAAATTGAAATAAGAGAATCTTTTGGTAGCACATGAGTTGACCCAGTGTATAGAGGCTGAATGTAAATGCCAGATTGAGGAATAAATTCTAATTCTTTGATTATAAAAGCTTTTTCCCTGAGTACATCACCTTGCCATCTGTCTTTTTAATCTCTGCAAGGAAAACCTCAGCCTGATTCCAAACTCTCTCTCTCCACAATGGGAAATCTCTCTGTGTTTGATGAACCTAAGTGAAAAATGCAGTCTCATATCCCTGTATTTATTAAATCTCTGGTTGCATAAAGGCCTCACTCCAAAGTAATGTTCAAAATAAATTGCTTCCATGATTGTATTGTTCAAATGCACATGTATGATTTCTTCTCTCTGCATTCTAAGATGACAATGTATCTTGGGGAATGTTAATGATGCAAATTCAAACTACCTGGGCAATCAGCAACAGACAGATCAGAAAATTGTACCGATTGGCCTAAAGACTCCTTCTGAGTTCTTCTTAGTGCCAGGAGGGCTCAGAGGCCTCCTCAAGGAGATTTGGTTTATCACTTTTTTTTTTCCCTGTACAGAGACTCTAAGTCAGAAAAAATGATTTTTGTTCAGGGAACAACAGTTCTTCCCTGTGCTTGGGGAGTTCACCGAATGCTTCTTCAAGATGGTAAATCTGCCATCACAGCCAACAAAACTGCCCGTGGATCTCACAGCTATAGTGAATCCCTGACACTCTTCCCTCTTCCAGTGGTACCCAAGGGAGTATGGCTCCACGGCTGATCATTTTCAATTCAGTCTGGTGCTTGAGAAAACTACTCCTACTTCCTGAATGGGTCTGAACACCAGTGGGGTGTAGGTGTGCTCTTGGGGCTTCTCAGTGCCCTGGGACTGTTGGCATTCAAGTAGTCAGGCATACTCTTTCCTCTGTGGCCATTATTTCCCCATTGCTTGGCAGGCACTAAACATTTAATTCTCATGACAATCATATGAGGAAGGGATATTTATCATTCCCTTTACAGATGGGGAAACTAGGGTTTAGCAAGATTGAGACATACACCAATGTTCATATGGTTAGTAACTTGTAAGGTTGAGATTTGGACTCAGGCAGGCTGATGCCAAATCTTGAAGGCTTGACCATCCTGCTATGTCTTAGAGGAAGTGTAAGGAGTGGTTAGCAGTCCTGATGCCTGGGACCAAGGGCCAGCTCTGCTACTTTGTCTTCATGGGATTTGGGGGCAGGTTTCTACACCTCCCTGAGCTGTCCTTTCCTTCTTGTGAAATGAAGCTAATAGGAGCCTGCTATACAGGGCTGTTGAGAGAATGAAATGTGATAATGCATGTAATGTGCTTGACATATAACGTGTTCCAAAAATGTTAGCTAATGTCACTGTAACTATATGGTGTAGTTACGTAGGTGTCTGTCTTTAACCCTGCTGCTTCTTCCATCCATAAGGGAGAGTCACTTAAGTTGCCTGTGTGAAGGGAATTTAACAGAGGGCGCCTAGCTTCTTAAATACAGTAATATGTTGACTCCAGTGCTCATTGGCTCTTAAGGTCTATAATAAGGAGGCATCATGTTCTTGCTTATGGAGGGCTTCGACAAAGCTCATTTCCAGGGCAGGTAACTCCAACCATCCTACCCCTCAGTGGAGGGACAGTGGGGACTGAGACTCAGAGTCCTGGTCTGAGAGCAGGGAGACCTGACTTCCAATACCAATCAGGTCAAAGTGAGCAGGATATTGCCATAGCTGGTACCCAGCGTTCTTGTTTGTAAAATGGGAGAACAGAACTAGGTACTTCCCAGGGCTCTTTCTACTCCTGATGAATGTGAAATGAGTTGACGTCTTTCCTAAATGCCTCTTTCACTATTTGGTTTTAACAGGCTGTCTGCTTGGAGTTTGGGAGAAGAGTGGTGCAGGGGAGAAATATGTAAGAAAAGAGCAAAGTAATGAGAATACAGATGCATGTGGGAGTTGGTGGGTGGGTTTAGGCTTAGGCAGATGAATAGGAAAAATACAGGAAAGAAAAACCAAAAGAAAAAGGTCAGATATAAGTTGTAAAGCAAACAAGGAAAGGCTTGGAAAATAATGACTGCATTATATTTGATCAAGATCAGTGTTATTTGATGCTACACTTGAACTTGACAGGTGAGACCTCATATTTGCCTCAGTAAAACTAAAAGGATATGGTGCTAAACTTGTTTTAATTGAAAACATGCACATAACAGATGAGAAGTGAGAATTCTTCAGGTGACCCAATGGTCTTTAAAAAAATCAGTGCTGATGTAGTAGATGATTTTAAGAAGATGAATTGAAAGTGGTGTCAGGCATAAAGCCATTAAGATCTATGTTTAATAAAACATAATAAACAGTCCAGAAATGGACTAAATTATATACGGAAATTATTATATAATAAAGGTGGTATTTCAAATCAATGGGGAAATGTTTTCAGTAATTGACATTGGAACAATAGGCTAATTATTAAACTACTAAAATTACCCAAATTTAACCTTATTTAAATCAGATTATCTTAAACAGGTTACATTTCTAGTTCACATATTTTTTAACCTAAATGAAATTCTAGTTAGGTTAAAGGTTTTCAATGTAAAAAATGAAACTATGAAATAACTAGAATAAAATTTAAGAAATATTTTTGTAATATTGAGGTGGAAAAGGCCTTTCTACACCTGATACCCAGGATAGAAATCATAAAAAGAAAAGATTGATAAATTAGACCACATAAGGTCACAACAAAACAAAGAAAAATTAAAATATGAGAAACAAAATCTTATATGATCAAAATATTTACAATAGCCAAGATATGGAAGCAACCTAAGTGTCCATCAACAGATGAATGATAAAAAAACAAACAAAAACAAACAAACAAAAAAACCCAAAGCAAAACACACACAAAAAATCAGATGAATGGATAAAGAAGATGTGGGATACATACACAATGGAATACTACTCAACACTTAAAAAGAATGAAATTTTACAATTTGCAACAATATGGATAGACTTAGAGGGTATTATGCTAATAAGTCAGACAGAGAAAGATAAATACTGTATGTTATCACTTATATGTGGAATCTTAAAAAATAAAACAAATGAATGAATATAACAAAACAGAGACAGACTCACAGATATAGAAAACACACTAGTGGTTACCAGTGAGGAGAGGGAAGCGGGGAGGGGAAAGATAGGGGCAGGAGATTAAAAGGTACAAACTACTATGTATGAAATAAATAAGCTACAAGAATATATTGTATGACACAGGGAATATAGCCAGTGTTCTATAATAAATTTTAAAGGAGTGTAATCTATAAAAATTTTGAATCACTATGTTGTATACCTGAAACTAATATAATATTGTAAATTAACTATCCATCAATTAAAAAAATACCATTTACAAACAAAAAAAGACAAGGTAAGAAATACATTTGAAGCATACATATCAAAGGGATCTTTGTCTTTAAATTATATTGAAGTCTGTCACATCAATAAGAAAAAGGTGAAAACTCCAAGAAAAAAATGGGAAAAAGGTATAAGTGAGAAATCTACACAAAAATTTGCACTAAACTTCTCACAAATGAATGAAGAAATATGCAATAAAATGTTGCGATATCATATTGTACAAGAGGAAAAAAAATCAGTCCCCTTATTGATGAAGGTGTCAGAAAATAAACAATCTGCTACTCTGGTTTGGGAAGGTAAATTGTGCAGTCATTCAGAATGATAATCAGGCAAAGTACTCTTATCTACTCATTTAAATGACCATTTTTTCCCTGTGAACATTATAAAATGTATGAAACAAAAACAATAATTTTAATTGCAGAAAATATAAACTCAAATGACCATCAATAAGGAAAATACTTAAAATATTATACTGTACCTATACAATGGAATGCCGTGCAGCCTTTGCAATGCTTAGGTAGATCTTTCTTCAACCATATGGAAAGATTTCCACAAAGTAAAAAGATACAGAAAGAAGTAGTTTGTACAGACAGTAGGAATCCATCTTTATATTAAAATGTAAGTTTTCAATAAAGTAGTTTGAAGAATAAAATAAAATTAAATAAAATGAATGGGTAAATCACGAAAAAGACTTGTAAGTTTACACACAAAGAAAAATATGTTAGATGATGTACACCAAAATATTAAAAATAACGGCTATGTGATACATTCTATTTTATAATTTTTGTCATGTTCTGAAATTATCTGTAATGAGCATGCACTGCTGTTTTAAAACATTTATTTCATTGAAGTATAGTTGATTTACAATGTTGTGTTAATTTCTGCTGTACAGCAAAGTGATTCAGTTATCCATATGTGTATATATTCTTTTTCATATTCTTTTCCGTTATGGTTTATTACACGCTATTGAATATAGTTCCCTGTGCTATACAGCAGGGCCTTGTTTTTTATCCATTCTATATATAATAGTTTGCACCTGCTAATCCCAGCCTCCCACTCCATCCCTCCCCAAACCCCACCCCCCTTCCCCCTTGGCAACCACAAGAGTAGGCAGTACTTTTTAAATAAAACTTTAAAGATATTCCAATTGAAATATAAGTATGTGGGAAGAATATTTGTGATGAAAATGATAGATATTATAATCAAACATATCTTTGCATATTTTGGTGAGTTATGGAAGAATAAAGAAGAAAGTGTCCACGTTCTGGCACTTCTGGCCAGCTCAGGTGCATCTGAGAGAAAGCCCCTAGGCAGAATTGCAGGTGCCAAGGTGGGAGGGTGTGGCATATATCAGAACAGTGTGTAGGGGCACTGGTGACGTCTGCTGCAAGGTCTAAGCTAGAGACGAAAGGATATAGTTCAAACCTGAGATTGCTTTCAGTCTGATTTACTTGTTCGCTGGACCAGCAAACAAGCATTATAGAGGACACAGCAAGATCAGGACCCAAGTAAGTGAATGCAGGTATCAGGTGTGCAGGATGCTTCTGCTTCCTCCCTCACCCCAGCACTCCAGTTTGCCCTGGATATGAACTTGGAGTCCAATAGTCTCTGCAACCCCCAGAGTGAGCCCACAACTTCAGGCTCCACATTTTAAACATCAGACTGAGGGACGGGTTTTGTCAGCCCTCAGGCTTCATTCCATGACTTTGTATTCTAACTCTTGGACTTTTTTTTTTCTCTGTTCTAATTTTTCCCAAGTCATTGGGCCTATAGTATGTCTAATTTTGACCTATCAAAAACCAATGTTATAGATTGATGTATGGTCCATCTTGCCCCTAAAATTGATGTAAGATGACCAAGAAAAACACACATAAGGTGACTTATAAAGATACAAACATAAAGAAGTGAGAACATCAGGCAAAGAGAGAATATGGAAACAAAATAAAATAAATCTAAGGTGAGGGTTAGTGTATAAAATCATGACACATTTAGAGTGCAACTTGTGTATTTGCAAGAATTGAGCCATGATTTTGGTCTCTGAACATCGTAACATGCAAAGCCAAGAAGGAAGATGATCAGTTAGATGAAGGAAAATAATCACCTATAAGTGACATAGTGTTCCTGAAGTTAAAAAAAAAACAAAAAACCCACAAAATCAAAACAAAAGACAGTTGACCAGAAGTACAGCATTTCTGAGACCCGAAAGAGGACACAGTGTGATATGGTAAGATCACATTTTCAACAACAGCCTCGATAAATACAGTGGTGAGTTTTGTTTATTGTCTCCTCATTCCATTGTTTCATTGACGATTCTATTTGTACTGGCAAAGCAAACTTTGGCGCAATGCCAAAGCAAAATTTAATAAATGCTATTTTAGGATGCAAATCAATGCAACAAAGGACGCAGTTTTTTGACGGTTTGATTTGAAATAAAGGCAAACTTAGACCATCTAGATAAATTGATAGAACATGTCCTCTTCAGGCAATACACTATGAATATTATTTTTCACAGTCAAGCTTTTGATATAACTCTTTGGATAACAAGGAGTTCAAGGTAATAGTCTCTGGAAAAATTATGCAGTGAGGTTTTTTTTGTGTGCAGCTGGTTGAAGACAGATTTATATGTTTTGGCAGTCAATCAACCAAGCCAAAAGATAGAGCTGACATTCTCTTAAGAAAATTAAGAAGTATTACTAGGATATATGCTTAATAGATGACTATTGCTCTCTTTATAGAGAAATTTCCATACTATGTGTAAGACTGCTAACATTTAAAGAATTTCTGTATTTATAGTCTATAGATTTAGTTGAATTTCATTCTCTAATTGCAGGGTTTTTATTTTTATTTATTTTTTTGTTTGTTTTTGGATTGTTATTGATTTGGTATGTTATTCAAAAAAAGTGCTTTGTAACAAAAATGTTTATGGCATATGCATTTTGATATCTTTTTAAAACCTGTGCGATGAATTGGCTTCACAGCCTGGCATTTTCAGGGAATGTGTGAGCAAGTAGCCTCATTATTGATAAATATTTTAAAACACGTGGTATTTACCCAGAAGGTCTCAATGGCTCAATGTGCCTCCTGCAGAAATGGCATGTAATAAAAAACTCCAAAATGAAATTTCAGAGGAAAAAAGGATACTGCACTTAAACAAAAATTCAATAAAAGAAATGTTAGAAAATCCCCAAAGCATTCCAACCAAGTTATGGATTAATTGCTTGGCACGTTTCCTTTTTTAATTCCAAGCTGCCTTTTTGTTAGCTGAGTAAACAAAACATCTAGAATAAGTCAACTTCAGCCAACGGTGACAGCCCATTAACATCATGACTGATAATAATGATGATCCCCAAAGGCTTTGACAAGGCCCACATGAGCAATATTTGACCAGTAGGGACCGTATTGAGAAGCAAGGCATAAAAGGCTCTTATTCTTTCCAATTAAAAAAAAACAGTGAAATAAATGGGCAGAACAAGAAGGGCCTGTCTTCCGGCTGGGTCCAGACTTCCACAGAGTAGATCCAGAGTCCCTTGCAAAGGGGGTTTAGGGGGATAGCTTGCAATCCATCCTGTAGGGTCGAGGAAAGGGAGGAGGAATTCTTACATCTGGAATCCAGCAGTCTTTACAAAGCTGTTGTTGTACCAGAGGGTTTTAGGGCTGGAAAGCGATTGATTGCTGCATCACAAAATTGGTACCTAGTACACTTGTTCATGCCTCAAGGAAAATGTTTTCATTAGAGATCATTTTATTTACACAATGTAGATCCTATCTCCTCTTCTCCCCCCTGAATTCTCTGTGAGTTCCAAAAGAACAAGGGTTCTGCCTGGCGTATCGTTTGCAGAAGGTGTATAGTGAATATTAAATAATGTTCAGTTACAAGCAAGAGGCATTCAGATTAGGTTAGTTTAAAGAAAACCAACAGCAACTACACAGCACTTCTCTCTTCCAGAAAAAAAAAGGACCATCAAAATGAATCTAAACAAACTTTGGTTCTAATCTGTGGCAGTGCCCTATCATGTACATTACCATTCACATTACATTCTGGCTTTTCCCAAAGATAAAATGATGAGATTCATGGAAGGAAGAACGCTCTTATGCATCAGAAAACCATCTCTTGAGAGGAGTGTGAGGTGAATCAATAGACAACCAACCTAGAATCTCTCTGACCTTCAAAATCTTAACATTGTACTCATTTATTTTAAAATGAAAACTTTGCCCAGATAAATCTACAGAGAAATCAGGCTTATGCCTACATTTCATGATGGAGATTGCTGCTTGCTTCTGTAAATACCTAAAACTGGTGGTGAATTTGGACCCTTATATTTCTTCATCCTCCCCGAGTGCTGCATTTACAGTGAAATACTGAGTTATATGCACTGCTCCTATTGTAATCGAGGCAAAGAAAGAGTGCTCTAAAAAAATAAATAATTGGCATTTTCAAGTTGAAAAAGACAGTAGATTTGTTAATTCAGTTCTTTAATTTGGCAAGTAAGGAAACTGAGTTCCAAAGGGGCTCAATCTGATCCAAGCTCATGCAGCTACTCAGTTACAGAACTTAAGCAGTTATACATTTATTATGGAGCTCACTAAGGCAGTAAAGGATAGAAAAAAAACAGCCCACCATCTGGAAAACATGATTTATATACAGTGGGATTATGGTCAGTATTTTAAAAGCTGTATCGACCTAAGGTTTAGGTGTAGGATTAGCCTCTGGTTACTGCTAGAAAAACTTTATTGAAGACTTTTATACTATATGGTGTATTTTCTGGGCTTAGAGACACTTCAGTGCTTTTTCTTGTTGAGTAACTTTCATAGATAAGGCTTTTGCTGGGTGCTATGAGGACAATGCAAACATCATTGCCTCATTCCCAAGAAATTATAAATTGTTAAATTAATTAAACAAGAGGTCAATAGACTGAGGTGGCTTTAATGAGTGGCAGTTTAGGTAAACACCAAAATCTAAGCCTGTAAATGCCTCAAGCCTATGAAACTGAAACCTAAGGACAACCAATCACCAACAGCCAATGAGGTTTTAAGCTATAGCCAAGCAGTAATTTCCTTTCATTGTTTCTGCACTTTCTCTATGTAAGTATTTCTCGGGCTCCTGTTGGAGAGCGCTCCTAACGACTTCTGATTTGGCACTGCCCAATTTAAATCAATTTTGAACTCTTACAATTTGAAAAATGCCTCAGTTTATCTTTTAGCAAAGTCCAGCACAAGAGATAACAAAGTGAATCAGTTATACAACCCAGATCAGAATGTGATTGCAGCTTCTATAATGATATAAAGTACTAGAGGAAGTTTGGAAGAAGAATGAATAGCTTTACTGGAAATTAGAGAAAAAAATTCTTAGAAGATAGGGTCTTTGGCTGGCATTGAATGAGGATTTGACAGGTGGTGTTGGGATAAAATCCTTCGGGAGGAGGATGCATGAGGAGAAAAGGCATAGAAACAGGGAAGCTTGGGATGCATTTGGGGAATAGCAGACTTAGTGATTTGATGAACACAGAGATTTCTATAATTGGGGATGTGATAGGTATGGGACTAGAAAGTGGAGGCCTTCAACCACAAAAATAAGACCCAACTTCAGTGTGTTGCTTCATTGCATTACATTTAAAATATCTCCAAGGAGAAATGAGTTGAACAGATACAGACGCTTTCCTTCTAAAGAATACCAAGGAACCTAATATCCATTGAGTACAAATGTTGCTGTCTTCTCATCTAGCTCTAGAATGAATTAATCATTTAGCAAGTGTAGGACCAGAAGGCTTCAGCATCAAACAGGGCGACTTAACAGCAGGAATCAGGTTAAACCAAGCAGTTCATGTAACCAATGTATGTTAGGAGATGGGATCCCCACACCATGTCTAGTGTGACACAGTAATCAACTTTGCAGCATCCATATCAGAGGGTAGGAGCAAGAGAGGAGATGGTCATTTTAGTTCCAATATTTATTTCTTTCTCCACCATCAATTCATTCATTATTCATTGAACACAATTTAATATGCACTTTTAATGAGCCACGCAGTATGCTAGAAACTGGAAGGCAACGATTTAAAAAAAAAGATCTTTGCCTTTGCGGAACTTAGAGTCTAGAAGGAAGACCCTCAAATGTATAAAGGTCACATGGAAGGGGAAGTGCAAGGCCACGTGGGGGCTTCAGTGGCACATGTAGTCCAGGCAGTGCTGGGAGAGCTTCTAGGCTGAGCTGACAGATGAGGAGGAATTAGCAGGCAGAGAGGAGTGGAAAGATTTATTGAGACAGGAAAAGAGCGAGTGTTATGGACCTAGAGACTGTCATACAGAGTGAAATAAGTCAGAAAGAGAAAAACAAATACCACATATTAAGGCATATACGTGGAATCTAGAAAAATGGTACAGATGAACCTATTTGCAAAGCAGAAATAGAGACACAGATGGAGAGAACAGGTGTATGGACACCAAGGGATGAATTGAGAGATTGGGATTGACATATACAAGCTATTATGTATAAAATAGATAACTAATGAGAACCTAGCACAGGGAACTCTACTCAATGCTCTGTGGTGACCTAAGTGGGAAGGAAATCCAAAAAGGAGAGGACATATGTATAACGTATACCTGATTCACTTTGCTGTACAGCAGAAACTAACACAACATTGTAAAGCAACTATACTCCAATTAAAAAAAAAAAAGACTGAGGCAGGAGAGCTTGGGATAGCCAGGGAATTCGAATTTGTTTGGTTGGAGTGTCAAGTTCAAGGGAAGGCAGGGGAGGTAGTGAGGTGAGATGAGGCTGCCAAGGGAGTAGAGGCCAGACCATGAAGCCCCTTGGAGGTCAGGTTAAAAAATACAAGCCAAACTCATTTTCTTTCTTCCCTTCTTATTTCCTTTTTATTCCCTTTCTTTAGATAGTAATTTGGGGGTTCTAAGTTCAAAGCTAAAAAATACATATAGGGACTTCCCTGGTGGTCCAGTGGTTAAGACTTTGTCTTCTAATGCAGGGGGTGCGGGTTCGATCTCTGGTCGGGGAGCTAAGATCCCACATGCCTTGTGGCCAAATAAACCAAAACATAAAACAGATGCAATATTGTAACAAATTCAATAAAGACTTTAAAAATGGTCCACATCAAAAATATCTTTAAAAAAAAAGATATATATATAAGTAGTTTTATGGGCTTCCCTGGTGGTGCAGTGGTTGAGAGTCTGCCTGCCGATGCAGGGGACACGGGTTCGTGCCCCGGTCCGGGAAGATCCCACATGCTGCGGAGCGGATGGGCCCGTGAGCCATGGCCGCTGAGCCTGTGAGTCCGGAGCCTGTGTTCCGCAACGGGAGAGGTCACAGCAGTGAGAGGCCCGTGTACCACAAAAAAAAAAAAAAAAAAAAGTAGTTTTACCTCCCAATAAACCCATCATAAGTTGAAAATACCATGTCAGAAATGCATTTATTACACCTAACCTACATCTTAGCTTAGCCTGACCCACCTTACACATGCTCAGAACACTTACGTTAGCACACAGTTGGGCAAAATCATCCAACACAAAGTCTAGTTTATAATAAAGTGTTGAATATCTCATGTAAGTATTGAATACTGTACTGAAAGTGAATATCTCATGTAAGTATTGAATACTGTACTGAAAGTGAATATCTCATGTAGGTATTGAATACTGTACTGAAAGTGAAAAACAGAATGATTGAATGGGTCCAGAATGGTTGTAAATGTGTTTGTTGTTTACCTGCATGACCTAGAAGCTGACTGGGAGCTGTGGCTTGCTGCCCTGCCCAGCATCATGAGAGGATCAATTCACATATTGCCCTAGAAAGGATCTAAAGTCAAAACTGGAAGTACAGTTTCTACTGAATTCGTATCATTTTTGCACCATTGTAAAGTCGAAAAATTCTAAGTCGAAACTTCCTGAGGCAGGAACCATCTGTAATTATTTAGGACTGTGCTGGCTCATACAGTAGCCACCAGCTGCCGGTGACTAAGCACTGGATCTGTGGCTTGTCTAGACTAAGATGTGCTGTGACCAATGCAAAGTGGCTTTTGAAGGCTTAGTAAAGCAAAAAAACAAAACAAAACAAACAAACAAAAAACCCCTACATCAACAAAGATTAAAAAAACAAACAAAACACAGAATATCTCAACAATGTTTCTATTGATTACATGTTGAAGTTAGAATATGTTGAACATGTATTGGATACATACATACATAATGTATTTGGATAAAATACATTATAAAAATCAATTTTACCTGATTCTTTTTTCTTCTTTCAATGTGGGTATTAGAAAATTTAATATGGCATATGCGATTTACATTCTATTTCTGTGGATGGTGCTGGGTTAAAATGATGCTGATGTGATTTTTAAAGGTACAGCAAGTCAAAAGGTACAGCAAGTGGCTGAGTACTTTACTGAAACATTGTCCTGAGCCAAAGCAAATTTGCTATTAAGGCAGCATCATTGTCATTAAATAAACGTCAATAATTTAGACAGGGGCTAGGCTGGCAGTCAACGTTGCCTGATCGATGTACAAGTTTACTGAGCAAATGAACACTGACAACTAGTTTGACCACAGGCTCAAGCCTATTTAAGAGTAATAATGTAACTAACAATCATCTGGGAGCATTGTTACATCTGAACAACTAATGGGAAAATTACACATAATACAAATATGTATTCATTGTCTGAGGACCTTTATTTAGTAATAATTTATTACAGCTAAAAATAATATAAGTAGTAGTGAACTCCTTCAAAATTTTATAATTCACACTTTAAAAAAGCTCATTCGGGGCTTCCCTGGTGGCACAAAAAAAAAAAAAAAAAAGCTCGTTCGAACCTTCCAATAAATCTAAAGAGGTTTGAGTTTATTTCCCATGGCTTAATCCATTGGCCTTTCCTTATTCATAAAGCTGAGTACTATTGTTATAAAATAAGGCCAAATAAATGGACAAAATGTCTCACAACGAAGACCTGCTAGGCAATACAAATCTGAAAACACCCTGACACAAATCAGGCTTAAGAAATGGCCACATTGGCTCATTAAAATTGCAATGAGTCAGAATCCTAGACGGACCAGGGTACAAGCTATTATTATTGTTATTATTATTTTAAGTTTTGTTATGGGAAATTTTTTTAGCTATAACTGCAGTACATTTCATAAAACAATCAGGCATGCGTGCCAGTGGGAACATTCACTCTGGGTGATGGTAGATGGAAACCCACACCACCTGGTTTTAAAGTGAAGGGCTCTGTGTGCTGACTTCAGCACAGGAAGCGGCAGAGATGTTCTCAAACATGATCCACAAATTTATAGAATAGCAGCCCGTTAAGCTCTAAATCTCAAAGGCTCTTTTTTTAAAGATGCAATATTCACACTTAAAAAACCAACTGTATTTCCCACCTTCCTTGGGGGTCTAGCAGAAAATTCATGATTGAGCTATACTAAGACAAACAGTCCACCCCTCGTTGCAATAAAAAGGGGGCAGAAACAGGCATAAATGTTTTAATATGGGAACCTTATGTCTCTGCAGTGATTCATTCCATTGCTTGTCCTGACCCTCCCTACTCCCATTACCCACAATAGTTCCATAGAAGAATGCCATAATTATTTACTCTAGACCCAAACAGGACCTCCCTCAAATTCATTTTCAAGGCCAAGCATCTTTAATTGAATCATGATTGTTTTATCTAAGCATAGAAAATAAAACCAGAGAATTTCCTAAGCTGCCGTCATACAGAAGCTGCAGGAAATTGATTACAGAGAGGGCACAGAGGCTGTTGTATTCACTTTCTTACCAGAACGTCTGATTGTTTTAGGGTTTCAGTATGGTAAATGGATTCCTCTGGTGAGTGCGATTTTAGCGCATAGAATAGGGTTTGTGATGACCTATTCACTTATAAAAGAAGACATTTCATAATGCAATAGTCTTAACATTTAAACCTCAGATGTATTTCCATGCACAAGCGATTAGGAACTCAAAAACAAGTAATTATCAATAGCACGTGTCTGCAACAGGAGACGCATCAGCTGAAACAAGTTATATTTATGACATTGGCAAGAAGGATACATTAATTGACTGCAGAAAGGAGCCAACATAATATTTACTCTGCATTTTCGAGAGGATGTGAAGAAGATCCTACCAATTCAAATGCACTTAGCTTTATTTTGTAAGGAAAAGCTCAAGAGGACACTAAACAGAGGAGAAATGACTGGGGTGTATCTAGAGCCTTGTGATTCCGTTTTAGTCATCCGGAAGGAATCAAGTAGATAGTCTCACGATGAAAGCACAAGATAACATTTCTGGGTCTTTAAGAGGGCTGTGGTTTTCAAAGAGATAGACAGTTAATAAGATGCTTTTGAGTTGGAACTTTCTGTAATGTTGGACGTGGCCCTGCTTTTTCTCAGATGTGCTTCTATTCATGTTTGGCTTTCTTTATGGAATAAGGTCCCTTCTCTTCCTAACTCTGCTTGCCAAAACTCCACCTACATTTTAAGACTTCATTAAAATCCATATTTTCTAAGAAATTCCAAATTTGACTCCCAATACCCTCCTTGCTAAAGTTCATCTTTCCTTTCCATAAATGCCAGAGCCATGCTGCTCTCTGGCACTATTTTTCTTCCTTATATTTATATATTGAACTTATGTCCTTTATTAGGGTGTAAATTCCTAAAGGCCAGGCTCTGTGTCTTATTTAATTTTGTTATTCTGCCTTCTTCTTCCCCTCCTGCCCTGAAGTGCCAAGCAGAGGTCTTACACATAGAAGATGCTCAATAAATTATTTGTTGAAAGAATCAATGAAATGCAGCACTAAGCTTGTTGTGGAAAGAATAACATGTCAAGGACCTTGCTTTCCATTAATTTAAATCTGTGAGTCATCTATGAAGGATTCTTGACATTATGATTGCCAATCTTGAGTGACACACTCTGAGACTGTCCTTTTGAATCTCTGACACTCCCTGCTGAAATTCTGGGTTCCCTCTGCTAAAGTGCTAAACAGATTGAAGAAAACTACCTAAAATGAAGGAAAAAAATAGTTTTGAGAATTTGGGGATATCTCTTGAACTAATTGGTTGTGACACACAAGACATTAAGAATTACTTTACAGGCAGACAAAATTTGAAAATCATAAAGAAGCAAACATTATTTTAATGTACATAATTTATGGGAGACAATTTCCACTCATCAATTCTACCCCAAAAGAGTTGAAAAAAATTTATGGGAGGAAGAGAGGAAAAGACCCCAGATTTTACAGTCTGAATCTTCCTCTCTAGTTACCTTTGTTTTGTGCGTATATACAATGTCAAGTAACAATGAAGACATAGGAAAATACTCAGAAATTTCCATCTAAAACAATCTTGGTTTGGTATATCTAGCTAGTAGCCAAAAGCGCTTAAAGAAATCCCTGAATTATCTTGATGATTTTCTCAGTTTTACACTAATTATTAGAATGAGAAACTTAATGACCTAATCATTCCTCAAGGAAAAATTGACATATCAATTTCCAGTGGAAGGAGGCATTTATTTATTTATTTATTTATCCACATCTTTATTGGAGTATAAATGCTTTACAGTGTTGTGTTAGTTTCTGTTGTACAACAAAGTAAATCAGCTCTACGTACACATATATCCCCATAACCCGATACAGCCACTCAGGAAGGATGTATTTAGAAGAGACTGTGGTTTTAGGAACATGTGGCTACCGGCCCAGGGTACAAATCTCGGTAAATATTATGATGGAAGAGAGACCTCATCTATTACAAGGTCCTCCGGGCCATGTTTCACATTTAACTTCAGTTTTGGATTAAGTATCAGGTATCTTTAGTAATCCCTTCAATTCGTCAGTTCTCTGTGTCTTGTTCTCCTCTGCCACATCCTCTGAGGAGCTCTTCAACTGGCCTTCTGTTTCTGTTATTTCTTGCGCTTCCCCTAACATCATGTGATTCTCTGAGTATAAACTTTGTCTAAAGCAGGTTAGCCAAACTGACCAGACTGTTTTTTCTCAGCTGGAGAATGAGCCTTATTATCGCAGTGGCAGGGAGAAGATGCATCCTCTGTGGCTAGGGCTCTCCTAGGACCAGAATGTGTCCCATGGTCATGGCCAGGCCCGTGTCGTTTCCAGCAGGGGGTTGCAGTTCTCCGTTCCCTCTGGGGCGTGGTCTCCGGGATGCTTCTACCTCCTGAATCAGAGCAGTCTCCAGGGCCCAGAACTCTGGGAACACATGTGGGAACACATGCATCTTTGCAATATTACCAGACCATGTTTTCTGCTATCCAACCAACTTTCAGATCAGCGTTGTCATTATTTTCCCTAGAATATTCCAGTCCACAATTATGGTGGGCAAAATCTTGCTCAGAAAGAATGACTATTTTCCTTGTGTTTTAGTTTGTTAAAGGAAGCGATATGTTCAAGGACGGTAGAGGTCTGATGATCTCAGCTGGCTAAAGACCAACTTTACAGGGTCTCATCCCAGATGGACTGATTACTAGGCTTTGCTCTGTTTCTATTTTTTCAAGCATTTTCTTTGACTCTGTATTCTTCATCATAATATATAAAAATAGTGTTTTATACCTCATGAGGGTGTTGCAAGGTTTAAATGAGTGAATGCCTTTATAATTCTTGAAACAGGCATGGGGTAAGCTCTCAATAAATGTTCTATGCTATTGTTATAATGTCATGATTCATTCAGTATTTTAACAGGTAACTACTCAGCACTTACTAGGAGCCAGCCTCTGTGCAGGGTGCTGGCCATTCACAATGGACTGATCATTTATTATTGTGAAGAGTTCTGTAAAGAAGCTTAGAGGGCTGTCAGTCTAGATCAAGCCTCATCCAGGGGATTTAGGGGAGACAATTCTAAAGAAGTGGCACTGTCAGCTCAGAGCAAGGAATTCAAAAGTTATCCTTATTTTCTAAAAGATCTAGTTCATTCTTTTTCAGTGCTGTGTAGTATTCCACAGTATAAGCAGACCACGCATTTATTCAGCCATTGCCGTGACAAGCAATGTTATAGTGAACATCCTTGTACATATCTCCTTGTGCTCTGTGCAGGGTTCTTCAGGCAAACATGATGAACTGGAATTTCTGGGTCAAAGCATAAGCTTATCATTAGTCTTAAATGACACGGCCAAACCAAATGGTTCTGTTATAAGTTTTGTAAATACGTCATTAACTTGTATCAGCTAAATAAATAAAATTTGTAGTAGATGGCTTTGTGAAATTCGGATTTTGCATTCGTTCCCCAAACGTTTATGAAACATTAAGCTGGACCAGGAACTATATTAAAGGATGAGACGTGTTGATCTATCCCTGGATTCTTCTTTCAGCTGTACTTTCTGAAAACACTTTGGAGAGGGTCTGGCGTAAGCATTCAGTCAAAACTGACTGTTTCTCTCTGTCCTTCCTCATCTTCTTACCCCTCTGATGAAAGTGATTGTTCTCTCTCGTAACTCAAAGAAAGAGCTGTTTTCTGTCATTACTACTTGTTTAGCATTTAGTAGTTATCATTTTGCCCTTGCATTATTATCACCTTTTTATGCTTGTAACCAGGATAACTATTGGGGAGCTTCCTTGGGTGGTCCTTGCAGGAATGCTGTCCAAGTTTGGTACATGGCGGGGGAGCTGACAGGAGTTTGACAGCACAATTTTATTTTTTTTTACTTCTTTTTTAACTGTGGTAAAAAACTCATAATGTGAAGTCTACCCTCGTAAATTTTTAATGTGTATAGTACAGTATTGGGAACTATATGCCTATTATTGTGTAGCAATAGAACTTTTTCATCTTGTATGACCAAAACTCTATGTCCACCGAATAGCAACTTCCCTTTTCCCTCTGCCCTTAGGCCCTGGCAATTACCATTCTACTTCCTGCTTCTATGAGTGTGATAATGTTAGATACCTCATATAAATGGAATCATACAGTGTTTGTTCTCTGACTAGCTTCACTTAGCATAATGCCGTTTTCTTGGGTACAGGTTATGGTCAGCGTAGATCCTTGTGTTTCTGTAGAATATACTACAGGGCCTGAGTGGCAGATAGCTTATTAAGGTTCTATTTCTATTATGATAGAGGCTTCCTACACATTCTCTTTTGAGCCTCCTAAAATCCCAAGAAGTAGGTTCAGTGATCAATGTTTGAACCTACATTGATACGGAACCTAGAAAGGCTGGGCCACATCATCTCTGGTCACACGGCCAGGAGGTGGTGATGCAGAGATTTTGATCCACGTCTCTCTCACTCCAAAGTATGTGTTTGAAAACAATATCTTCAAGTTGCTTTTCTGCGGAGATCTAAGTCCTTCTGTTTCTAGCTGTGAGATCAAGGGATGGCATGACTTTGAAATTCGTACATCCTTAGATAGATATGCCTTTGAAAGTCAATGTGTTAGTATCCAAATGGGCTCTTTTCCTATATTCCACGGACTCATGTGACCCACCCCCGGTGACCCAGCCCAGACTCCTCCCCCTTCCTCTCATCCAGTCCACATCAGAACTGAGCAAGGGCCATTACTTGCTTTGACAGACTGTGCTAATGGCGATGGTTGATCTCACATGTGTCCTGAAGTTAAATCTTAGCTTTGTAAGTGAGATCCTAGCCGGGGTGTTAACTCAGTGCTCTTCTGATCATGGGATCATGGGTGGGAGAAAGCAGCCTCTTCACAGGAGCACCCCTCACCCTCCCTCGAGTCCCTCAGCCCTCTCCCCCCTTTCTTGGCATTTTCCTGACCATCAACCTCTCCAGCCTTTGGGAGAATGGACTAGCCTTCTAGTTACTGCCCTTGCAACAGATGAAGGGAAATTGCTTGGTCCCTTGTACGTGAGCAATGACAAACATGGAGGCTCATTAACTTCCCTTTTTATTTCTTCAAGATCTCTTCCATTAAGCATTCTGTTCTCCCATCAAAATCCAAAGTGTGCTCCAGCAGCTCTTGTGTAGCCAAATATATGATGGGTCCATTCATTTAGCATATTGTCGTTTTCAGACGTTATGTCTTGTCAAAGAAAGACACTCACAGAAATAAAACAAAAGAACAGAAGTCTCCAAATGAATGGGCTTGCTTCATGGAGGAGAAAGTTGAAGTATTAAAATCGCTCATCAGATGTTCTGAAAAATCATTTCAGCTGCTCGGAAAAAAAAAAAAAAGAAACAAAATTTTATTTTGAAGGATGTGTTCCAAGAACTTCCCCTTTGATTTTTTTTTTTTTAAAGCCATCTGTCATGTTTGTTTCATTCCAGCCTTGAAGTAAATAGATTTAGAGAGTCTAGAGCGGCCATTGAAACCTTCCACAGAAGAAGAGAAACAGCCTGCTCTGTCAGTGCCCTTCTGGTATACTTTAATCAAAAGGCTTTGAAATTTAAAAAAATATATCCATAGACATTTTGCTTGAGTTGGAATACGGTGTGCGGAACACAGGATGTTATTTTGACCTATTGGTGAACGTCGCAAAACTTTTGCTTTTACTCTGGGCAGCGAGGAGAGACTAATGCAGGCTGACTTTTTATAGGCACCAGGGAATTTATTTTCCCCTTTAATGCTTTGGTTGAGCCCTCTAAACATAAGACTTCATTTTCCCCATAGAGGTGAGGCTTGGGGGTGCAATTCTTCATTTAGAATATAGAAGCATGACTTTTCAATTCATCTTGTCTACTTAACCTCGTGATGTAATTTTCACTTTCTTACTGATTTCACCACAAGGAGCTTGTCCTACCCAATAAGAATCCCCAAGGTGTTTAGATGCTTTTCCTGGTCATTTCTTTTCAACTTGATGCTTTTTTCCCTTCAATGCCACATGGAAAGAAGACCCATGAACTAGGCGTAGCTCCCTCCCTTGAGACTGAATAATTGTTCCCTGGAATAGGAGGCTTTCACAGATCAATAACTGCAGCGGAGCAGGAAAGAAAACAAAAATGTGAGAAACTCATTATAATATAAAAATGTTCTAAATAAATAAATGGCAAGTACTAACATGCTCAAAATGATAGTGTGGAAGTGACTGACAAAGTGTGAGCTTGTGAACCCAGATACATAGCTGTGCAAAACTCCGTGACGATTAAAAATGATGACGCTTACAGATGGTTTCAGTGATGATTTGTTTAAAATAGATGGGCCAACTCTACCACTTATACGTGTAGATAGAAGGAAAATTAGCATATATTGTAGGCTGTGAAGTAGCCTGATTAACACCTTAAAATATTAGGGACTCATTAAAATGTAAACAAAATTATAAAAAAAAAATGAGATGACACTGAAATATTTACTGAAGAAATGATATGATGTTTGGGGTTAGCCTCAAAGTAATCTAGCCTGGGTGTAGTGGGGAGGGGCTGGTGAGGATGCAGAGGAAACAAGATGGTTTAAACATCAGTAGTCATTGGAATTGGGTTAAAGGTACATAACTGTGCATTATATATTCCCTCTACTTCTGTATATATTTGAAATTTTCCAGAAGAAAGTGAAAGGATTAGGGGGAAAATACAATGTGACAAATGAGGGGTTTTGGGGTATTGGAGTGCTTTACCAGCACTTGAGGTAGAAAAGCATAGTCCCTAGGTATAGTTTATTTTACAAGTTCCCCTTAAATACTGATCAATGACAAAATAGAGATGGGATGACCATTAGTGATTCTCATGTCTTACTCCAATCGACAGAGCTCAGAAGGAAAAGAGAAGGCTGCCTCATTAATTTAATTTCAGTTAAATGAATTATAAATCAATTAAAAAATTAATTTTAAAAAGCTCTCTTGTAATTCAGATATTTGCATTATTTATTTTCTACCCTAATAAAGGGTAAGTTATTTAAATTGCTGACTTTACTTCTTGGATAACTTTATACCTGTCACAGGATCCTGTGTAGAGCTTTGTCTATATTTAGCACTTAGGGGTTTGGGTGAATTATACCTTTAAAAATGCATATCTGAGTGAGCAATTCACATTCATAAGTGTGCCTGGATACATTATTCACAAATAAATATGTCCCAAACCACGTTAAAGCTGAAAGATTTCATTGTTCTTATTGATACATAAGAAGAGAATAATGGAAAATACATCTTTCTTTTCCACCCTCACTCCCCACCTTTTTATTGGATCTTGGAATGCCCCGTGCTCAGTTTACATCTGCAAACATATATAATTTAGAGCTGTTTGACAGGGCACGTTCTCCTTTTCAAGCTAAACTGAAGGGAATGGCTTATGCCACTGACAGATCCCCGAGAGTTGGTTTTTCCAAAACAGAATTCTGTGAAGGCTTCAGATTTTTCAAAATGCTTTCAATTTGGTGATGTTGTTGGAAAAATATTTGCTTCCGAATCAGTGTGCAGCATAAACCAGAAGGGCTCAGGCCTCACTGCTTTGCATTAGCAAGAATGAGAAGTATTATTACCGTCTTTGATTCAAACAGTAATTCCTGCTGCTTGGGAAGCTGAGCAGCTCTGTAAAGAAGCTGGAGCCTATTGGTAGAGTTAATATTCCCACAGCACTTGAAAATACCAAACCCGTGATTAGTAGTGGACAGATTGATAGTTCAAACTGTGATTTGTAACACTTTGGTGAATATCTTGATACTTAAGTCACGTCTGATGTCAGATCTGAAAACAGAAATTAGCGTGTTTGGTTATGATTCTGTTGTGATCACAGCAAAAGGGACCCTCATCCCACATCTGGCCCACGTTTTACTGTTTCTCTAGGACCTCAGGGACTCGTCTATATTTTTGGAAGTCTTTGGTGCTTGGCACAAAACTGAAGCCGACAACAATCTGTTTATTTATTTTCTTTTCTGAGAAGGAATGTTCTGGAAGGACCAGATGGGAAGAAATTTTCTAAGCAGTCTTCGGAGTGACTCTCAGAACAAGGTTTAAAATCAGGTATTTTCACTTCAAGTGTGATCATCCTTCCACCCTGAACATCCCGGAAATGGAGCCCGCAGGGCAGAGTTAGAGGGAGGGCGATGAGACGGGCCACTCTCCCCTCTGCATAACCCTTCAGCAGCGGAGTCAGCCTGGGGTTCTCTCCCACAACTGTTTTCAAGGTTATATTTACACCACCTTAGAAATAAAACACTAACACAAGAGAGAAATAACACAGAGAGTTTCACTTAAACCATATTTTTAAATGACCTCTAATAGAATCTTTAGTTTCTACCTAGAGATAATTGTAGACCTGCCGCACTTTCAGCAATTCAGGGAAATGTGACTTGTGAATCTAACTCTTCAGACTGAATCAAGATCTCTGGTCTGGAAAATTCCTCTCAAAAATAAATGTTCTGGAATAGGTGGTAAAAGAAGCTGTCCTTGGTCTCCTCTGAGAAGTAGGTGAGTGTTCCGTCTCTTGTACTTTCCCAGTCTTTTCTTTCTAGACTCCATGGCATCTCTCTCCCATTCCTCTCAACTGCTCACAACCTCTCCTCTTTTATTTTTCTCCCTTCTTTTCTCCCTCCTTCCCTTCCTCTCTCCCTCCTTCCTTCTTTCTCTCTCTTCCTGACTCCCCTTCTCACACATAATCATGTTCTTTTTCTTCTTACCAAAATCTGCTTCCTGTTAAGGGTCTGAAAAAATTTCATACAGATAACTAAAATGTTATTCCTCTTTGAAACACATATTCTTGAGTTATTTGAAAAGAAATCAAATGTTAAAGTGAAGAAGAAAAAAAGAAATGAAGCCTTAGACATTTAGGCTTCAGAAATAACAGGTGAGGCAGAAGAATTGTGTATGGAGCCACTGTCTACCCACGAGACCTTTGGGTATTAAACTGCTGTCATCCACATCTTTAACCCAGGAGATGCTTGTGAACAGCTCAGGAGAGAGGGAAGGCCAGGGAGAAAGCAGAGAACTTAAAAAAATAATAAAAGACTTGGGGAGAAAATGCCCTCAAATGCCTGGAAAGTCCTCATGTTTATGTTTTAATTTTTATTTAATTTTTATCTTTTAATGAAGCAACTTACAACTAGATGGCAAAGAAGCAAAGAACAGGTGAAGTTTGATTCACCTGAACAGCCCTTCAAAGTTTGCTCTGTGTTTGGCTAAGCCCTTTGGGACCCTCTACAGAAATGCCTAGTGCCCCACATTTTTACACCCATTGACAAATGAAACTCAGGGCATGGTTAACACATCTGCCCAGTCTGTAATTTGGAAGAAATAATTAGCACTATTTACAAAGTGCCAAGAGCACATTTGGCATTCTGCAAAATATGGATGAAAAACCCAGAGTTTCCTTCACAGCAAGTTGGGGTGTAGTAGCCCCTGGTCTTCTGGTTGCCAGTGCCATGACTTTGATCTGGTCTATGAATCTGGGATGGCTCCTTAACCAATTTGGAACAGGTAACACTGTTAAATGAGAGCCACGCCCATGCTCATGCTTGGGAAAGATGTTGGAGTCAAGTAATTTCAGAGAAGACTTCCCAGGGTTTGGAAATCGAAAAACAGGGAGACAGGTGGTTGCCATTGCAACTTTATCATCTACCTAGTGTATTGTGGGGTGGCCTTTCCCCACCTTTTACAGGAAGAACCTTAGGTGTTCTTAGTGGAAATTCCCAGGATATGGCTTTCATTCAGGCAAGACCCCAAATTTAGGATTAGATAGAGGAGAAGGGGGAAAAGGGAAGAATGAGGCAGACACATGATCCACTAAGAATGGAAAGGGGGGAAGAGTTTTAGAATGAGAAAGCATCCATTTGAAACTAACACAGTGTTGTAAATCAACTATGCTTCAGTAAAAAAAATTTTTAAATGAAAAAACCTTTGCAAATACGGTAGGTAGAAAAAAAAATTCAAGGGTTTCAGTACCTGACTCATTTGACCTAAGGCAGAGTAGGGGTGTGCCAGGAGGATCTGACTGTTATCATGAGCATCCCCTGGCTCTGAGGATTTCAGAAATAGCAAAAATGATGCTCAGGGAAAAAAGGAGGAGAAGGAAAAGAAAGAAGGGAAGGGGAATTTTGCCCCACACTGAAGTTTGCTTGTTGGCAGCAAGCTCTGTCCTAAGAAAATGAAGCTTCTGAAATCAAAGGATTAGGTGTGAACGAGCGTTCCAGAAATTTCCCAAAACATGTTTGTAGGTCAAGGGCAATCCTTGTAAATTCTGGGATTTCTCTTCTCTGAATGCATTACCACCCATTTCAGGAACAGTGTTTAGCCGAAGAGCTTGTGATGTGTAGACTTTTCAATTAAAAATATTTCTGTTGTTACTCCTCCTTCCATTTAGCTTGTGGAGACACCTACATTCAGCCTCTAGCAATGTCTATTATATCTACCTTAGACTCTCCAATATGTTTTTCTTAAAGGGACAGCACAAGGTCATTAAGGGTTTACAGGTTACCAGAGGAAATCAATCTCAAGCACAGGAATCAATTGATAAAGACTTCGGAACTTGTTTCTTTACACTAGCTAGGAAAGGGGAAGCTTTAGATTCTCCTTCCAAGAATTCTAAGAAGGATAAATCTCAAATTCGTCTTATTACAAAAGAGTTTATAATTGAAAAAGATTACAAAAGAGTGTGTAATTGAAAGTTACAAGTCAATATGTCTCATACTTTCATCTTGATGAAGCCTGTTTGGTTACAGATTATTAGCAGAATCCCCAGACCTGTTATAGGGTATTTCTCCTCTCCAATCCCAAGTGTCCCTCCTTGTACCAAGCCCCCTCCATGTTATAATGTGATATTTCCCAAGGGAAAACTGTAGAAACTGTATGAAACAGGTGAGAACATAAAACAGGATGGTGCATGAAATCACCTACTTAAAATTGTGGTCTGGAAGTTATTGCAAACATCAATTTTTCTTCAAGGCAGAATGTTCTATAATAAAGAAAAGAGTTTGGTCAACCACATTTCCACCTACAAGTTTTTCTACATGAGCTTTTTCTGGTAATCCTGGGTACCCCCAAATGAAGTAAAGGAGTCTGTGAGCTCTTGTTAATAAGTCAAAAAGTCTACTGGACATTGGATATCAGAATTGATACTGCATTGAGGTTATATACATACACTCAGTGTGGTGACCTGGTTATTGCCATATGATCTAAAGTTCTTATTGACTGTCATTTGAGTCCATAATAAATAAAATCTTGGAAAACAAGTTAATTTTTTGCAATAATTTTTTGAAGACTGAAACTTTTTAAACATAGGGTCCAAAGAAGGAAACATAATTAAAAAAGGAAATGTGAATTTCTGTACTCTAAAAGGTCATTTATCATTAAGATTTTTGGCTGGATAATGAATGCTCCAGCATTTGTAGTTCTTTGGTTCTAATATCAAAATATAAACACAAATATCAGATTAGACTCTCTAATTAAATAATTAAGACGGTTATCCAGTGACATTTGGAAGACGACTCAACCAACTAGCAGATCTTGGCAAACTAGCATGATTGCATAGTATGCAAATTTTATTCATGCAAATTTGTGATAGTGTTATATAAAATATTAATAATTTTATGCCCAGAAATGAAAATAGCATGATTTTCAAAAAAATAAAAAGCCTTAATAAATGATTCTGTAATTTCATAGCTGGGGGAGATGAGTGCTTTATAAACCCCATGATGCCATTGCCACCTGGTAGCCTCACTTGAGCTTGTCTACAGAACTCTTTACCCTTCTTTGTCTCTGTCTTGGGTTTTTTACCTGCCTGGAAACCTTTGTGAGTGACTCCAGTGACAACTGTACTATTATTTTAACATTCACCATTATTGTAATTTAAAATCTCTTGCCTAGAACATGTCTGACTCATAGTTGGTGCTTGATAAATATTCATAAATGAATGAATAAATTAGGATTTTTTTCTTTACATCTTATAGGAGTATCATCTGAGCATTCATTGAATGCTGGTGTTAGCACTTTTCTCAAAAAGCACTGAAAAATAATACAGATATTGAAATTAGATGTGATACTGTTTTTATGTATCTATTTTTTGATTGTGTGTGTGTGTATGTGTGACAGAGAGAGAGGAGAAGGAGGAGGGAGAGAGGCAGGGAGGGAGGGAGAGTGTATTTTAAAGTAAAAAGCTACAGAGGTTTTAGATTTTTGTATATTCTCCCATTTACACCTATTCTTATGAAAACTCAATCTCGACAACTGTGAGTTTTGAGTCTGTGAAGTCTTCAGCCACACGTTCTTTTCATAAAATGTATTTGTCTGGCATATAAAGTTGTTTAGATGAGTCTAACTCTACCCAAGAGAGGGTGTTTGGAACAGCTGTTCACTCCTCTGTTGAACTTAAGGCAGTCACCCCTCCCTTTGTGTACCTTTGAACTGATGTGGAGTTTTAAGCAAATTGCTGACTTGTACCCCAATTTCATGTTTATGGTATTTGATGATCTTTTGTCATATGCTTCTTCCTTGGTATTGTTACCTAAGATGAAGCCCATGTTAACAAGGTAGAATTGTGAACTTTGCTGCTTCTAAAATTCAAATTATGTTTTTTAAGTGTTTGGAGTAAATAGAGGAGAGAGGTCTGGTTTAAATGAAAAGCTTTTTCTTTCTTTCTTCTTTTTTTTTTTTTAAAAACACTGCTATTGTGTTCCCTGAAGATGCTGAAACAATATTTGGTACTATTTAAAACTAAACACTGAAACTTGGGTAGGAGCTATCTGGAAGACAAACATCATTATTAAAGATAGCAAGGCAGAGCATGGATCTCTCTTTACAGTCTAAATGGAAATTCAATTAGTTATATTTTTCAGTAGTGGTCTATTTGTCTCTGAGAGAGGTGGGTACAATCCATTTGCCATTTTTCACACTATTTTCTGTTCTTCCTGGCTTGGGGCCAGACTTGCAGACTTTCAAGATAACATTCATGTTGGGCATTTGAGTCCCATGGAGGTGGTATAAGAGGCCATTTAATCACCAATTTTGGGGTGGAATTTGGAAATGTCTTCATGGATATTGCCATAGATTAACAAAACCATTGATCTTAATTAGACCAAACATTAGCTTACTCATGTATGAGAACAATTCTATTCATTGTTTAGAACAGTTTGGGATCTATTTTGTTAGGCTGCTCTACCTTAATAAGATGGTGTGTCTTTGCAATGTGATAATGCTCTTTGTAAATTATTCCAAGTACATTATTTAGAAGTTTAAATATTTAGTTAGTAAACTATGAAGCTTAAAATTGTCCTGTAAAATGAGACAGTTTCTGTAGCTCATGTTTTTTCTTAATTCAACTGTCTTCACTTCAAGAGCCCAAGCAATATATACCAGCAAATCTATTTAGCAAACTATCAGTATGTGTATTTATTTAAATAGAACTTAAATTGTAATAGTAAACATTCTTTAATATCACAGCCGCATTAAAATTTTTGCAATGGAAAAAGTGGCCAATTTCAATAATCCTCAATTTAAATGATTGGTTAGCCCCTTTCTGCGCTTGGCCGTTTAGACTTCGTTTCATGCTGACTTTGTTGGCATCAGTCTGTTTGGATGATCATCAATTTTGCAGAGCTTAACCCTTTGGGATAAAAATCCTCTTCTTTCTCCCCTGTGTGTTTAAATGGGAAAATCTGTCAGACCGATGAGCAGCCCATCCGCTATACATGGTGAGCCACAAAAAGACTGTAGAAAACATTATAAACATCTACAGTGTTAGTTACAGGGACATCATCCATAAAGCATGTAATCCTATCCAAACCTTCCTATGACAGTCTCACAGTGCACCAGAATTTTTAGGATATTTTCTATTTTCAACCCGTGATCCCAGGTAATACATGGTCTTGGCATTTCTTATCACTGCCAACCATGCATTTCTCATTTAAAAAAAAAATGTTTGTTTCAAATTTCAATACTGTGGATCCTTTTTGCCTTAGACCAAATGCCTATCACACTTTCTCATCATTTTAATTAAACTTGGGCCAATCCAGGGCAAATGTTTGATTTTGACCCAAAAAGTGCATGCAAATCACAAATTCTATGCGATATAGAATGGAAATACTTCCTGTGGCCTTCTTTCAGCATGTGGAATGAAACAGTCTGCCAGATTTGTGATTGCACATCATTAGAAAAGAGGCCTGCTGATTCAAAAATAGAAAAATAAACCCATGTCCACCTAATAAGTAAACATCATGTCTCTGTAGCTCTAAGATCATCAGTCTAAAGAAACAAAAGCTCGGTCTGAAATAAGGCAGTCCTCAATTTTAAGACAGCATCAAGTGGACAAAGAGCAAACTGGCCACACATGGGAGAACCACTGGGCCCTGGAAAATTGTACGTGAATCAGCAATCAGGAGCTCTTGAGTTCCTCGGACACTTGTAACTCTCTCCTTCCACATGGCTTTGAGCAAGGAAATTATTCCTTTTCCTGGCCTATAAAATGGAGGCAACACTAAGGAACCATTCCGGTTACACATTTTTCACAGCTTGTATGGTCGATTAGAACCTTCAAAGAGGCAGTTCTGTAACTGCTGAATTAATTTTCATGAATCAACATTTTATGTAAACACAGATGAGTGGAAACTCAACAAAGAGAAATCCATTAATAAAGAATGTTATCAAAACAGGCTCCTTAAAATCTCTTTTTGGTATATTTGCTGCCATAGTGAGTTATAACCATATTACAAATATAGTCTTTTTTGTGGGAAAAAAGTTTCTGCACAAATGAATTTGGGATGTACTCATCCGAAGGAACATCCTGCAATTCAAAATGTTTACAAGCAAAGTGACTGAGCTTTTTAGATTTATCATTATGCCTGAGAGGAGGGGTAGGGGAGATTTGTGGGGACCTGAGTTTGTAACGTAGGATCCCTACAAATATTAGAGTAATGAAAGAGGCAGGTGCTAATTAGTGTTCAATGGAAGAAGCCATTAGAGATTGAAGGTTGAACAATAATGAGGAGAAGACTTGCCCTTGAATTTACTTGAGCCTCCATTTGACTCCATCACCCTCCCCATCAGTGGTACTCTGACAAGTATTTCTGAATAAACATCTGTATGCCCTGAAAGAAATGCCCAATATTACTGTATTTATATAAATACTGTTATCTAACAACTTGTAACTGACCAGCTCAAAAGATGTAACTGTCTATTCAATAATATATTTTACATGCTTTGCCTCAACATTATTCATAACATCTCTATGATGTAAATGCTATTATTATCTCTGCTTTAGAGATGAGGAAACTGAGGCTTAGAAAATTTAAGTGACTTACTAAGGTCACACAATAAGAAGCCAAGCCAGAAATCGAACCCAAGTCTTCTTTACTCTAGAATCAGACTTTTAATCACTCTAATAAACACTTTCCTAACCAAGAAGCTCATTCCATTTTTGGACAACTCTAATGAATATGGCTTCTTGGACTACTTCTGGACTTCAGAGTAAGTAACAGAGAATTAATCTAATAGGCCACTTCCACACTTTCAATACCTCAACACATCTTGGACCTCTGCCATGTTTCAGGCATACTGAAAATTAATTTCCTAGAAATTACTATTACGTATTATGTTTCTTCAATCGGTTTTTTGAGGAATAACTGATAAATAATAAACTTTGTCTTTAAAATGTACAGTTCAGTAAGTCTTGTATATATGTGTGAAATTACCATAATTAAGATAATGAACACATCACCACATCACCCCCTCCCCGAAAGCTTCCTTGTGCCCTTTGTAATCCCTCCCTCCAGTTTCAATTACTTTGAGATTTATCCGTGTTGTAGAGTGTATCAATAGTTCATTCCTTTTAAATGCTGTCCATTGTACAGATATAGCATACTTTATTTATGGACATTTGCATGGTTTCCAGTTTTTGCCTATTACAAATAAAGTTCTATGAAATTAATGTCCAAGTCTTGGGATGGACTTATGTTTTCATGTCCCTTTGATAAATACCTAGGGGTGGAATTGTCGAATTATATGGTAAGTATATGTTTAACTTAAAAAAAAACTGCCAACATGTTTTCCAAAGCAGTACTGCCATTTTGCATCCTCACTAGCAATATATCAGTGCTCTGGCTACTCCACATTCTCGCCAATATTTGATATAGTTAGTCTTTTTAGTTTCTAATAAGCATACAGTCATATCAATTTGTGGTCTCCACATTTTTTTCTGAGACTAATTACACTGAGCATTTTTTCATGTGCTTATTTCTCATTATATATCTTTTCTAGCAACATATCTGTTCATACCTTTTGCCCATTTTAAAAAATTGGGTTGTTTGTTTTCTTATTATTGAGATTTAAAAATTCTTTATTTATGTACCACAGGTTTTTCTTTCAGGCTATGGTTTGTCTTTTCATCCTCTTAACAGTGTCTTGTAAAGGACAGAAGTTTTTAATATTGATGAAGTCCAAATTATTAATTTTTCTTTTTTGGATCATGATTTTGGTAGAGTATCTGAGAAATCTTTTCCTCAACCAAAGTCACAATGATTTTCTCCCACTTTTCGTCTGGAAGTTTTAGAGTTTTAAGTTTTATATTTAGCTCAATGAATTCATTTTGAGCTAGTTTTTATATACATATGATGCATTGACTAAAATTCATTTTTTTTGGTATATGAATATCCAATGGTTCCAACAGCATTTATCGTCCTTTCTCCACCGAATTGCCTTGCACCTTTGTCAAAATCAGTTGCTCATATATGTGTGGGTCTATTTCCATACTCTCTATTCTGTTCCATTGATCTAGTTCTCTGTTTTTATACAAATGCCACATTGTCTTAATTGCAGTGGCTTTATAATTCTTGAAATCAAATAATGTTTGTTCTCTAAACCTGTTTGTTATTCCTTTTCAAAGTTGTTTGGGCTATTCTTTTTCCTTTGTATTTTCATATGAAATTTATAATCAGCTGTTCAGTTTCTACAAAAAGAGAATCCTATGATTTGGATTGAGATTGCACTGAATCTAGAGACTAATTTACAAATATTTGACATCTTACAATACTGAGTTTTCTGAACTGTGAACACAAATATTTCTTCCTTTAAAAAAAGTTCCTTAATTTCTTTTAGCAATATTTTGTAGTTTTCAGTGCACATTTCATTCACATTTTTGTGGAGGTTTATCTCCACTTATTTTATATTTTTGATGCTATTATAGATGGTATTGATTTTCCCATTGTTCCTAGTATGTAGAAATACAATGGATTTTTGTATGTGAATTTTCTATCATACAACCTTGCTAAACTCACTTATTAATTCTAGATTCTCTTAGATTTTCTATATAGAATATCATGGCATCAGCAAATAAATATAATTTTACTTCTTCCTTTCCAACCTGGATTCCTTTTATTATTTCTTTTTCTTGCCTTGTTGCATTGGCTGGAATCTCCAGTACAATATTGAAGAGAATATGTGAGAGAAGACATCCTTGTCTTGTTTCTGATATTTGCATCTGTCTTTCTTATTTTATGCTCTGCAGGGACAGAGGCTAAATCTTTTGTCTTTGTTATACCTAGTCTTTATCACTAGGTAAAGTATTAGGACATAGCAGATACTTAGCAAAGGGTGGTCAAAAAAATTAATAAAAGAGATGTAGAATCCACTCCCTGCTCACAGCTTACTGGGTGAAATAAGAGAGATAGACATTGGAATACAAAGTTCTACTGAAGCATGAAAATTTTTATGCATAATAATAGGGTTCAGAGAAGAAGAATGCTTAGTCTTCTGCTTGTGACAGTGATAGAAAAAGTGAGAAGAGACACATGGAAGGTTTTCTGGAGGAGGTGATGCTGATCTAGATCTTGAGAGATCAACAGCCAGGAGAAGGAGGAAGAGCACTTTAAGTCGAAGTTATACAGACAAATAACTCATAGTATACTTGGGAAAACAGAAAAATATATGAAGTATGAAAAACTTTCAAAGTTTGCAATTTGACTTTAATACCCCCTCCCTATACTATTCTCCTTGTTTCTAGATTTATAGTCCCAGTTTCCTCAACTTTGCTTCCTGTGAAATAATTCCTGAATCAAACACCATTCTGGGTTTCAACTCTGGAGACTTTCTGGTTTATCTGCACCCCTCTCTCAAAATATAGCCCCCAGAACTGAGCCCTGTTCCAGGTGTGGCTAACCAACCAAAGTGCAGGCATATATCATTTTCTTGGTCTGAATATTATAATCACAGGATCCAAATTCATGTGACCCACTTACCCACACTGGCTTTCTCCAAATATAATTTTGATGTTTTAAGGGAACTAAACCTGGAGCAGACTATGCCGTTTTCATCACACGTGATTCAGAACACCAAGGAATCATGTTTGTCTTCTCAATATCTCCTGTTATGCAATCTAGCCGAGTGTAAGTGTATATTGCTTCCCTCATTTATAAGGCACCGTTTTGTCTTCCTAGGATGAAACAGACATTTTATTTTAGTGTGAATTTCTATTTGGATGAATAGGCAGTCCTGGGGGCCATGGGAGATCATCCTGCTGATCTTAGGGAACTTTGATGGAGCCTAGTAGTTTTACTCTACATAATGAGAAACTGATATTAAATCCTTTTGGTGTAAAATAATTACAAGATAACATCTAACATTTGTCTCAGTAATATTTAGTGTCTAAAGGACTGACTATCCACTCTGTAAATTTTTCTTGGCAAAACATGCTTTCAAGTTCTTCTCAAAGCTCAGCAGGGTGGTTAGTAAGGTCCTATATCAACACATTTCATTATTATTCATTATTTATTATTTACTTTTATTTCTCTATGAAGCTAGCAATCCAGCAGGTAGTTCTTTAAATAAATAAATCCCCACACACTTTCCCACACACACTCAAACGCACGTACACACACACATGCACTACATACACAGAGAAGGGCCTGTTTATCCATCAGTATAACTTCATGACTTTATGTGTCTTAAGAGGGGATATGTCCTCTTGCCGTTTTTTTTGTTGTTGTTATTTTGTGTTTGTTTTGTTTTGTTAGCAGATGCCAGGGTAGATTCTGGGGAGGGAAGAATTTCTCTCAAGGAACTCTGGAGTGACTTCTCAGTGGAGCTTCTTGGTTTTGTTTGAAGTGAGGTAAATTCCCAAGCATCAGACATATCTTCATTGACATGAAGTCATGGAGTTCATTGCGATGGAGAAAACTGGGGCAGGAGTTGCAGCTGACTAGTTGTGTGATCCTGGGTGCCTGACCTTCCCATGCTGAATTTGCATATGACTTTTAAAAGGATCAGCAGTGCTTACGTTTCCTGGTCTGTCAGGACTTAGGAAGGAAGCAGAATCAGATAGGGGAGAGACCATCAGGAGAGGCTACATTTAGATTCTGATGCGTTCTACTGCCCTCTTATGCTACCATGCCATGCTCTTCCTCACCAGCACGGTTAATATAAACCTGTTTGTGCTTCTGTCTTCATTTCTCACCAGCATTTGGTAGATCTTTTAGTAGCTGTATTACCTTACGGAGCAATGAGCTATCTGTCCAACTTGAACACTCTGACTTTACTCTTCTCTATCTGCTCTCACTCTAATCAGTGAATTAGACTGAACTAAATAAAGTTAACTTGAAGTTTCTGTCAGCTAGTCTCGAGCCAGTCTACCTTTTCTTCCTCCTGCTGCAAGCTTGGTGAGCCATATGGAACTAGAGCTTTGTTTGTCTATTCTTAGCCCATTGCTTAGACCTTGTATTTCCTTTAGAATAGTGATTTCTCTGTCTTTGAGGGGAGGAGGCAAGTGGAGGGATGTGTGAAGAGTAGGAAAGTTATTAAGGGGAAAGGAGGAGAAAGAGATGGACGACACGAGCCTTTCTCTGACAAGTTTCAGGAAAATCCTTACCTTATTCCATGACAGGCACCAAGAGGGTTGCCACCAAGTGGTAATATACACTCACTTCACCCTGTCCAGGCATCTCAGGAATAGATGTTTCTTTTGTAGCTGGAGACTTAAGGACCAAATCTGAGTGGGGGGGATGTTTGTTGGCTATAATCTAGTTCGTGTTGGGTTATCCCAAACCCATTGCATTTTGCACACCTGTGCTGTATTTTTGCCTTGTTTCAGCCAGGGCTTCATCCTGCTTTTTAGAGCCCCAGAAATGCCTGGATATAACCACTTTCTTTCTGGTATACTCAAGATTCTCTTGTGCTCTCTGGACACATATTGTTTTCCAGCCAGGCTTGTCTAAGAAGACAATGTCCTACCCAGCTGCACTATGGATTTTCCCCTGACTCTTATGGAAAAAGAGTGGTTTAATTTAAGAAGGAACTACTTGAGCCTCTTTCCTCCTGATCTTCCTACTAAGTTGCTACCGAGTTTTGCTGGACACTCACAGACTGCCTTGCCCCCATTTTCCCCATTCTCATGCTAATTTACAAAAGTGGGGATCTGGGGATGAAGTTTCTAACTCTCTAGCAAAGAAAAGCCCTAAATTCACTAAGGCAGTGATATAAACAAATGACAAGTGGAGACTTTCATGAACCACAACCAACCACAGCTGCGTTAAACCAATGACCCAAGAAGTCTGGTATTTTGTTATCGTATAGGATATAGGCCAATATCAACACTCTGAAGGAAAAACATGTGTGAGAGAAGCAACCCAGTTTCTGCCAAACATTGGGATAAAGGCTAAACAAGCAGCTGGTGATTTAAGACAGAGATACAGAAAACACAAGGTCAGTGATTTCTGACCACATCTCTCTTTGCAACAGGCATAGCAGACTCAGAGAAAATTCCTCATCACCCAGAACTCCACACCTCATCCATTTAACTAGAGAGCTATGTATTCCACAATCAAATGAGAGTTTAAAATCCCTGATTGGAGGCACAGAGTTTAGTTTTGGGGTCTTCTTTCTCATATACTTGTTCAGTTCAATTCAAAAAATCTTTATTGAGTATCTTTGATCAGGGACAAGACTATGTATTATGAGGGATGTGAAGATGCTAAATTTCTGCTTTCAAGGAACACAGCACATCCTGGTGAAACCAAAGATAGACCCATTGAATTGTGAAAGTGGGCTGTGTTAAGGACTCTCTGATGGAGACACAGAGTGTTATGGATACAGAGAAGAAAACTACAGCAGATCAGTGCAGAAGGAGACAGCTGAGGTGGGCCTTGAATGCTGAGTAGAATTCAACCCAGGGGAACTGGGGAGAGGTGTGGGAGAAGGGTGAGAAAGGGTGCTTGAGAATGAATTAATGGTCTGTTAAATGATATTGGACCATAAAATTTCACAATGTGTTTAAGAAATGGTGACTATTCTGATATGGCTTGTATGTCTATATATATAGACATATTGTATGTCTATATTGCTTGTATGTCTGATATGGCTTGTATGTCTATATTACAAATATAGGTTAGAGATGAGTTGTGATGGGCCTTCAATGACATGCCAGTGAGTTTGACTTTCTGGTTAATTGAGAAATCCATTCATTTAATGAATGTTTATTGAGTATATACCTTGTAAATGTTGACATTGTTGTTACAATTGTGAAGAAGAGATGAGTTCTCTTCTTCTATGAGGCTTATATTCTAGTGGGGAGCTAAGTTATTAAAATGTAGACAAATCAAGAAGATGATTTTGAATAGAGATAATTGCTGGGAAGGAAATAAGGCAGGGATGGGAAAGAGACAGTACTGGGGAGGTCAAGGGCAACCTCTCCAAGGATGTGATATTTGTGCTGAGACCTAAGTGATGAGATGACCTCAGTCATGCAGAGATAAGGGATGGGAGAGAGTTCCTGGAAGAGAAACAGAAAAGAACAAAATCCAAGAGATGAATGTGCTTGGCATTTTTGAGGAACAAAAGATCAGGGAGAATAGTTCATAGAGAGTGAAGGGATAGCGGTATGAGATGTGGTTACAGAGGAGGGCAGAGTCTGTCCATGTAGGGTCTTGCAGGCCTTGGTGGAGCTCGGGCTCTATTCTGAGGGTAATGGGAAGCCCATACAAGGTTGAGACAGGGGAGTATCATGTGCTGGCTTATGCTTTGCTCTGCAGTGAACTGATTGTAGTAGATCAAGAGTGGAAATGAAGAGAAACTCATTTTCCTGAATTTCCTGTGTGATATGATTGTGGCTTGGACCAAGATTGCACCAGTGGAGAAGGAGAGAAATTGACCAGCTTGGCATATATTTTATAGTTAGTGTCAACAGGACTTGGTGTTGAATTGGATGTTAGAGAGAGGGAAATCAAAGATGGCCCTTGGGGTTTTAGTTTGAGTAGGTGTTTGTGTCATTTGCTGAGATGGGAAAGACTGGAGAAGAAATTGATTTAAGAGGTAAATCAAGGGTGTTTTTTGGATAAATTATTAAGTTTGAGTTGCTTATCAATCACCCAAGTGGGTGGCTATCATATGAGTTGTTATCCTGATATCAGGCCAAAGGTCATGGTTGGAAACAATAAATTCAGGCATGTACTTAGCCTCGCAGAGTAAATAATGTGGATTGATTGATTTCCCTTCTCTTGTAGAAATTGGTGTGCTTTTTAGGTGGGGTTTCTAATGATGGTCATATATCATTATATTACATAAATGTTGATATCTCTATCAAAACACTGCTTAATCATCAGAACAAATTTCCAAGCTTAAAAACACCATTATTGGGCTTCCCTGGTGGCGCAGTGGTTGAGAGTCCGCGTGCCGATGCAGGGGACACGGGTTCGTGCCCCGGTCCGGGAAGATCCCACATGCCGTGGAGCAGCTGGGCACGTGAGCCATGGCCGCTGAGCCTGTGCGTCCGGAGCCTGTGCCCCGCAACGGGAGAGGCCACAACAGTGAGAGGCCCGCGTATCACAAAACAAAACACCATTCTTTCAGTAAGAAAAATACTAATAAAAATGAACATACTGACTAATTTGTAAATTTTCAAGGCCATGCGTATTGCCAATGTCTGCACTTACTGTTATGGATTTACTTTATTGCAATGAGATATAGGAAGGTCTGGTGGGTATTTTTTGGACCAGTAAAATCTTGTTGTAAACATGTACATCGAGGAAAATCTTGCTGCTTACTTATGAAATATTTTGAACTCATTAGAAAAAGAAAGAATATAAATATGCTAGCCTAATCATAATATTTTTAAAATTCAAAATTGAAGTTTCCTTTTAATGGTCTCTGAATTCCTAATCATTGGGCCACTGGATTCATGGAGAGAAATGATTGAGGAATGCACCCAGCTTGCCTTAGGAGAGCAACTGTTATCACATACATGTTCTTCAAAGCTGGGGGTAACATAGGAACATTTCATCCAGGCTAAATAACAGTTATATTAACAATAATAAAATTTCTCAACAGAACTTTATTAGATCTTCCATCTCCGTGTGAAATCTTTCAAAGAATTCTTTGTTCAGCTGAGATGCTCTCTTGCATGATGTGCAAATAAGGATAAAATAAAACCTGAGCATGTGGTCAGGGAGACTGAGATGGAATAAGCAGACCAAGAAACACTGAACCAAAAAGGAATGCATGAACTGCAGTACATCTGGCGAGTATGCATACCATTGCTCTACGCTAGAAACCATTACAAACCATTTGGAGGGATCAAAAAAATGCTGCCCAGGTGCAGCAGTTTATATTTTGGAAATGAAATATATCTAGTGGATACTATGGACGGAGAACTTGCAAAATCTTATTAGAAAAATAAATCTGTTTTGAGCTAGAATAGTGAAAAAATCCTAACAAATTATTGGAAAAGAAGTGTTGCAAAACTCAATTCATTCATGTTTATTCAATAATCACACACATGTTCCATTAAGAAATGCAGAAAAAAAGTGCACTAAATATTAACTTTCACAGCAAAGTGGAGAGGTATATGTATGAAGAATAATGAATCCTTTTCATGACAGTTTGGGAAAAATAGAAACTTTGAGCCATTTACACAGGTTGAAAAATAAGAAAACTGTCCTCTTTAGTAGCCAAGGGAAAAACATCTGAAATTAGTTTTATAGATTATTCATTTAACTTGATTCTTTATAGGCACAAAAGCCAGTTTGCGTTTGGTTGTTTCTTCAATATAGGAAATCATGAGCAAGGCCTGGGCTCGGGAGGGGGACAAAATCATGGATCAACTCTCCCCTCATGCCATCGATTTTCCTATAGCTCCCTAAATAGAGAAAGGACTCCAATTCAGTGTCGCTTGCCTTTGAGAGTTTGATGGAAATCACAGTGTTCTAAATACCTCATACCACCCCCTGGCAATATTTCTATCCAGGAAAAATTATGTTAAAATGAACCTGAGAGAAGCTTGTGTGGACAAGAAATGAGAAAAGACCATTTTGGGAAGGCTTATGCTCCCCTGATCAGAGCATAACTTGGTACAGTCCTTTGAGAGAGGAGATGGCCCAACTAGGAAATGTGTATCAAAGATCTTTAAAATGTTCATGGCCTTTAACCCATCAATTCCATGGTATCCTAGGAAGACAACCAGAGACATACGTATGTAACAACTTTCATGCAAAGACGTTCAGCAGCGTTATTTATAATGGTAAAAACTTGGAATGGACTTTCATTTCAATGGTAAGATGATTTAATAAACTAAATTATGATTCATGGTGAACTACTGTGAAACCCTTAGAAATCATGTTTTAAAGAGTATTTATTTACCTGCAAAACCAGTCATGATGTATTGTTAAATGCAAAAGCCAAACAACATGTACAACACATACGGTTTAGCTTCTGCTCTGTTATATGTGTTTATATGTAAGCTGTATAGAAAAAAAGACTGGAAGGAAATATTTAAAGACTGTTAACTGCTTACTTCTGGGTGGTAGAATTATGCATGATTTAAATGTTCCTATCTTTGTTCTCTTGTGTATTTTCAAAATTTCTATCCAGATAAATGCTGTTACGCTCAGAAAGGAAAAACTTAGTGTTATTAAAGAGAAAGGCAATTAAAAGTTTAAAGGGAGAGTTCTGCCTTAGTTAATGGGAGAAGAAGGGAGAATCTCAAGTCTGGTTTGTTTCCCTGAATCAGTGGGTGAAATTGATCCTGCTCTCCTTAAGTCTCTACCTGGCCAGAGGTAGAGTGGAGTCTTTGAATGGGCAGGATCTGGGTCAACAGCTCCAAAATGTGAAACACTGGTTGGACCTAAAAGAACACCAATTAGTTCAATGGGAAGGAGCAAATCTCTGGAAGTACCCAATCTGCTGTGTGATTCCTGGTGGGACAACTGAACGGCAGGCTCCACCTCCAGAAACTCGCTTAACCCTGAACCACCTGCGGTGCAGAGCTTCCACAGGCCCCCTACTGATTTCTCAAGAGTTCCCAGGGTTATCATCAGCTTGGTGGGGCATAGCGCAATAAGAGAAATGGGCCCTGGGTTTCACGGCTCCACATACAAATGCAGACTCAGTCACTTGCCCTCAACATTATAAGATCATATAATGATGCTTGGTGAATTGCTCTGAGATCCACAGGCAAGTCTGCAATTCCGTTACCAGTCTTTAATCGGTATTTCTATTCCCTCATGTAAGAACCATTGAAAACCATTGATCCTGAACTTTACATAGACATCAGCAAGTGAGTCTGAGAAAGTTTAGGCACCAAGATCTTAGCAAACTAAAAGGACAAGCAACTGTAATAGCCTTAGGCAGATAAACCCATACAAACCGATGTTAATGTGAAGATCAAGGAAAATTATTAAGGAAACAAATCTGCTGAGAATGAATGCTCTGTGAGAACAAACTGAAGTGGACGAGAATATCCACTACTGATTTAGACTAGCTTTTCACTTCTCCCTCAATTAGAACAGATATTTAAGAGTTGATTTTATCAGCAAGAACAGTAATTTCCCAGTCTGAACATTTTTGACCAATATTCCGTAGAGCAATGGGAAGATTTTAGCTATTTAGAAATAGTTGTTGAGAGGAATTCTTTCAACACTTTTTTTCTATGTCATATTAACATTTATGTGTGTATGGATTTCATTGGATCCATCTTATTCAATGCAATGCTAATGTCAGCCACCCATGGTGCCAGTGGGGCTCTACTATGAGGGAAGAGTGGTAAACTCTATGAAGAGTTTCCTCTGGTTTTATGTATAACTGTTGATTATTGAGAATTTTTCGCTAGTGCTATGAACCTTGTTTGTCAATTAATATTATAGCACTAAAGCTAGTTTTATAGAGCTCTATCTATCTATCCATCCATCCTTCCATCCATCCATCTAACTTTCCTATGCCCATGTCAGAAATAATTTCAGATACCTTACAAAATATAAAACAGAACTAAAATGTAATGGATAAGGACCATGGGACAAAGGTAGAATAGTGAAAAAGATTAAATAAAGCCAAGAATGGGTTTAATAAGTCATGGGTCCTCTGCATTTTTTAGAAGTGGGCCAAATTTCTAGTAGCCAATGCAGAGAGAGAGGGGGTCAGTCATCAAATATTATCCCATGAAGTCCTTGGCTTCCTAGGAGTTACCAAGGGCAGGTACAACAGGTGAGACTAGGCCAAAGATAGAGTTTTGCCCTCCTGCTCATCCAGAAGAGTTTGGAGTTTATTTGTTTTCTATGGCGTGGATTCTGGGTAAGATTTAAGTTAAAGAAAGCATCCTCCACGAAAAGGCATGCTCAAGAGCCACACACTTTACAGCAGCCCCAAGAGGAAAGTCAACCAATGTACAGGTAATGCATATCCATTCTTGGTCCTAAGGCTGGATATACATCTCCTGTGACCTCATAGCCAAGAGGCTGGTGAAGCGAACGACGTACTCAACAACACTTGGAAGAGAATCATGGAAGCGAAGTGTATTTTCCTAGCTGAAGGTTTAAGTTATCTCATTCACCTCTTTATTTTTTCAACAAATATTTATTTGTTGAATAGCATACAGCCTGGGCATGGGAGTATGTTTTTTGATTTTGAGAAATATTCTTTTTGATATTAGCCACTCATGAAAAATTACATACTACTATAGATGATAAGACTAGAATCATCAAATTCAGGCAATGAGAGCTTTGTAATCAGAGGACAGAGAGTGAATTTTGCCACAATTATCATAGGCTCTTCTTGGAATGTGGTCAGCCTGACATTCTTTAAAGAATGTCCAGGGTTTGGGTTAACAGAGAAGGCATGCAGGTATGTTGGTGTGCTGTACACACAAGTCACTAGAGAGGGAAGAAAACTAAAAACTGTTAAGAAAAAGTACTGAGCATGAGTTTTTGATTGGGAAGAGAAAATGAGGAAAGAGGAGAGTTTACAACTTCTGTAGAAAAACCCAGAAGTTTACTGACATTCTGCAGTGAATGATACTGGCGCCTGTCAATGCAATGTATTGTATTTTTTCCTCATGGCATAGACAACGTACCCCTAATATTACATTGTTATCTAGAGAAGGAAAGAAGACGTCCTGGAAGGGTGTGGCAGTGAGAAAAGGAGGGCAGTCAGCAGCTTTTGAGATTAAGGCTCTACTTACCAAACAACTTTGCTCTGTCATTTTCTTTTTACAAAAAATGCAGCATTAGTTCACATTTTGGAAGATGCGTGATTTTTAAACAGCCACTCTTTTGGAGACGGTGTCCTGTGTCCAAAACTATGGACTTGAACCCTAGCTATTAACTCTATGGCCTAGGGTAACTAACTTGGCTTTTCTGAATCTCTCTGTTTCCTCATTCTCAAAATGGAGATAATAACAGGTAATCTCCCTATCCACGGAGCTGTAGTGAGGATTTAAACCAGGGTTATATTTTTGAAAGCTGCCATGATTTACTGAGCTTTAGAATATCCCTGGGAGGGTCCAAAAAAACTAACCCAAGTGATTGCATTTGAGAGAAGAAGTGAGAAGCTGGAGGTGGGCAGCGAGCAGAGGGGAGAAGAGTAGAAAAAGGGGAGGGGAGAGGGGAGACATTTTACTTCTCACTGAGTAACCTTTGGACCTTCTTTCATTTTTTGCATTGAGATTCTCATCACCTATTCAAAATAAATAATGAATAGTTAAGAATAGGCTTTAATTATCAGGAAAATGAAAGAGCCACATAGTTAAAAGCTGTAGCTAAATATTAAATGCTACATAGCTAAGTTATTATCTAGATGAATGGTCAACAATGTATGGCCCTTGGGTCAAATCTCATCTGTCATCTGTTTTCGTACATAATGTTTTATTGGAACGCAGTCACACCCGGTCATTGTCTGGCTGTTTCTGAGCCACAGCCTCCAGGTTATAATGGTAGAGCTGAGTAGTTCCAACAGGGAGTGAATGGCTCCAGAGATGGAAATATTTACTATCTGACCTTTCACAGAAAAAGCTTGCTGACTCCTAGTCTGGATATTATATAATGCTTTGTAGTGTAAAGGCCCCTTGTTCCCCCTTTTAAAAAAGTTATCTTTTAACGTGAGCTTGATTTTCGCTCTTGCTATCCAGCTATAAAGGGACTGTAAATAAGAGCTCTTCCTATATTCTTAGCACATGCCACTATGCCTTCCACATGGTGATTTGATTTACTATTCATTCTAAGGAACTTGGGGACATTAATATAATTAATTTTGCCATGTTGAGTATATATAATCAAAACTTGCTATTAAAATTCTATGTATTTATCATGCATTTTTTAAGATAGCTTATTATTCTATTTATGGACCAGAAATCTAGGCTTATAGTCAGAAGGTATTGCTTATTGTTTTGATAACTTACAACTCCCTGTGTGACATTAATCAAGCCTGTGCCGAAGTTTCTGTATCTGGAAACTGGGCGCAATAATACTTATTTGTGCCCATTCCATAAGGATGTTCAGAAGACACCTAGAGTAGAAATACTTTGTCATTTAAGCATTGTTGTTGGCTGGTAATTTATTTGCAAAATGTCACTGGCAAAGTAAACTTTCTTATTGGTTACAAAGGTAAAAATATGTGGCTATAGAATTGTTCTCCAATCAATTAAGAAGAAAATATTTACTATGAGTAAAAAAAATTATTTACATTTATCGAACACTTAGTGTGTAGGGTAGTGTTTGCAGGGTACTTGGCTTTTATGGTGTCTTAGTCTGCTCAGGTTGCCAAAACAAAATACCATAAACTGGGTGGCTTGAACAACAGAAATGTATTTTCTCATAGTTCTTGAGGCTGGAAGTCTAAGATCAGGGTGACAGCATGATCAGGTTCTGGTGAGACTCTCTTCTTGACTTGCAGACATGGCAACAATAGAGAGAAAGACAGAGTTGGAAAAAGAGAGAGAGAGAGAGCGCCCTCCTCTTCTCTGGTGTCTCTTCTTATAAGGGAACTAATTGCATCGAAAGGGGCCCCAACCTCATGATCTCATCTAAACCTAATCACCTTCCAAAGGCCCCATCTCCATATACCATCACATTGGGAGTTAGGGCCCCAGCATGTGAATTTGGGGGGACACAGTCCTTGGTGTAGGGCACCCTGTTATTACCAGTGGTGCGGGCTTTAGCAGCACTGTTCTTCCCCTGGACTCTGGCTGCTGCCATGATTCATGCTCCACCCCCACCCACTCATACTGCTTGGATGGTGTCCCTGTTTTCTGGGCGGGAAGCCCATTAACAGAGCTGAACTGCTCACATTTCACTGGAAGGTGCTACCCAATAATATGGCCTGTGTAATAGCCTGAAAATCCCTTCAGGTGGAAGCTCCGGTTCTTCACACACAACAGTTTAATGCTCAGTCTTGTTAACTCTGAAAAGGTGACAATTTGACTGGGGTATTATTGCAATCAGCATGAGGAAAATCAGGAGACACCTATGTTTTGCTGTAAGACTGATGCCAAAATATAATTTGAATATGTACCGTTTCACCACGATGTGGAGTGAGCCAAATGGTGGCAAGGGGGGCAAGAGGGAGTGCTTATTTTACAAAGGCAATTCCCAGGTCTTAAAGTGATATTGCTGGACATTTTCCAAAGTTTCATAATTTTTTCTGATTTCCTCTTCCTTCAGATTACAAATAGATTAGACAAAAGAGGTTGCCACCAAAATTTTAACCTGTCCCTTTTTTTTCCTTGCCTACAAATGATTATTTGTATTTTGATTTGATATTTCCTGTTGATATACCACTTGGGGATTGGGGGAAAGGTTATGTTTGTCATCATCATGACCATCATCGTCATCATCATCGAAACTATAATCAACCTCGACCAGTGATGGAATGCTCATGATTATGGGTACCAGGCATAAACACAAACACAAAGAGTCATCCAGAAAATGGTCATCCTACTCTCCCTACCTTTTCCTTCCTTTCTCTCTTTTTAAAATCACTAGGAAATCACTCCATTCTCAGTGTTTTTGCCAACAGTCATTTTGTAGGAGGCACAACACTTTCTTAAAACTTTAGTGATGCCCGACCCACCATAGTGCTTCATAAACAGTAGATGGATGGAATACCAACACCGTACTTTGACTCAAATGAGTCCACATTCCATTTTAGACTCCTTTAGTCGTCATTACACTCACTTCAGCCAATTTGTTTAAAAAGTACATAGCTAGGGCTTCCCTGGTGGCGCAGTGGTTGAGAGTCCGCCTGCCGATGCAGGGGACACGGGTTTGTGCCCCGGTCCGGGAAGATCCCACATGCCGCGGAGCGGCTGGGCCCGTGATCCATGGCCGCTGAGCCTGCACGTCCGGAGCCTGTGCTCCACAATGGGAGATGCCGCGGCGGTGAGAGGCCCACGTACCGCAAAAAAAAAAAAAAAGTACACAGCTAATTACATTTCTAGTGTCGCTCTATATGGAAAGTCAGAATATCAAATATAATGTTTATTATTTCTTCACATAAAAAGGAAAGACACAAATTCTTTTAATTGCATCTTTAGTAATAAAAAGGAACATAATCATTACCAGCCAAAGGTATATTACTTTCATGGGGCTTTGCACACCAGCATTTTGTCCTATTACTTCTCTGTTATACTCACAGCATTAATTATTGGGGCTTAATTAGGCAAAATTACAGTATAGACCCTAATGAAGTCTATAGATTCCTAAGAAAACCCTCTATCTTTCTACATCATTTTGAAGTTAGCATCAGTAACGTAAGTCAACCCAGTCCACTTTTCTACTCAGCTTGTCTTTGAAATACCTATAATTTTTCTTGGTTTATTGGTCAAAGTTGGGAGTTTTTTAGTTTTGTGTTTTAAGTTAGTTTTGTTTGAAATCTACCTCAGTACTGTTAAAGAACTATCTGCTAAAAAAGATTCTGAAGCAGAAAATAAAGGAGGAAGGGGCTGGAGAGAGAGTCAGAGGTTTTTTTATGAGAGTCCTTTGAGAAGTTGAAGGTAGAAAGATGTCCACAGATATCAAATATTGTGTGTCTTTTCCTTTCTAAACAGGAATGGCTGGTGTATGTGACAGAGACTGGCTACCTAGTGGCCTCTGTGTATTTATTTGTTCATTCAGTCTCTCAGCAGTCTTTCCAGCACCCCCACCCCCACCCCATGGGTCAGGCCTCAGTGTGGCTGTCTTCACCCGGCCCTCAGTCGCCCATGGCTCAGGCTGGGCTCCCGCAGACTCTCTTAGCTCAGTCAGTGGGCCCTTATGACGCTTTTCTCTAGTGTCTTTGATTAAAAACAGTTAAAGGTTTCTTCTCTCCCAGAAGGTAACAGACCTGGAGCACAACCTTTTCTAGTCATCTTGTCAACCTAAAGTGTTCTTTTTGTCAATGCAGATATTTGCCTATTTCCTTTTCTGGATTCTTCTGAATTCTGTTCTTTGCCCACACTTCCCAACAGGGGACGTTTTCTCGGGCTGCGTGTCTCTCTTGGCACTCTTTCCCTTGGTGAATGCGGCTACAGTCGCATCTCTGCCCATTAATCCTACACTGATAGACCCAGCTCTGATCTCCCATTCAAGTGCTTTGCCTGCCCACAGGGCATCTCTTCTGGAATGTAGGCTTATAAGGCAGGGGTTTTGTCTGTTTTATTTAATGATGTCTCCCCAGCTTCTTCTTTCCCTTCCTCACTCGCTCCTTCTATTCTTTAATTTTCAACCCACCTCAATCTTTGCCCTCCTTACTGCACCCAAACTGACCTAGCTAAGGTCACAATGAGCTGCACCTTGTCAAGTCGCTGACCTCACAACTCCCTTGTTATAATCTCTCATAATCCCCTAGATCTTTTCTTCACAGCACTATGATTTGTAATGTATGCCATTAATTGCTTAATGTCCCCTTCCTCATTAGTTTATACCTCCATGAAGTCAGGACTGGAACTGCTTTGATCACCAATGCTGGACAAATAGTAGGCACTTAACAAATATTCACTGAGTAAGTAAATGGATAAACGACTCATCCAACTATTAATTGAATATATTTTAACGGTTTATTCCTGGTACTATAGTCCATACCGCACATACCAATCACAATTTTTGTAAGCCATCACACTCTTCGTCTGACGTCTTTACTCAAAAAACTTAAATGACCTCATTTTATTGGGGAAATTACTATGTGACATTGCTGCTCCTGATTTGTGAGGCACCCAGCCTAGAATAGTTTTAAGAGCTTTGTCCATCTGGCAGTATGTACTGTTGTGTGTATGTACAAGGGAACTCTCACGTGGACCCCAGATCGGTCTTAACATATAGAACCACTACCTATCCCTGAGTTGTTCCTATTCTCTTGGCCACCAAGCTGACTTCATGGCTTGTATTAAGTGGTCATATTGTCCCGTCCCCTTGGCTTAGTGCCCATCCTTGTCTCTTCTGGTTCTGACATCAGCTGCCCTCTGACTGAAGCTTTGCCTTGTTTGAAAACCAGGCTCTCACAGTGGTCACTACACAGGCCACCACATGGTGGTCATCCAGGTTAGCTTGTCCCATCTCTTTGGCACAAGTGCCTGCAGGGTTAGGACTACATACTTAACTTGCCATTACTTTGGACATATTTCCTGTTCTAATCATAGCATAGAAGAATCCACGCTCATGCCTGCACCTTTGTCATCGTGACTCCCTTTCCACTCCCAACAGTGACTCCTCTTTGTTTGCCCTTCTGAGTCCTCCTGGTTCTAGTCTCTTCACAACCCTAGACCTAGCTTTCAAGGTCCTCCCAAGGCTGTCTTTGATCTATGCAATCCATGGGGGTCTATGCTTTGTATCTGGGCACATGCTGCCTTTCAGTGTCACTTAGCTGTCTCCCATGTGTGTGCTCAAAAACTAGATGTCAAGCTAAGATTCTAACAGTGCTCATGTGTGAAGTAATGAACACCCCCTCCATCACATCGCCCCACCCATTGGAGATTACCATTTGTTGGGAACATGCTTTGATGAGCCTTCTTGGGGAGGAGCATGAACCTTCAGAGCCTGGACACCATGTCTGGGTTTGGGAAATTTGAGCTCAGAGAATCTGCAATTGGAGATGATGGCAGAATTTATTGGCTCTGGAAAGAGGTGGGGAGAGGAAGAGAGAATGTTTTGAGGAGGAAGATCTTTGAACCAAAGAAATGACAAGAAAGAAATTTCTTTGTGAAAGACCATTGGTTTCTTCATACACAATCTATAATCAGGATTGTAAAAAGAAAAAGATTTCACAATACTTGGTGTCTTGACTTTCTTGGGGTCTGTATGATACCCAAAAATAACGTGATACCTAAAAAGACTTAGTCTAACTAACCATAGAGTCATCTCACATATGTACGGGATGCACTCAGTAAAATGGTGGTAAAATGGGGCCCTGGAGTAAATTCCCTCTTGATGTACTGGCCAACATCTTTAAAAATGAGTGCCCATCAAAATAATGGATTAGTGGTTTAAAAAAAGTTCACTGTTAAGGGAATTCCCTGGCAGTCCGGTGGTTAGGACTCCATGTTTCCACTGCAGAGGGCACGGGTTCCATCCCTGGTTGGGGAACTAAGATCCTGCAAACTGCATGGCCAAAAAAAAAAAAAAAAAAGAGTTGTTTAAAAAGTTCACTGTTAAAAAGGAAATATAATAATGATAAAGGTTAAAATAATGCTCCGTTGTGCCAAAAAATGTAAATATCTTTTACACTATTAAAACCGACAGAACATTTATTTTTAGTACATATAATTTGATGAAAATTGTTCATTTTTGTTGTATTGATTTTATACTTGCCTTTTTATTTAACTGAAAAATTGATTTTATAAGAGCTATAAGCAATAATGAGTTAATTCTTTAAAAAAAATGAGTGCACAAAATATGTTCAACTCACACACAGCAATTTCAGGGAGGAAAAGAAAGAATTGAGTTTGTCACTCACAATGCCATTTATATATTTATATTTTAATGTCAAGCTCAGCCTTTTGTGGGAATAAATAAAAACATTGTTTTCAACAATGCAATTTTCTTTCTGTGCACTCTGTGTCTAGTGAGAACAGCAACTGCAAGCTTGTGTCTCAACACATACCTGCTATTCATGGTCTTCGTTTCTCGTTTCTAAACTCACTTACTCCTGGCTTCCCTACTGAGGCATCATTGTTTCTTATCACTGTGTCTTGATCTTTCCTATTCAACCTGATACAGGATCCAGTATCTTCTTGTTACCTTGGATTCCTACCTGTATATCTCCTTGACTCAAAGTCCACTTAATTGCTCCTGATACAACACCCTTCCTGTCTTGACTGGCTCTTGGGAACTTCCTTTCTCACATGCTGCTTCTGCAAGTAGCCCTCTACCTGATCTATTGTCTTGCATACCCCATATCTTTCTTGAGATGGTGTTGACTGTATGCGAAGGAGGTTAACAGGAATGGCAGGGCAGTCACGATGGTGTGGTGACAACTCAGATGCAGTGACATGAACTTGGTGGTAAAGAAATTGGCACCTCTTGAAAAAGTTTGCCAAAGCTCCTGGAACAGAGTAGTTTGAATCGAAGGGAGAAAATACAAAAAAAAAAAGTTGTCATTCCTAAGTGAAATGGAAGAGGAAAATTTTCTTAATAGTGTGGGCAAAAGTTCTTTTATTTTCTGCTAATAGGTGGTTAACACTCACATTGCCAGAGATCTTCTCTTAACATTTGCTTTTTAATTAAAATCTCCTCTTAGATTGTCAGTTATTATTATATTTTTTAGCTTGAACTGCTGCTAATAACCTTAAATAATCACCTATATTGGGTTCATCTTATATTTTTTGGAGGCCAATGTAAGCTCAGGCACCTAGAAATTTAATTACAGAGCTCAACCCTTCTGTGTTATTTTCATAGACAGGCCCCTGTAATCAAGCCAATTCTTGGCAACTCTTCACTGGAAACTCCTTTGACACCCATCAAGTCGTTCTTTTCATTAAGGCCTTAATAATTCTTCAGAAGCAAAGGATAACTGAAAAATAAACAATTTCAGAGACCAGAGTCAAAATAAGCCCTGTGTAAAAGAGTGTCTGATATGCCACAAATGGGAACAAGAAAAGGATTGATTAAGGAAATAGGGACAGATCAGTAAACCCCAAGGGATATTAGATGGAGTAGTAGTGACTTCTGCCTTTTGGAACCTCTAGTCCCACTGGAAGTTTTGGAATTTGGGAGATGTGTGTAAACTTGAAAGTTAACCTCTAAACTACCTGAGACATTTTGGTTACACTAAAATTTTGAAACTTTTGGAAAAGCATTAGAAAGTTTTGAAAGACTGCCTCCTTGAAATGACTAGAATCTGAGTTACTGTTGAAAAGATGTTGATAGTAAAATATTCTAGAAATAGTTGGAATGTAGCTTGACATTGTTGAAATGTCTCTCCTCCAGAGAACCTGCTCAACTCATATCTATTGAATAAAGAGTACCAGAACAGGCTTAGCACCGAATGTGTGTGGACAGGAAATGCTCTTTCCATCCACGGGTGGTGAGGTTGGTGAGAGTCATGAGGGAGCTCAACCTGGCCTCTGTGTAGCTCAGGACATGAGCGAGCTGAGTCCCAGTCTTAGCTTAAGGTTGGGGGTTACACTGAAAAGTGATCTTTAATTACACAGTCTGGAAAAGTTCCCTTGGTTGGGAAGTCTCTGAGAGAATGCACAAGTTACATGTGTGTGTAAAACGGGGCACTGAAGAGCTGGTTACTCCATTGCAGCTGGACCTCCCCATCCCGCCACATACACACCCTGCAGTCAATCTATCATCCCTTGTAGGTCCCACAGTTCCATTTTGCAATCAGTTTACATCTCACACCTGGGACTGTTTTCTTGACACTCATCCTGAAGTGACTATATGAAAATAACAATCCCCGAAAGGCCTTTCAAGTTTGGGCTCAAACAATTGGGCATAATTCAAGATGATTGAATGGTAAGAAAAGTACGTGTTTATAGATGGTTAGAGCTGAAAGAGAGTATTTAGTCCAACGTTAGCATTTTTGCAGATGAAGAAACCTGAAGTCAAGAACAACTGAGTAATTAGTTCAAGATCTCACACAGCAACTTCTTGGAACAGGTAGGTCTAGAACAGGAGTCCACTGGCTTTGCTCACTAAACTTGCTAAGCTTCAGACTCATTTTCACAAGTATTCAGAGGGAAAGCTTCAGATTTCAACTTATGGAATATGGCTAGAGTCTGGAATCAGGTCCTGTAACAAAAAGAAAAACAAGATCTGAGAAAATGCATTAAATAGGAAATATTTAACGTCTATTTTCAATTATAATTACTTATCAGGATGAAAGATACCGTCTTGTTTCTTTAGGATCATTGTCAGAGGTCATGTGAATGAGTTCTACAAGATAGCAATCTTCATGCATCTACAACTTACATTTAAAAGAAGGAATCAGGCTTGGTAAATATCTCTGTCTTTTCTAATGAATGCATGGATTTTTATGTAAGCTCAGAAATATTTATCCTTCATAGTATAAGTGCAAACTTGCCCTTAATTAATGAAATTGCTAATTGTTTAGTTTCCTTGGAGGTGAGGACACACTGAATAGGTAGCAGCCTGTTTGGAGACGTGTGCAGTGTCATGACAATTAGAGTTTCTACTTACTGACCTAGGTACACCAGCAAGTGTGACCTCCTACTCCAAACTTACAAGACAGCTGCCAGTGAATAATTGCTTTTCTTTTCTTTTTCTGGTAGACAGACTCTAAATGGTCCCTAACCATCCTGTCTTCCTGGTACAGATGGTCCCCGACTTACGACGGTTTGACTTATGATTTTTTGACTTTACCATGGTGAGAAATTGATACACGTTCAGGAGAAATGGTACTTTGGATTTTGAATTTTGATTTTTCCCCCCGGCTAGTGATATGTGGTATGGTCCTCTCTGGTGATGCTGGGCAGTGAGTGACAGTGGGCACCGCTCCCAGTGAGCCATGAGATGGAGAACGTGAATAATCAATACGCTTACAACCCTTCTGTACCCACACAGCCGTTCTGTTTTTCATTTTCAGCACAATGATAAATTACCATATTCAATACTTTATTATAAAATAGGCTTTGTGTTAGGTGATTTTGCCCAACTGTAGGCTAATGTAAGTGTTCTGAGCATGTTTAAGGTAGGCTAGGCTAAGCTATGATGGTTGGTAAGTTAGGTGTATTAAATGCGTTTTCCACTTACGGATATTTTCAACTTATGATGGGTTTATCAGGACATAACCCCATTGTAAGTGGAGGAAGATCTGTATTCATGTCCTTTGCAATTGAGTCTGAGTAGGACTTGTGCCTTGATTCTAACTAAAAGAATACAGTGAAAGTGATGGGATTTTACTTCCGTGATTACATTGCATAAGACTGTAATTACATCTTGCTAGCAAACTCTGTCTCTTGGTGGCTTTGATGAATCCAGCTGCTATATTGTGAGCTGCCCTATGGAGAATCCCAGTGGCAAGAAACTGAGGGTGGCCTCTGATCAACAACCTTCAGGAACTGAACACTGACCACAATCCCCTGAGCTTGGCACAGATCTTTCTACAGTCAAGCCTTCAGATGAGACCACAGCCCTAGGTGTCATCCAGATTGCAAGCTTATGAGAGACTCTGGAGTAGGGGATCCAGGTAAGATGCTGAACTCCTGCCCCACACAAACTGTGAGATAATAAATGTATGTTGTTTTAACCTGCTAAGTTGGTGGTAATATTTTAGGAGGCAATAGAAAACAAAAATACTTTTCCTTTCTTTTGGCCATAATTACTGTATCCTAATTTTTTATAACCACATAATAATAGAACTAGAGCAATTTATGTCATTCACACACTTAAAGGAACTCTGTGTGACTGTCTGCTCCCTACAATATCACATCTGAGCTTCTTGGTTTAGCCCATTCACCATTAGTTACTGACAATTTTTGCCAGCTTCTTCGCTTATGAGCCTATCTCTTCCCCATTCTCTCTATATATACCTCCATACAACTCCCTCCTTTTTTCTCATTGCTCCTAGGACACCTCACAACTTAAAACCTTTGCACAATTTTCCCCTCTCCCTGGATGTCTTCCTTTTGCATATTCTTCCTTATCTTTTAAAATCTAGTTCAATTATTGCCTCTAGTACAGGTTACCGTGTCCTAACTGTCCCCACAGCACCTCATTAACCTATGTGATACAGTTTACTGCTTTATATTATAATACAGGTGGCAGGGTAATCTTTGATGTCAATTTGGATTTTTGACTTCCAAACTTTCCTCCTTCAAACTCTTTTCAAGCTGGTAGCCATGTTATTGGCATTTCTTTGCTTTGGGAATTATTTTCAGGGGAGAAAGCAGATCTCTGAAGTTATCTGATTCTCTTGTTTGTTTTTTCTTCAAAACCAAACTTATTGAATATATTGTGCTGGATATCTGGAAAAGGGAAAAGAAGAGGAAGGAGTGTCTCTGAAAGAAGTGAAGGAGAGAGTTCCTTGGAGTCGAAAGAGGCAGGAGTCCACTGCAGTGCTCCACTGAGAGGAGCACACCTAGGGAGATAGGAGAGGGTAATAGACCTGGGGAGATTGGTCCCATTCTTGAGATAGAAGCTCAGGCACAGGGCTCTGACTGAAGAGTGTAGATCTCAGGCACAGATTAGAGGCAGCACTGGCTGTGTACAAGAATGTTGGGTGTCACTGTGGCAACCAGGGCATGTCAATGACCCCTGGTTGGAGAGGTCTCCTCATCGGGGGATGGCCCAGGGAACTTCCCGTCTCTGGTGGGGGAAGGGAAAATAATGACTATGATTAAATTTCCCACAATGTGTTGGGGAGGCATTGGCTCTGAGTTAGATTTAACTTTAGTTTTTTTTAAAAAAATAAATTTGATATTTCTTGCATACCTGTTTGTAGATTAAGGTTCATACTAATAAGAATGAGCCATAAGCACAAGAAATATGAAGAAAACTACACCAAGGCACATCATAATCAATTTGTTCAAAACCAGAAATAAGAGGAAAATCTTAAAAGCAGCCAGAGGGGAAAAATGCACACTACACACAGGGACAAAGATAAGGATGACCATGGATTTCTTGTCAGAAACAATGCAAGTGAGAAGGCAGCAAAGTCACATCTTTAAAATGCTGAACAAACAAAATTGTCAGCCTAAAATTCTTCACCCAGGGAAGACATCTCTCAAAAATGAAGGCAAATAAAAAACTAAAAATAGAGTTACCATATGATCCAGCAATCCCACTCCTGGGCATATATCTGAGAAAACCATATCCCAGTGTTCGTTGCAGCACTATTTACAATAGCCAAGACATGGGAGCAACATGAATGTCCATAGACAGAAGAACGAATAAAGATGTGGTACATGTATATAATGGAATATTGCTCAGTCATAAAAAAAGAATGAAATAATGCCATTTGCAGCAACATGGATGGACCTAGAGATTGTCATACTGAGTGAAGTAAGTCAGACAGAGAAAGACAAATATATGATATAGCTTATATGTGGAATCTAAAAAAAATGGTACAAATGAACCTATTTACAAAACAGAAAGAGTCACAAGTGTAGGAAACAAACTTACGGTTACCAAGGGGGAAAGGGGGGGAGGGATAAATTTGGAGATTGGGATAGGCATGTCCACACTACTATATATAAAATAGATAACTAATAAGAACCTATTGTATAGCACAGGCAACTCTACTGAATACTCTGTAACGACGTATATGGGAATAGAATCTAAAAAAAGTTTGATATATGTATATGTATAACTGATTCACTTTGTTGTACAGTAGCAACTAACACAATATTGGAAATCAACTAAAATTGAATTTATGAATCCAATAAAAATTAATTTAAAAAAGAAGAAATAACAAAAGCTGAAAGAATTTATCATCAGCAAGCCCACAGTACACAAGTGTGAAAGGAAGTCTTGCAAGAAGAAGGAAATGACACCATATGGAAATATGGATCTATACCAGTGGTTCTCAATGGGGGTGATTTTGCCCCCTCCCACCCTTGGACATTTGGCAATATCTGGAGACATTTTTGATCATCACAACTTTGCGGGGGGGTGGGTGGGGTGGAAAGGAGGGTGGAAGGCTACTAGCATCTAATGGGTAGAGGCCAGGGATGCCACTAAATATTCTACAATGCACAGGATTCCCAGCCCCTACCCCCAGCAAAGAATGTCAACAGTAATGAGGTTGAAAAACACTTATCTAAACAAAGGAATTACATCGGTAAATGTAAATACTTTTCTTACTATTTAAATCTCTTTAAAAGGTTATTGGCCACTTAAAATAAAATAATAACAAAGTAATGTGGATTTTATAAAAAATGTAAAAGTCAAATATATGGCAACAGCACAGAGGCTGAGAGTTGAGAAATGGAAGACCATACTACTGTATGGTCCTTATACTAGATAAGAAGTGGTAAAATATTATTTAAAGGTAGACTGGGGTAAGTTAAATATGTATATTTTAAACCCTAAAGTAACCATGAAATACCTAAAAGAGGAAAGATGTAGCTAGTAAGCTAGCCAAAGAGATTAAATTAATCATAAAAATAACCAATTAATCCAAAAGAAGGCAGAGATAGAAAAGAAGGAACAAAGGAAAGATAGGAAAAATATAAAAACGAATAGCAATATACTAGATTCAAACCTAACCATTTCAATAATCATTTTAAATTTAAAAGACTCAAACACTGCAATTAAAAAGTTGACATTATCAGATTGGATTTAGAACAAAGACCCAACTATATAGTGCCTATAAGAGGCTTACTTTAAATAAAGACACCAGGAGATTTAAAAGTAGTGGAAATAGATTTTAAAAAATGCTAACACTAATCAAAAGAAAGTTGAGGTAGCTATATTAATATCAAACAAAGTAGACATCATAGCAAAAATATTATTAGGTATAAAAAAAGGTCATTTCATAAAGGGGTCAGTTCTTTAGGCAGGCATAACAATTCTCAACATTCATGCTCCTAATAACAGAGCTTCAAAATGCATGAGGCAAAAACTGGTAGTATTTCAAAGAGAAATAGATAAATTCATGATTATAGTCAGAGATTTTAATACTGTTCTCTCATTAACAGACGGAACAAGTAAACAGAAAACCAGTAAGGATATAGAAAACTTGAACACTTGTTCGACTAACATGACCTAATTGACATTTACAGAGCACTCTACCCCAAAACATCAGAATACAAATCCTTCTCAAGTGCACATAGAACATTTACCATATTCTGGGCTGTAGAACAAGTTTAAAAAAGTGTTCAAGTCATTCAAAGTGTGTTCTCTGACCATGATGGAATTAAATTAGAAATCAGTAACAGAAAGATCTCTGGAAAATCCCCAAATGTTTTGAAACCGAAGAATGCACCTGCCTGTCTCTTGGACTAGTGGGAAGTATTAGGTCACATTTTTCTTCTGCTTGAGATTTTAATAGATAAAACAGTAAAGATATCAGGATGATTTAGATTCAGCCTTGCTTACCCAGGAATAGTGGAAGGAACAGTTTGATTCCCAGTGGTCTTTGTAGTCCAAGGTCTTTACACACATACAATAAAATTACATAAACTCTTAGAGAGGAAAGAGCTAATTTAAATTTCTAAAGTGCATTATTATATTATATTTAAAGACAAATATAATTTCATTGCCTTCGAACCATATATATGATTATTTAGCCAACTGTTTCAGGTAGCATACTTTGAGGGTTTATTTTTAACAACATATATAAAGTATGAATATAAAAATGTTTTGATGCTTTGTAATTCATATGTTGTTTATAAGTTTGCTTTAGAGAATAAAAAAGAATGTTTATAGGTAAACGGATGCTTCTAATCTGGACATATAGTTTATGTATAAGTAATTTGTTCTTTTAAATACAAGAAGTATAAGTAAATATTTCATTTTCCCAAAATGACCATAACAATATTTCCATTCCAATTTTTTTTCCCCAGACCTTTGACATTCCTCCCAAGAAAAGGTGGAGTCTGATTCCCCTCCTTTTGAATGTGGCTGGCTTTAGTAACTGGCTTCTGATGAATAGATAGGGATGGAAATAATGCCATGAGATTTCCAAGGCTGGGTCACAAAAGGTAGTACTGCTTCCACCTGGTTTTCTCTCTCTTAAGATGTGTGCCCTTAGAACCCAGCCCCCGTGCTGTGAGAGAGTCTACATGGAGAGACTCCATGGAGGTGCCCACGTGGACAGGAACCGAGGCCCTTAGCTCACAGCCAGCATCAACCCCCAAACATGTGAGTGATGGAGATTTCAGGTGACTGGCCGTCAGCTTCAAGTCTTCCAGCTGAAGGCCCAGACATCATGGATCAAGGACAAATTGTTCCCACCGTGGTCTGTCTAATTCCTGACCCTCAGAATCTATGGGCTTAATACGTAGTTTTTTTATGCCACTGATTTTTAGGGTAACATATAACAGTAGCTATTGGAAGAGCAGTACCACTTTATTTACTTACCAGGTTGTTTAATAAGCCCATTTTATTTCAAGTTTTCTATAAAAAATTGCATATTTTGAATATGTATTCTTAATAAAGATTTAGTACACACTGTTTCTATATGGAAAGAATACATGCAGTAACTGTAGGCATGGTTATTCTTGTATAATTTGATATATTCCTGAATATCTCATTGAATGGAGAAATAGTACACATGGATATCAGAAAAAGCCCTAATCTATCCTAGACCAATGTATGGGTAGATCACAAATCTCAGGAATAAGGCCAGATCCACTATGGAATTTTACCACCACAGTCCTGGAGCCGGGTGGGACTGGATTAAATCCCAATTCTAGTGCTTAGCAACTGTGTGTACAAGAATGAGTTCTACAATGTCTCTGAACCTTAATTTCCTCATCTGTCTTTTGGGGATTATAATAGCACCAATCTTATAGGATTGCCGTAAGGAATAAATAATATAATGCACACAGTAGGCGCTCAATAAATGTTAGCTACTAGGGTTATGTGTATGAAATCTGTCCTTCTAAATACACGCCTTGTCATACTACCTTAATTTCCAAATCTGGAAAATTTCCCCCAGTGACCCACTGCTGGGGAGAGCTTGTAAAACTGACTTTTACAAGAATTCGCTGTGGCTGTTAACTGGGGCGACTTCCCAGAGACTGATCACTACTGTTGCCCCTTTTGAACACCCCTGGAGCACAGCAAACTGTCCCCATAGGACCCCAGGCTAATGTCCACCAGCTCCCAGGTAGGCTGACACGTGCCTTAATGAATTTCAGTTCGGTCCAGAGATTCACTACTCCTGCCTTGTCTCACAGAGAGAAACACAGGAACAATTTTGCAGGGTGATAATTTCCCGCAGACTTTTTGAGAAGTTCCACTGTTTGTTTTGGAAAACAGTGAGGGTAAAATAAAACCCAAAGATTTGCTTTTCTCCTCTGACAGTCTGTCTGGGTTGACTCAGTGGCACCTGCTTTGGGGACATGCCCCCGTCTCTCTCCCTCAGCCCTTCCAGGGAGAACAGTCTTGTGTGATTTTAATGTGATCATGTCTTTACCATGTGGTCTATCAGCTGTCACTGTCAGTGTGTTCAAGAGTGTCTAGAAGGGGTTTTAATTGGCAAGATCTTTAGCAAAATTTGCAAATTAGTGATCTACCGGCTGATGTTATGACAATGTCTAAACACTATCGGTGCCATTTTAAAATAATCTTTCATCGATACAACATTCATCTTAATTAGCCAGAAAATGTTGATCCCAAAGGAAGCTGCCTACAGTGTTGTGGATTCAGCACGGGGTTATGGGACAGCTTGCTGAACTTGATTTCTTTGGAAAAAAGATGGAGATTTATTGAAGTTGTTTACATTTTACTCAACTTATGAGGTGCTGGTCAGTGTCCTGAATATTTGGAATGTAGACACAAGGATTCAGATGGAAAATACCCTTCTTTCTGATGGGGAGGCAGGGTATGAGTATCAGCCTGAGAGTCCTGACAACTGGGTTTTAATCCCGGATCAGCCAGAATTTGTTTGTATGACCCTGGGAAAGACCAAGAACAGTTACATGTGATGGAGTATTTATTTTACACCAGGTTCCCTAACATCCACTTTATTGTTGTTGTTGTTCTTTGTAACAATAATACAAGGTGAAAACCATTAGCATCTTCATTTTAGAGATAAGGAAACAAACTGAGGTTCAGGGAGTGGAGTAATCTTGCCATGGTCATGGCCATGCAACTAGCAAGTGGTAGAGACCCAGGTCTCTCTGGCCTAAACTTTGAGCTCTACAGACCCATGAGTTAATCTGTCATGGAAATTTCCTTCATATTCACAAGTCTAGATTTTCTCATCTGTATAATGCAGCAATTGGACTAGATGATCTTTTGCTTATAGTTCAAAAAGAGTAGGACTGTAGTTCAGAAAGAGTATGACTCTTTGTAGCTTACATATCTGGATTTATGGGTGGTTCTTGTTCTATTGTGGCTGACATTCTCATGAAAACTGACAGGTCCTTGTAGTATCCTTGGGAGGGTGTCAAATTAATGCTCTGATGCTGATTATCTGAAGTGGATTAGCAGCCCTTGCGAGGACCATTTTTGTCCAGGTTAGAGCTGAACTGTACATGACAACTCTTCTCACTAGCTTGTAGACATGAATCGCGCCAGCCAAAAAGGCCACCCTTTTCTTTCATTGCAGTGATATCAGCAAGCTCCTGGCGGTGCTCAGCACCCTCTGGGTGCCTATCAGTATTTACTGAGACTTCCTGATTAATATCCGTCATAGTATATCAGCTTGGGGTCATTTAATTTAAATCGGAACAAATTCTTAATTCTATCCAACTGCAGAAAAATACATCAGTGAATATTTTCCTGGTACGAATTTCTGCCCCAAAGCATGAAATTCAGTACAAACTCAGCCCAGGCTGCAGGATGGAGATGGCAGATGGCTGTTAAAAAGACCCCTTGCTTGGCTTTTCTCTCATAAAAATAATTTATGACCTGACGCCCTGAACTTCCGATCGTGGGCTTCGCGGGCACGCTGACGGTTCTCTCCCACATTGGTAACTACCTTAAGCTGCCTCTATGACAGCATTATGCTTGGCAGTAGCCTTAAAATATCATGAAAGGGGATCGTTGAGATCACTTGGCGCTTCACACAGTGTTGTTATTATTTAGAGACGACTCTGGGAGATGGATTGTCAGAATTCGGGACTTCAAGTCTCTTTAAGGTTCAAAGCATGAGCTGAAGTTTCTATACTCTCCAGGCTTCGTTTGTAAAATGAAAATGATAAGGCCTGCTTTTCAGAGATACTGGGCAAGTACATGAAACTGTGACTGTGGAAATGCCTGGTACGATGTGGGTGTTTGCTGTTCATCATTACCATGGCAAGGAAACTGAGGATCCCTTTATGTATACTATACCGATTTTTGAAATGTATTCTTAAATTTTAGGATTCCAGGAGATTTTCATGTACTTTGAAGGACCTCAGGTTTCTAGGTCTCTGATGTGGCTCTGGGAAATATGAGATCCAACTATTCAAACAAATTCACTACCTTCCTGATGAAGGCATAATTCTGTACATCTCTACCCTCCATCTCCCCCAAGCCCCACCATCAGAAGAGAATTTTTTTATTGTTGTTGTAGTTACTATTGCTGTGTAACAAATCACCCCAATTTTACGGTGCTAAGTACCAATCATTTTATTATGCTCATAGATTCTGTGGGTCAGGGATTTGGGCAAGACACACAGAGATGGCTTATTTCCTGTTCCTTGATGTCTGGGGCATGGGCTGGGTAGATATGAACCAGTGGGGGTGGGCTCCCTTGGGGTGCTTAGTCCCGCAGTGGAAATCTCATGTTAGTATATCCGCCTGGAGGGGGTCTAAGCGTCCCACCTGTTCTCTGGTTACCAAGCATCTAGGGAAATGAGTTTTCTGGCTGCATTAGTTTCCTAAGGCTGCTGTAACAAGTTGCCACAAACTTGATTGCTTTATCGGCTCACAGTCGGGAGGCTAGAAGTCCAAAATCAAGGTGCTGGCAGAATCATGCTCCCTCTGAAGGCTCTAGGGAAGAATTCTCCCTGCATCATCTTAGTTCCTGGTGGCTCCTGGCGATACTTGGCTTGTGTGTACATAACTCCAGTTTCTGCTTCCATTGTCACTTGACCCTCCCCTGTATGTCTGTGTCTCTGTGTCCAAATCTCCCTCTCCCTTCCCTTATAAGAATCGGAGTCATTAGATTTAGGGCCCGTTATAAATCCATGCTGATTTCATTTTGAGATGTTTGGCTGACTACAGCTGCAAAGAACCAGCTAAGGTCAGATTCTGAGGTTCTGGGTGGACATAGATTTTGGGGGGACAGTATTAAACCCACTGGTTTCTGCCTTGGGAAGTCCTGAAATTTCCCAAACAGAGCAAAAAAGCTGGGCAGCCACAAAGCATCATAAATATCCAACTCACGTGCTTTGAAGTAGGACAAGATAAGGGAAGAGGGGGTGATGCAGGGCCTGGGTGGTGGTCAGTCTCCTTTAGAATCTGTGGTCAGGGGAGGCTTCTCGGCAGAGGTAACGTTATTAAGAGAGTTTTGAATGCAGTGGAGAAGTGAGGGATGTGAAAAGTTTTGGGAAGAACTTCCCAGGTGGACAGAATCACAAATATCAAGATGCCGAGGAAGGAACAAGGTGGTAGGTTTTGAAGAACAGCCAGGAGGCCAGCGTGGCTGGAATGGGCATGAGGGAGATGGGAAGAGATGAGTTTGAGGTGGGAAATGAAGTGCAGACCTTTATAAAACCTTGGGCCTCGTTTTAAGGGTAATGAAACACCAATGGGAGTTTTTGATCATGAGAGCAGGCTAATTATTTTTTTTAATATTTATTTATTTATTTATTTAAAATTGAAGGATGGTTGATTTACAGTGTTTCAGGTATACAGCAAAGTGATTCAGTTAAACACACACACACACACACACACATATATATATATTCTTTTTCAGATTCTTTTCCATTATAGTTTATTATAAGATATTGACTATAGTCCCCTGTGTTATACAGTAGGTCTTTGTTGTTTATCTATTTTATATATAGTAGTGTGTATCTGTTAATCCCAAATTCCCAATTTATCCCTCCCCCGCTTTCCCCTCTGGTAACCAAAAGTTTGTTTCCTATGTCTGTGAGTCTATTTCTGTTTTGTATATAAGTTCATTTGTATCATTTTTTTAGATTCCACAGAGCGTGGTGCCTTGGACAAGGGTGGTGGTCACAGTGAACACGATGAGACTAGGAATGGGGTGTATTTTGAAGGTAGAGCTGATGGATTGACAGTGGAGTGTGGGAGAAAGGAAAGAATCAAAAATGAATCCAAGGTTTTGGCCAGAGCACCTGGCCAAATGATAGGACTACTTTCTGAGCTGGGGAAGACCAAGACCTAGTGGGATTTGGGGGTACAGTGGGAAACTAGGAGTTCAAGTTTTGCTACATTAACTTTGGGAGCCCCATTAAATATTCAAGAGGATGAGCAACCCACTGGATTTTGAGTCTGGAGCTTAGGAGGGAGGTTTTAGAGTGGGCAGCCATCGGTACATCAGTGGTATGTAAAAGCATGGTGCTGAGTGAGGTCACCCAGAGAGAGTGTGGAGAAGGAGGAAGGGTGGGCAGGACCAGGGCCTGAGTTATTCCAGCATTTGGCGGTCAGCAAGATGCCTTGAGGGTCTACACCCCTGCTGGTAGTGTCTAGAGCCCTACTTCAACTCCTCATGACGGCCCATATTTGCAAGATCCCTTTTCATGGGTCCTGGCAGTTTCAGTGTCTTGGTTTTGAGATCAGTTCAATGGCCAAAACTTCTTTGGTTGCACTTTACTCATATCTGAATGCTCCGGAGCAGGAAGCACGTTCCTCCTAAGTCCCATCTGCTATGTTCTTGTTCTTGACTTGCGGATTTGCTCTGTGTACCTGGAGACAAATGAGGCTCAGATGGCTGAATGGGTCTTTCTTCTCTGATTCAAGGGCTCATCCCTCCTTCTGCATCCCGGTCTGCTCAGGACGTATGGCAGGAACAGCCACTGCACCTGCACCAGCACTTGCTCTCACATACCCAGCTGTCTGGGGCTCACCTAAGAACACCTGTTAACCTTTCCTTTGAAAAGCTGACCATTGATTTCTAACTTCAAAGGCTTCAAATCTCATAGGGGAAACCTTTAAGGTATTTATCTGACCCCAAGTGCCCACATTTCAAACAGCATTAAGTTGGCCTGGATTTTATCTTTTGCTTTTGGATGTTTTGCAATTTGGTGACAAGAGAGAACTGGGGAAGCTCTGGGGGCGGGGAGGTCGAGACGCCTGATTCCACTAGCCACTGACTCCACTCCCACCACCCGATCCAGTTTATGGAAGCTGAAACCAGACCTATTGAAAGCCTTGATGGATGTGACATGTGGGGCAGGTGGGAATCAGTTAGGAAGAAAGGAGCAGTGGAGCTTGGGGAACAATGCATGTTAAAATGGGACCCACAACACGCTGAATGTTGCAAACGCTTCATCATATTCCTGTGAGCCATTTATGGAAAACCTGGTTTATTCTCCCATCGCGGCAAAGACGTACACTTCTCTTGGCAACACACACATACGCACATGCACACAGCCCCGACCCCACCCACAGCCTTGCTTCATACCAGGTCTTTGCCAACACTGACTTCTTACTAAGTGCCTCTGATTTAGGATGAAAGAATATATAAGAACAGGAACTTTTTTTTCCGAGCATGAGAGAACTTCATGTCTGTAGAATATGTACTGACTTGCATTCACACATCAGTATATACCACAACACAATTCCCTCCAGCTCAGAGCAGGTTGCAATAGAGCCTTGGAATTGAATGAGCAGTGCCTGAAATTTTATCCCATGACCCAGTGGAATCCCATCCAAACTCAGTCTTATTGCCTGTATAAAACAACTTTGATGATTCTTAAGTTTCTCTCGGAAGCAGTAGATTCCAGCAGATAACTTCCTAATTCCTCTGGTTTTGTTATCAGTGTGGCTTCCCTCCATCTCTCACTTTCCAACAGCTAGACTTTCTCTATAAACTGCCATTTTCCCCTTTTTAATCTGCCTGTTTCTTCCTCTCCATGTTTAAAATGTAAAGTTCCATCGTATCTGGACAGCAATAACCTCTTTTCCGTTCCCCTACTCACCTCCCCACCCTTTCCATGGACACAGCAGCACCATGTTTCTTTTGTCCGCCTTGTGCATTAATGACTGTCAGCTGGACAGTGAACTTGAGCTATTCCCCCAAACAGAGGAAATCCAGCCTTGGCCCCAGGCTGGAGTGCTGGAGACCCAGTTGTGACTGGAGATTTATAGTCACTCCCCCCGCGGAGATGTCTTAAGAGGCCAAAAGAATTACTCCCTTTAGCAGGCACCCCAAGCCCCTGTGACCCCGTATCAGTGCCCTTGGCTGTATATTACGGCTCACTGACTCCGTGGGACCACCGGCATGGGGATCCTCAAGTGGTGCTCCTCCGGCTCCCCACTGTTCCTCTCTTGCCTTGCTTATCACACAGGGGCACGGGGGGTCAGCTGTTTCCCTGGATCCTCCGTCAGGGCTGGGACTGATGGACTTACTGCTGCATTCTAGTGTTTAGCACAAAGACTTGCACATTCACGCACTCAGCCTGTTTTTGCTAAATTCATTCATTCATGTGGTTACTCATTTGCGAATATTTATTGCCTGTTCTACCCAGACTTTGTTCTAGGTTTTGATTAAATGAAAAAATGAGCAAAAGTGAGTGGAATTGCTGCTGTTCCCTCATGCTGCTGCCCTTTCGTGGTCCTCTTGCAGTTTATTTCAGTTATTTCCCTTGGTTAATTAACAAACTAATGAACTGTTGCAGGGTATTTCAGTGGTGAGCGCTGAGAAGTGGCTATGTCATAAGTCCAGTGGCTCTTCTCCTCAAAACTCTTCCCTTCATCTCCATCTCTACCTCTATGTCTGTCTTTCTCATCCCTATTCTATCCTCATTCCTATCTGGAATGCCTGGTGACTTGGCAGAGTAAAAGGAAAGGGACAGAAACTAAATTACATAAGGACACCACGGCGTCCTGGAGAGAGAGTATATTCTGTGAGAAAAGTTGACGTCCTGGAGAGAGAGTATATTCTGTGAGAAAAGTGGACGCCGACTCCACAGGAGGGTCTGAGAATGTGAGGGGATTAGGGAGGTCTCTCTGAGCCCCATACCCTTTGCTCTCCACAGTTCAGCTAAGGGAACTCTTTAACAGAGTGTTATGGACTGAATGTATGTGTGCCTCCCAATTTCACATATTGAAACCTAACCTCAATGTGATGGTATTAGGAGATGGGGCTTTGGGAGGTGATTAAGTCATGAGGGTGGAGCCCTCAAGAATGGGATCAGTGGCCTTATAAAAAAAGACTTGAAGAGATCTCATGCCCCTTCCATCATGTAAGAACTCAGAGAAGTGGAAAGTGGGCTCTCACCAGACACTGAACTTGCGGCACCCTGATTTTGGGCTTCTAGCTTCCAGAATCATGAGAAATAGATTTCTGTTGTTGATTTGTCACTCAGCCTGTGGTATTCCTTTATGGCAACCTGAATGGACTCAGACACAGCAATACATGGAGTGGGGGTGGACATTTCCCTTTCTTTTATAAGTAGCTTCTCAGCTACTTCTTAGTGGTAGGCTGTTGCTGGACCCCAAGGACAAGAGCATCCATGTGTGGGATGATGGACCCCAGAGTGGAGCAAGGAGCAGTTTGACTCCTCAGGAGGTTTGAGATGGAGTCTTCCAGAGATGGCTAAGACGGTAGGAGGAACTCATCATAGGGACATAGGCTCTGGAGCCATACTGGCAGGGGTTAGCGGGGTAGTGGAAATCATTATTAGTGTGACTGTGACATCTGTACACCCAAAGGCAGATAGATACTGAGCACATTTTTGTTCCCGGCCTTTCAGATCGATTCTGTTTACACAAGCACTCACCTCTGTGGACGGGCCCAGGGTGGAACCACACACAGGCCAGTGTCTCTGGCCTTGATTCTGTTTGCTACCTCACTTGCCCATTTCAACCTGCCCTTGCTTCCTTTCATCCTCACTGGCTCCCTAACTCTATTCGCTGACTCTCAGTCCCACCTGGATGTGGTTGCCCATTTGGGAAGATTATTTTCTAACTGTTGAAAGTATGCCACTGTAGGGATTGGGTCTCCCGCATCTGAATCCAAACAGCCCAGGGCAGGTGAGGAGCCCTCCTGGCCTGGCCTCCTGATACCTGGGGACTCTGCTGTGCCCTGTCCTAGCAGGTGCAAAGCATTCGCTCATTCTTTTCCTCACTTGCAAATGTAGTTTCCCCATTGAAAGGAGCAGATGCATTCTTCTGAGCATCTCAGTCTTAGTAATTGATTTGCCTTAATAAATTGTTTCTCTTGGATGAATTTGCCATTTAAAGGTGAAAAAAAAAGCATGGATAACCCCCATCTTGTAAATCTCTGCAATGACCATTTTAGGCAGAAGTGACAGACTTGTGGGAGAATGCTTTTCAGCTGGGAGAGAGCATTTAGAGGACGCTTATAATCAATATTAACATGTATGAATCACTGGGAATCCTGCTAAAAATGGAGATTCTGATTCAGAGAGTCTGGAGTAGAAACTGAGATGCTACTTTTCTAACCAACCCCCAGGCAATGATGCAGTTCTGACGCCACACTTTGAGTGACCAGGCCTTAAATCACTAATGACACCTGGGCAAAGTTCTCTTTCTGCCCCCGTGGTGTCTTCTCACGATCCAAGCAATGAAATCCCTATCCAAATGTTGAATGAGCTTATTAGCTTGGCTATTTGAAAAAGGAAGGGAAGTTTCTTATAACTGAAAAGGAAATCATTCCAAACTGGAGTTCAGTTACATAAACAAAGTTGTGTGAATGATGTTCTTGTTTTCCTACGACTGGTATTAATACTGTTTCAAAACTGCTGCAAAGATGGCACGGGAAGCTGCTCTGTGTGTGTGTGTGTTGGGGGAGAGGTGGACATCCTTACTACCAATAATACCCTGTGCAGAAATCATGCCTTTAATCAGAGAAATTTAAAGATAAGCTAGGTCTCTGAGGTGGAGCGGGGTTATGAGAATTGACAAAAGTTAAAAACAATAGACTTTTGCAGAATCAGAGTGGGGACCACTGCTGCCTCATCTCCTCTTCCATTTCTCTGGTCAGCTGAGTGGTCATGGGGGTATTTGCCATCTCACCAGAGAGCCCAGCTGTCTGCCCAACCTCCATCAGATGGCACCACCCGGCTCTCTTTTGGGGCAGCTGTGGGAAGGGAGTGGAAGGAGTTTGGGTTTTTCCCTCTGAGTTTGTTGCCCAGGGTGTCCTCTGGGTGATGCTAGAAGATAAGTTCTTGTCATTACCAGAGCAATGAGACTGTCCCCTGCTGTCCCCAGCACAGGAACCCAGGCACAGGCTCAGGGCACTGAGTTAGGCCCCATGGGGAATGCAAAAGGTGAAAAGAGCAGGTTCTCACCACGGCAGGGCTTATAAGGTAGCTGGGAAGGGAAGAGCCCCAGCTCTGAGATCACTAACCACATCCAGCAGGAAATCATAAGTTCCAAGTGAGTGATACAACCATAAGGATGTGGGCTAACGGGGGCGGGGGGAAAGTTAAGTGAGGTCATCAGAAAGGCTTCATCAAGAAGGTAGTAGTTGGGCTTCCCTGGTGGCGCAGTGGTTGAGAATCCGCCTGCCGATGCAGGGGACGTGGGTTCGTGCCCCGGTCCAGGAGGATCCCACATGCCACGGAGCGGCTGGGCCCATGAGCCATGGCCGCTGAGCCTGCGCGTCCGGAGCCTGTGCTCCGCAATGGAAGAGGCCACAACGGTGAGAGGCCCGAGTACCGCAAAAAGGAGAAAAAAAAAAAGAAGGTAGTAGTTGAGTTCGTCCTGGAAGGGAAGGGAGAAGTAAATATTGCCTGAGAGGTCTGAGATAGTACAGCCACTGAGAACATCCTCTTCCCAAATCCCTTTCTGGGAATGGCTTGGGGAGAAGAGGAAAGCGGTGCATTGATCTATTCTGATGATAGAGGTTGCCAATGGCCCTAGCTGTGGCTGACCTGAATGCCTTTAGCGAAAAGCAAGCTTGGAATGCACAGCACACCTTGCCAGAAGGATTCTGTTTCTTGCTAAACACTACTCAGGATCAGGTATAGATCAGGATAGAGTTAAACTCTACCTTCGTTATTTTCCTAAAAGCGTGCTTTCTGGGGAGATGCTCTAATCGGGCAGCCCAAGTTTCTCTCTGTACTTCAGGAGACCCTTTAACACCTGACTTTCAGCTTTAAAAACTGTCATTTATATTTTAAACTCCAAGCATTCAATTATTTATTTATTTATTTGCGGTACGCGGGCCTCTCACTGTTGTGGCCTCTCCCTTTGCGGAGCACAGGCTCCGGATGCGCAGGCTCAGCGGCCGTGGCTCACAGGCCTAGTCGCTCCGTGGCATGTGGGATCTTCCCGGACCAGGGCAGGAACCCGTGTCCCCTGCATCGGCAGGCGGACCCTCAACCACTGCGCCACCAGGGAAGCCCCAAGCATTCAATTTTTTAAACATCAGTAGATACAGAATAATAATGGCAGTGCTAGAAAAACTCCACAATGATCTTTAAAAGAAAATAAACACTAGAGCTTTTTTTTTTAATTTTAAACTTTAAGCTTCACATTTCAAAGTTTTATCAAACTGCTCCCCTCACCCCCATAATTTAAAGCATTGTTTTCCAAGGGAAATTTAATAATAAGAGCCACCATGTGTTTCTGCTTAATTTTGGAAGCCTGTGTTATGCAGTCAAAGATTCTCATTTGAAAATAATTCCTGTCCTTATTCTAAAACTACCAGGGGAATAAAATTTGAAAAACATGTTGCAGCTCTCAAGTTTATGTTTTGCCTAAAGCCAAGCAGTGCTGGAAGATCAAAGTTTGTAGTGGAGATCTGAAGTTAGAACCACTGCCTTGCAAGGTTCTCACAAACCAAGAGCCGGGGACCAGCAGCCGTTTGGCCAGGTCCTCTGGTAATTAGCTCTGGTGTAGATGGAGTCCCCTGCCCCTCCCCTGGGCAGGGCCCAGGCCTCAGGGCCCCAGTCACCTGGGAAGCAGATCCCCATAGAGATGGGGTGGGCAGGTATTTTTAGTCCATTGGTGTGCCCAGTATAGGCCTCCTGCATTCCACAATTTGCATATGGGAGGAGCAGGAAGAAACACTGTCTGTGCTTGCCCCACTCAAGGGATATTTGTCAACATGACAGATTCATCTTATAAAGTTTAAGGATGGGCAAACTGGGGCATGTTTGCTATTCTCAAGCTGCCACTTGTTCTCTCTTAAAAAATGAATATAGGTATATGTACGTGTATATGTATATGTTTGTGTATGCATGTATGATTGTATGTTATATATATTTTATGTATAATATATTTTACATATTTTTTTTCTTAAGCCCTAAAGCCGTACTCCCCTATCCCTTATCAAATCTCTAACTTGACTCTTCTAAGCCTTTGTAGAATTGAGTGTAGATTGTGATTTCTTAAAGCACCAGAATGTCGTTCAGGGGTAGCAGGAGAACTTCCTAAGACCATCTACATCTCTCTCTTCACTTGCTCTGGGAAGTTCTATTTGCTGGTGGTGAGACCAGCTCAAGGGTCCAATTGTACTCTCAAAATGTTATGATTCAGAAATCATAGGCATCCAAGTCGGTGTGTGACTCAAACATAAATGCGGCTCCTTACTGAAAACGTTCCCAGCCTTGCACCACTGAAAATGAACTTGACCTTCAAATGCCCCTTGGGCTAGCCAGAAACAAAAGCTGAACTTTGGATGGCTGGCAAACGATGATGGGAAGCCCAAGCCTCTCCCCCTGCTGATGTGATCTGCTGGAATCCCGCTGATGGCAAGTGTTCCAGGGAACATTCCCCAATGTGGTACTGGTACCATCGAGGTTTCCTGCGGACTGCCGTTCTCCTGGCAGCTGTTCAAGGAGAAGCATGTGAAGCAGTTGCTTATTTTCAAACCGAGCGAGCTCCCTACCACTTCTCAATTACAGAGAGACAGTTTTTCCACAGAGCCTTGGTTTTCCAATGGCTTCTAACTTTGCGGTTCTTGATACACTTTCTTTGTGCTGTTGATAACAGGAAAAACAGGTAAGCTGCTAAGTTTCACTCAAGCTGTCCACTTAGCTATTTTTACTCTCAGTAAGCTGAATCAGCTCCCTGTATACCTTCCTTAGAAGAGAGGAGATCAGCTCCTTTTGAACAAGAGGCGATAGGAAGTGCATTCCCCTTTGCCATAGATGCTTACCCAATTCATCCAGAAAGTTTTGTGCAGTGACCTCAGGAGAAACAGATCCCTTTCTCGCAACTGAGTTCTGAGTTTCACAACTCACCCGACTGACGTAGCCCAGTTAGCCAAAGCCTCTCTCTATAGTGCTAGAAACCAGGACTAGACTCCAGTTTTGGGTGAGAATGACACATTATTTTGATCCCTCTCTACCTCTTCAAATTCCATCCCTTAAAGCTGTTTGAGGTAGACCTCTTAGAGTTGATGGTAGAAAGGTTAAGAATTTGGGGGCTATTGGGATGGAATGAGTATATTTTGCCTGCAAGAAGACATGAAACTGCAGGGTGTTGGGGGAGGAACAGAGTGTTATGAGCTCAGTTGTGTCCCCCCAGAGTTCATAAGTCCCAAGCCCCAGCACCTCAGAATGTGACTGTACTTGGAGACAGGGTCTTTAAAGAGGTAATTAAGTTAAAATGAGATCATTAGAGAGGGTCCTAATCCAATATGACTGATGTCCTTATAAGATGGGAAATTTGGACATAAAATACACATAGAGGGAAGACAATGTATGAAGACACAGGGAGAAGACAGCTGTCTGCAAGCCAAGGAAAGAGGCCTCAGAAGAAATCAATCGTGCTGACACTTTGCCCTTGAACTTCAAGCCTCCAGAAATGTGAGACAATAAATGTCTGTTGTTTAAGCCACCTAGGCTGTGGTATTTTGTTACGGCAGCCCCCGCCAACTACACCAGCTTTTGGCATGATACAACGTTGCACCAAAGAGAGCTATTACACATACCTGCTCTCTAAAATGTTCCTGAATGGGTGTTCCTAGAATGATAGGAAATAAACAGAACCCATTGTGTTGGGTGTATTTTATTAAGCTACCTCTTTGGGGGATTCATTAAAGAAAGAGGAAAGGGGACTGATGTACGCTGAGGACGTGACATTGTGCAGCTTTTATTGTGGGAGAAAAAAGCACGACACCACCAAACTGGCAACTTCTCACAATACCAGGTGCGTTACAGATTGGTGTGTGGGCTTTTGTGAATTGGTTGCATATAAATGAGGAACATTTAAATAAAAAGGAGATCTAGAAACTTTCACTAGTTTGGGGCTTTTATTTATAGCTACTTGTGCACAGGGTTTACTTCCCTTACCCTGTTTTGTGTTATGACAATCTAACAGGCTTTTGTATGAAGTGCTCTTGGTTTCGGCATTCAGATAGGGGGCCGCAAGCACCTCCCTCATGTGAAAAATGAAAAGAGTGACCTGAGAAAATGGGGATGCTGAGAAACCTGGTTTGGTGGAGGTGTGATTCAGTGGGAAGAGAAGGGACTAAGCATTGGAAGCCTGTGCTTAATCCCAGCTGGAGGAGGACCATCAAGGTGATATTGGCACATTCTTTCTAGGGTCAAGGTGCGTGATTCTCAGCTCCAAATGAAGGTCTGGGCCAGAGGAAGTTTCTGGTCACTTCTCGCTCTGCTTCTAGGAACTCGGAAGGTCAAGAGCCAGTGGCAGTCATGACTTTTGGAGTGGTAGAGCAGAGTCCCCACCTGGCCTGTCTGACCTCCCCATTCAGCCAGGTGACATTATCCTCTTCTGAAACAGGGTCGGGGCCATCCAGCCGATGCCATTTCCCCACCCTCCCCCTTCCGCTCCCCACTGTTCCTTCTTCACCTTCTCTGCTCAGATGTTTGCTGTTCAGTGTCATTGTTTTAGCTCTGGGAGCTACTCACAGGGTAGTAGTTTTTAATCCTGCAGCCTTGTTTTGGGGTCTTTTCCTTGCCCATTCTAGGAAGACCTGATGTAGAGGATGTAGTGTCATCTTGCATTTACTCACTTCCTTGTCTCCGAATGGACCAGTGATACCCACGGGAGAGCTGCTGGACAGTGCCAAGGGAGTGATGTCTGCAGCACAGGGAGCCCAGAGGAAGGACTCATGTGTTAGGTTTCTTCCCCTTTGGCAAAACTTTTTTGGCTAATTATCCTCTCCATGTGTTAGCACTCAGTAGGTGCAGTCGCATGATGCCAATTGCACGTCTTAGCTCCACAACTAGATGGTAAACTCCAGGTTAAGCTCATATCAGATCTGATTATATTTTGACTCACTCCAAGTTACTGTTTTGCACAGCGCATAGTAGGCCCTCAAAAATGATTATTGATTGATTGATTATTGGCCCATGGTCGTCGCTAAAGGGCTGTACCTTCAATGCCTCTCTGGTTGCAGGGACTCTCTTAGGATTTGGTCAGTATTAACGTTCATTCTCAGCGTTGATTCAAATCAGCGTCTTCTCTGAGCCTTCCAAGCACCTCCCTTTGCCACATGGACATTTTAGACTCATTTCTAAGATGTTCACACATATTAATGGAGTATTTACTTATCTTCAGACAGATGTGACAGTGCTCAGCGTGCATCTGAACTCAGACACTGAGTGTCAATTGTAGGTGAAATCGGCCCATATCAAAACAGCCCTTTGTTAATGATGTTAGAGAGAAAACTGAGCTCCAAGGCATGGCAGAATGAACCCACTCTGATGGTCACAGGGATGCAATGATTTTCTAGGAAGTATATATCCAAACAAATAGGATCATAAGGGTACAATCAAATTTGTATCTTTCCAAAGGTTGTAGGAAATAAACCCATAAAAAAGTGATGCTATTCAGTGGAAATTTACAGAACATATGAGTTTGGGGAGAAGTCTGGGCAATATTAGTGTTCAGTGAAATTGCTCTTATTTCCTGGGGCCCCCTTTTGGAGAAGAGTGGCCAGGCCTGTGAGCAGATTTGGGCCGATGCTCCTTGACTTAAGGCTGAGGGAACTGGGGATGTTTAGCATGAGGAAGAGAAAATTCTGGGTTACAAGGTCACAGTCTTAAAATATCTGAGGGATTGTCATGTGAAAGAGGAAATGTACTTCTCTAGGGAGGCACCCACTGGCAGAACTACAACCTGGGGTAAAAGGGGCAAGAGGAAAGATTTTTTCCCAACATTAGGCAGAACTTTCTAACAATGAACTCTGAATGTGCTGAAGCAGAGATGGAATAATTGGACAGGATTAATGTCGAGTAGGGGGTTGAGGTCAGAAGACCACCAAAGCCCCTTCCCATCCCAGACTTTACGATTCTTTACATCTGTGTCCATGATTTTAAAGAAAGGACTTAATTCTAACACAGCTCAAAAATCACAATTACAGGATTCTGAGATGTTGGAAATAAAACAAAATCATGACTGTATAAGCTGGTTCCCCATTACTTCTTGGTATTGAAAAATGTCTGAGAATCAATCTGTGTGGAATCTCAGAGATCTCTACATGGAAAACTGAGGGCTGAGAGCAGTTACAATGACTCACCAAAATAACAGGGAGAGGTCTATACAGACACACCCGTAGGAGGGCAGCAGTAATCATCTCAGGAATGAGGTCAAAAAGTGATAGCTTTGGGATCCAGTGACTGTCCCTGTTGTTCATATGACATTGGACAAAGTGAAATGCACTTTGTATAGTCTGAGGAAAGTCAGGACTTCAACTGATTGGATGAAGTTTACCCACATTGTGGAGGGCAATCTACTTTACTCAAAGTTCACTGATTTAAATATAAATCTCATCTACAAACACCCCCAGAGAAACATCCAGAACAATGTCTGACCAAATATCTGGGCACCATGGCCCAGCCAAGTTGACACACAAAATGAACCATCACACATTCTTAGCTCCAGGCCATGTAGAAACAGTGGCAGGGCAGACTTGGTCCTGGGCTATCTTTTGCCAACCTCTGGCTTCGATTTACACCTGAGATGGGAATAGGATCATTTTTCCTAAGAGTGGGTATCTGAACAAAACCACGGTCAGTTAACAAGGAAGAAGGATGATTGGTAGATATCCAACTCTGCCATGCCAGTCCTACCTATTCAACGTAGATTTTGAGACAATAAATATAGAAATGCTTTGAGAAAATTTAGAACATTGTGATAGAATGTAAGGCAGGAATCCTGATCTAGCACTTTTTTCCCCAACTTTTCTTTACTATGAGTGACTCAGTGGTTCTATTTGTCAGCATGTGTTTTGCCTTAATTGTCCCTTCCCATGCAGGAGGCACCTCCATCCCATTCTTCAGGCATAAGAAGAGGAGAACCTGTGACTAGTTATTGAGAGGATGGGATGAGCTGGGAAGCCTACAGTAATGTACACTTCTGCTGCAGGTGATAAATACACTGGTGGATGTGAGCAGATGCCCTCCACCTGAGAGGAGATGTAAAGGCTGAGGTGCTCTGAGCTTTGGTAGAGGGGAGGTGGCATGGGCTCTCTCCCAGCAGGTGATGTTGGGGAGAACTTGATCTGCCCTATGTGCAAGTGTGTGCCATGCACACCAAGAGGGTATGAAAGGGTTTAGGACTCCCATAATAAGTCTCTGGGGGAGAGCAGGGTAGGGCGCTCCAGCAGACCCCAAATGACTTCCCATTGGGAAGGAGTGGGGCTGGGTTGAGAGCTCCCAGGCATGGAGGCTGGTAGGGTTTGAATCTCCTGCCAGTGCTCAGACTTTCTGATCAGCTTGTCCAGATGTGGGACACCACTGGAAGAGGCAGGAGTGAGGCTTGAGGGCTGCCAGCACTCAAACGATAAATGGACTCAGACCCCTCGTTATTTATCCTCTCTCCTTGGGACGCAAGCTTGATTATTCTGGGACATTTGGGATGATGGCCAGGGAGGAGAGGGACAGGGCTTTCGGGGCCCTTCCTTCAGCATGGCTCTACTTCCACGTATGAAGGGAACACCAGTAAGGTGGGAAATGGAGGTTGGTTTAGTTTAGGGAGGCATGGGGCCCAGTTACCATAACATAGCTGGGTAGCAGAGGACTCACTAGGGCATGTTTGAGTCAGAATCACTGAAACTGATGGGGATGTTAAGATCTGTTTTAGCTCTTGGGTCCTAGAACTTCACCTGTGCTCAGTTCCTTGGGCGCCTCCATCAATGAGTGCAGTGTTTTCTAGAGACAGGATCAGGGTGGCACGCTTAACCAGGGTGCATATTAAAAACTGATGTGCTGAGGTTTTGTTTCCACACATCCTCCAGAGACTGAAAAAAAAAAAAAAAAGATGCACTGAGCTCTAAATGTACTGCAAGCTGAGTACGCTTGGAGATATAAGTGAACAGGAAAAGAAAGGAGGCAGAATTATTGAGGCAACAATTCAGATTTACTTGCATTTGATATAGACCGCACTTTAAAAATAGATGGTCAGTTAAAGGCTGCAGTAATTTACAGAACTGTCTTCTGGCTTCCAGGGAAGTTGACAAGTCTGGACTGAATCAAAAGAATCAGCGTAAATCTCCCTCGACGCCTCGTCCTTGAAGGAGTCTTGACACAGCCAGATGGGGTGGGAGACAACATCTGAGGATGGAAAAACACGAGGTGCCCAATGGAGCTCAAAAGGTTAAACCCATTTTTGTGGCTGATAAATCCTGAGCAAAAATGAATTGGATGGTGAGGAGAGTTGTGAACACTAAGCTGGCATCCCTGGTGAGGCTGCAGAAGTCTTGAAGGATCACAAGGAAACTATTTAATTCCTCTAGGCCTGGGGTGTTGTACAGCTCTAAAAAAATGAGTTAACTCTCCCTGAAAGCTGTCCCAAACAGGATAGCTGGGTGACCATGGGTTCTCCGGGGCTCTGCTTCCTTAGGTGTTCCATACAGAAATTCCTCTCTCCTCTGCGTAGCTGACTTCAAAGCTCTACTTAGAGGTCATTTGGGATCATTAAGAAGCTTTCTTTGTTATTACCCAGGGAAAATGAGCCTCTCTGCCCCCGTAGCATTCTCCTGTTTTTGGATATTCTCTGCTATATTGTTTTATTTGTTTACATATCAATTGGCTTTCAGCTCTGCTTCTACAAGTTTTCAGAGGAAAGCCTGTGTCCCCTTCATCCTTGTAGTGCCTGCTGTATCACAGCCCTTGGCACTTGGGTAGAGTTCACTTATGATACAAACTGAGCTGACCTGAAAGGATTAGGCTGGTGGTGTTAATGATAAATTATACACTGGACCATCTGTAATTTTAAATTCAACTCATTGAGGGCATGTAACTATTGGCATGGCCTTTTTACTCCTCAGAACATTGGTTTGAGTGCACTTATTATTACAATTTTGACTATTTTTATTATATTATTCTGAATGAAGGGAAAACAGGAGCAAAGAGACTTGCTGAAATAGTTAAATAACTGCTTATTCATTTAAGGGATGTATTGCCAGGAAACAAAGCAATGAGAATCATGTTATAACACATTTGAAGTTTAATATTGTGATGGATTTGGGAAGTGTTTCTCAAACACATCTATATTAGAATCTTTTTCTTAGTGCATATTCCTGGGTCCTTGTCCTAGATGTATGCAGTCAGAATCTCTTGGGGTGTGCCTAGCAATCTGTCTTTTCAACAAATTCCCTAGGTAATTCTAGTGTACACTAAAGTTATAAAATAGTTTTGGTGGGCTTGGGAGTGGAGGAGATGTAGCCCAAGCAGCACCATCAGGTGTGGATTTGTTAGGTGCAGGAGAGTCTGAAATTTCTGCATGGAAATCCTAAGGGAAATGCTTGTTAGCTTCGTGGCCACGAGCAAACAACATCATCGGTCTAAGCCTCTCTTTCCTCTTCTGTGAAGTGGGGATACTAATGTCTTCCTTGTTATAAAGATTGCAACACCTATGTTTCATCTGGACAGAGAAGGCAGTCAGTCAGTGGTAGTTACTATCATCTTTGTAACATCCATCAGAATGACATGATCCAGGGCTAATGGGCATTTACCTGTTGGGGGGAAGGAAGAAAAATTCCTTTACAGGACTACGATGAATAAGGATGAGATGTGTAGAATAGGGAGGGATCTAGCTTTTTAGATAACACTCCTAAGACTCTTACAGAGCACTTCTCAAATTATGCTTCCTGCAATTACGTCTTCACCAGAATGATTGCTGCAAAGGCTTCTACTATGGCAGGAAATTAAGGGACATCATTTCTTCTTTTATTTTTATTCATTTTTGTTTTAGAAAACATTTCATCACAGAAAATTTGAAATTTTATATGAAAATAGACGAGTATAATGAACTCCCATATGCCCGTCACTCATGTTCAGTGATTATCAACTCTGTCAATCTTGTCTCAACTATACTCACCCTCTCCCTGAAGGGATTATTTTTGAGCAGATCCCTAACATCATATCCTTCCATCTATAAACATTTTAGTATGTGACTCTACAATAACAGGTTTGCAGGGCAGAAATAGAGACACAGATGTAGAGAACAAACGTATGGACACTAAGGGGGAAGTGGCGGGGAGTGGGTGGTGGTGTGCTGAATTGGGCAATTGGGATTGGCATGTATACACTGATGTGTATAAAATTGATAACTAATAAGGACCTACTGTATAAAAAAATAAAATTCTAAAATTAAAAAGAAAAAGAGTATAGGCAACCTCCCTTTAGTGATTTACTTGTAATAGAATACAAAGTTTCTTCCTTAAAAAGAACAAAACAAAAAAAAATACCATTATTAATCTAAAATATTAAAAATCTCTTTATTATCATCACATATATGTCAGTGATCGAATTTCTCCAATTGTCTATAGTCTTTTATACGTTTTACATTTTTTTGGTTAGTATCAGGGTCCAACTAATTAATTGATTAGTTGATGTCTTTTAACTTTTGATAATACATTATGTTCTTCCTCCATATCATTTTTTTCCCCTTGCAATTTATTTGTTGAAGGATTTTCCACAATCTGGATTTTGCTGATCATATTCTTATGGTGTCATTGCATTGTATTCTGCATTTTCTGGAACTAGCCTCTGAATCTAGAGGCTTCATTGGATTCAGGCTTGATTATTTGGCAAGAATACTTCATAAGCAGTGGAATTTCTTCCATCAGTAGTCATAGAATGTCTAAGATTTTGTTATGTGGATAGCCATTAATAACCATTGTTTAGATCTATTAATTCACTAGGGACAGCGATATCCTAACTTTATCTTGTTTTGTTAATTAATTATCTAAAGTATATCTACAAGATGAGTCTGCAATCATTAACTCTTTGGTTATTCAGATATAGAGTTTATATAGGAGAATCAGTATAAATGTTTGATTTTTTTCTATTTATTAGTCTCAGAATAAGTAGTTGGCTCTTTACTATTCTACAAAGTTACTAATTTTTAAAAAAATATGAATTCATGGGTTTAAACACTTTTGATATATTTCAATTCATTGTAATTATTATTTATTTTCTAGTTGTGCTATTTTTGGCTAGTGAGAGTCTCTTCAAATTGGCATTTGAGATATTTTAACTCGATACTAGTTGATTTCATAGCTTCCTTGCTTTCTGTTATGACAGAATGCTCCAGGCTTCTTTTGTACATTTTTTTCCTTCAGACCTGAAATCAACTACCTCTCCCAGAAAACTGTACTTAGTGACCATAATCTGGGTGCTGAGGGTGCTCCTTGCTGCCATGCTGGTTATTGTTTCTAGGCCTTTTCAATAAACAGAACTAGAAGGTAAAGTTTTTGGTGTATCATGATTCTATACTGATTTTTCTGATTCAAATTCAGGACCAAAGGAATTTTTATTTACCTTCTACTGTATTATATCTGTATCTCTTCCTCTCATGCCCCAATCCTGATTCTCAATGACAACTAATAATAATTACTCATTTGTTTTGTCCTATAATATACACAAAATAGTTTTAGAGTAAAATACCAAGACGACCATCAAAAATATAACTGGAAAGAGTCTGAGGTTATTTTTGCAGCCCTTTTGTCCTTAGGGTGTTCCCCATTAGGCTGTAGAGTCAGTGTCTGTGTTTTAAAGTCACTGACTGTTAGGTCTCTGTGTGGTTATGCTGCCTGATCAAAACACAGATTCCTGTGTTTAATTTTACTTATAATTTTTAGGGTTTTCTTCCTGTATATTAATTTCCTTGGTAATTATGTACAATATTTACATGGTTTAAATTAAATCTTCAAAAGAAGGTATAATCATATGTCCTGCTTCTGTTCCTTTTCCCTCCACACTATTCCCTCTGTCTACTAAAGGAAGCCCATTTTCTGTATTTTCATGGTTTGTCTTTCCATTTTTCAAATAGAAGATTCATGCACACAAATGCATATATATATATATATATATTTACATCAGGGTTTCTGAACCTAGATGTGATTGATATTTGGGGCTGGATAATCTTTTGTTGTGGTGGCCAATGTATGTATTAAGAGGATGTTTAGCAGCATCCCTGGACTCTAACCCCTATGCCAGTAGCATCCCCTTGGTTGTGACAATTAAAAATATCTGTAGATATTGTTAAATATACCTCGTGGAGCAAAATCCCATCTGATTGAGAATTACTTGTTTACACATATGTGAACACTCATAAATATGCTTAATTTATTATAGATACATGTCTTCCTCCTGTTTCTTAAAATCACAGCAGCAAATTATACTCAATTTCTCCATCTTACTTTTTTTCTCAACAAAATATATCCTGGAGATTACTCTGAGTACTATGTAGAGATATTCCCCCCTTCCTTTTCATGGTTGTATAGTACTCTACTGTCCCATTCCTTCCTATATTTTAGCACTCTCCCAGTTCTTACACACAGGTTATACAGAATGGGTCCATAACCATTTAGGCTATCACACTGAGAAAGTTTCAGGTGCCCAAGTGCTGAGAAGATGTAGACAGCAAACTTTAAAAAACAGAATAATTTATTTTCTTCTTGACCCTACCTATCAACATTTTGTTACGCCCAAAACAAGTTTCACTCTTTCTTTCTTCCTTACCAATGACTTTCCAAAAAAATGTTTCTATTCTTAAAGCGTAAAGTTTTTCAAATTTAAGAGAAGTACATTTCTGGCATTTTAAAAATTATTGTCATTGTTTCATCATTCCTGAACCTGGATCTAGGTATGTCTTTGTCTGCCAATTTGTAAAGGAGCAGAGTTGGATCTTTAAGACGCCCAAAGCTTCACTAGTTTTTTGCAGTACCTTTTATTATTTATTTATTTTTTTTCCCAGAATTTGTAGGACTTCTTATCTCACTGTGCCAAGGAGAGTTCTCTGTCCACTACGGTGGTCCTTAATCCTTGTCACCATGAGAATCAAGGAATTATTCCAATTTACTAAGTGAGATTAAACTGAGGAACTTGGAATACCCAATAATTGTTATCAAATAGCAACTAAAAATGTTGGTTTCCTCTGAAGATCAGCAGGCATAAAAATGCTACAGGGTGTGAGGTGGGATAAGGAGCTCCCTTGATGCAGAAACAATTCTCACAGTGAGGATTCCGAGGCTGGCCCGAACGGAGCCCCCAGCCGGGCCAGAGGAAATTAGCCTTTGGCTTCCACCAGGGAACACACAGAGGAGCCCTGAGCTTGAAAGGGATGATGGGCTGACTCTTTTACTGTTTCACAGAAGCCTTAGAGCACAGCAACCTGCACTCACTGACAAATGAGAAGGCCAGGCTCAAATTAATTATTTTGGCCCTGTTATCATAGAGACCAATTCAGTACATTTATTTAAAGCTGAATATTAAAACCTATTTATTTTCTCTTCTAGCTCATAAGCTGTCCTCCCTGCCCGTCCTCCCCCCACCCCGCCCCCCATCACGGGTTATGCTATGAGCTGCAACTTCAGGAAATTCTTCATTTCCTTCTGAATACCGCATTCTGCAGTTTGAAAAAGCACAAAAGTATAAAATGTACCCCATTCTGACGTGGTCCCCAGGGGAAAGAATTAGAGCTGGTCTTGTTAAGGGTGTGTGTGTGTGTGTGTGTGCGCGCGCGCTGAATTGGCAGAAAGAAGAGCATGCAATAAAGAACGTGATCTTTGCTGTTTTTACAAGGAAATATTTGAGAAGAATGAGGCGTGCAGTCTCAGAAGTTTAGGATGTTATTTTCTCAACGGCCCCCAAATCATTTCATCTAAACCTTTTCCCATTTAACCAACTAAACTCACCTCTCTGAACAGTTTTTTACAGAATTGAAAATATTTCAACATCTGTTTTTAGAATTATCCCTTGTCTACAAATAATGGGTCAATGATAACACACGTTCAAGGGCAAAATCCAAAATATAACTTTGTATAATGGAAATGTGGGAGAGATTTCTTTGGGCCAGTTAAAATCCCCTCTTGAACTAATATTTGCTCTTCCATAAGTTTTTCTCTCTTATTTCTCTTTTCCAAGGCTCAAGATGAACCTATCTGTGTACCACTGGTTTTTGCTTGTCTTTAGTCATACAAATAGCATCTCTCCCATCCTTCCACCTCCTTACCGCTCCCTCATCCACCTTCATTAGAAGGTTCCCTCTGTTCTCATTTCCTCTTTTACTTCATTGTGAGCAGCTGGGTTATGTGCTTACAAGCAAATTAGCTGTAAAATAAAGCAGCCTTTTTTTCCCTTTTTCTTTTTTTTTTCCCAGGGTGTTGTGAGAGAAAAGGTACTTAGAGAAATTATCTTACAATAAGCAAGTGTGGACGATGATCGAATAAGCAGAAGAAATCAGCCTGTGGGAGAGTTCCCTCACCCTGATGAACCGTAGTGTAGTACATTTCCCTCTTGGGGGTCCCTTCTGCATCATTCTGGATGCTTCCTCTCAAGTTCTTTAGCAGAGGCATTTTCCCCTCAGTTCTTGATTTTCACAGACATTCAGCAAATGAAGTCCCAGTTGGAATGTGTGTTCCTTAAAATATTGAAACCCAACTGCAGCCTTCATGTCGTTGGTCTCACTTTTTGTGTACATTTAAAAATGCAACAGCAGTTGTCACAGTCATCCATCAATTTAAAAAGGCAGGCAGCCCCTGCCTTTTTAAATTGTGTACGGTCCCCAGAGGAAAATTAGTTCTAAAGGTACAGAAAGAAGAATAAGCTGAGGGCTTCCCTGGTGGCGCAGTGGTTGAGAGTCCGCCTGCCGATGCAGGGGACACGGGTTCTGCCCTGGTCTGGGAAGATCCCACATGCCGCGGAGCGGCTGGGCCCGGGAGCCAGGGCCGCTGAGCCTGCACGTACAGAGCCTGTGCTCCGCGGCGGGGGAGGCCACAACAGTGAGACGCCCGCGTACAGCAAAAAAAAAAAAAAAGAATAAGCTGAATGAGAGAGAAGAGGGCATGGTTAAAGCCTTAGTGACTGCTCACAGACATCTGGGATCAAAGTTCCTTCCTCAAGGTGCTGAATGACCACACACAGGAAGACTCTGTGAGGTCAAATAGAGTCCCCTGTGCTTGGTTTGAAGCACACTGACAAGGTGATGCTAATTAGCATCACTTGGCCTCTCCTGGTGACGTTGAAATCTAATATGTTGTCACTTCTCTCTCTAGCCCACTTCACATAGCACAGACCCAACTCAGGATGGGTGAGTGGAAAGGATACTTCCATATTGGCGTGAGGACGTCCCCTTACACCTTGCTGGACACTCCACCTTTATACTCAGTGATTGTCAAAGTTTTTTAAAAAATTAAGCAGCAAAAGGAATTGAGTAACTTGAATCTATTTTATAATTTAAAAATTTATGCAACTATAATTTTAAGCTTTATTTATTTTAAAGGCACTCAAAGAGAATTCAGAGACTGGTTGAACACAAAAGGTTGAAACTGGGAATTAGGGATGACCCTTGCCATGTTATAACAGCCTCACTTCCCAATTCTACCCTCTTTAGTTATGAATTTTTTTTGTATTATAGAGTATGGAGATAATTTTGATTCAGATGTTTAAGTAGAAGGATATGGTAAGATTTTTCTTTTTTATTAAATTCACTTTGTAACCTCAAAACATTCTCTACTTCCTAGGAGATGGCCCCAGAAACAGGATTCTCAGATTGGCATAAAACAAGCTAACCTTATAGTACCAGGTTAGTCTGTGGTCTCAAATGTGTTCATATCACTTGAGTGTTTTAAATTATATGTATACATATAGCTGATTCACTTTGTTATACAGCAGAAACTAACACACCATTGTAAAGCAATTATACTCCAGTAAAGATGTTAAAAATAAATAGATAAATTACTGTTTGAGTGGTTAAACATATTTTTAAAATGCAACTCAAATTAAATGTTTGCAGAATCTCTGAAGCACCCTGGCAAACTCTAGAGTAAAGAACGTGGTTTCCAGGGAGATAACGGGCAGCATCAGCAGCATCTTGGGAATTAAGTCACCAAAACTGGTGAGACAGAAGTGCTCATGTGTCCCCCGTTAAGAGCCACAGACACTCTGGAAGGGTATGGTCCATCTTCTGTTTGGGGATTGATGGAACCACTTTCCTGCTCCAATTTTTGTTAATGGCAGAATTTCTCTAGTTGCTGCTTATGCAAATTAAGGATGGTGGAGACGGGAGCCTGTAAGCCCTTCCTGGGTCTAAGGACCCTAGGGCTACATGGTGCAATGCAGTAGTCATTAGCACACGTGGCTACTTAAATTTAAATTCTCATCCTTAATTAAAATTACGTAAAATTAAAAATTCATTTCTGCAGTCTCACTAGCCACATTTCAAGCACTCAATAGCCACATGTAGCTATTAGATGCTATGTTGGACATCTTTAGCATCACAGAAGGTTCTACCTGACAGCGCTGTTCTAGAATGACAGCCACTCATCAGACTGGTGGCTGTTTTGATGTTGCTCTTGAAAATCGTTTATAAGCTAACATAGGATCATCTTTGTAGTCAACACAAATATCCCCTATATTGTATTGGAACTATTTAAATGAAAGATAAGATGAGGGGGAAAACATCTGGCAACATTTTCTGATTGCCCACTACAGTCCTCACTCTTAATGGTCCACGATAGGATAAGAGAGAGTAAATTGAGGCTTATATTTGGGAATTCCCTTAAAGGATCATAAAGGGCAAGGAAAGTGATTAAGAGAAAGCACTCTGGTTTCAGGCTGCAGCTTCTGAATCCAATCAGCCACTTACAAGCTATGTCATCTTAGGGAAGTTAACCTCTCTGTGACTCAGTACCCTCTTTCAGGATAATAATAGTACAACCTCATTAGATTATTATGAGAATTAAATGAGATATTGCACAATGCATAATTCCTAGTGAGCATTTGATATATGTTAGCTATTTTTATTACTATCAAAAATGCTCAAATTAGGAATTCTATTATGGAAATCATTCTTTGAATAACAAATTCAAAAATATGAAACATGAGAAAGCTAATAATAATTTTTAAAAAAACCTCCCAGATAAGAGAGTAGAGACAAAAATGTGATCTGTGAGAAAGATGTTTGGTTAGAATTAGGAACCACTGAATATCACAAACTCTTCATTCTTGAGTTGCTTTGATTCATCTCTTTAAAGGCTGGAGGTAGTCTTCAAGTGATGCTTTAAAGAAGAGAATCTTCTGAGCTCTTGCCTAGTTGAGAAAGTCTATAATTGTCCCATATGAACAGCAACTTGGCCATACATTAAATTCATGAGCCCCAGATCATTCTTTTCAGACCTAGATAAACCTGCAGCATGGTTTTCTGACATTCAGCCTTTGAGAGCAATCTGGCCTAATTTTAGTTCTCCACTGAGGATGTCTTATTTTGAGTTTTCCCAGGATTAAACCCTGAGGCAAGGATTCAAGTACCAGTAGTTTCTTTGGGAAGAGAAGGTAGGCAGAGAGTAGGGAGATAAGACAGGGAAAGAAGGCAGACAATAAAGGGTGCATTATAAACAGCCTGTTATCAAGCCAGATACCACTGTATACATCTTAATCATGCCTGATTAATTCTGGAAGTCGGTGAAAAACACATTTCCCAAAGTTCCATCTCAGAGAAGGAAGCCACGGTGGTGTTTAGTCACCAAATCATGCCTCTCACTGGTTGAACACAGCTCCTGGGGGTCAGTGATCCCCCAGCATTTGCAGACATCTGTGGGGCCAGCTGGGGATGGCAGGCAAAATGGGTATGTGGTCAGAGAAAGGCCTGATGAAAAGAATCCTAGGAGTTGGAAGTCAGTCTGTCTACACTGAAGAGGTAAAGATGAGAGCATATGTGCACAGAGAGTAACCTCTTTCTTCTGCAGGGATGCTTGATGCTTGAATGATTAATTGATTGTAATTCTACTTTTTCTTTCTGTTCTTTTCTGTCCCTTTCACTTTCTCTGGATCTCATTTTCTCTTAGTCTCTCTCTGTCTCTTATTATCCATCTTGCTTACCTTTTTTCTTTCTCTGATGCTCTATCACTCTTTAATTTTTGCCTGGATTAGCCCTTTTAGCATGAAAACTTAGTCCTGAAAACTTTTCCTTAATTTTATCTTTGCTTATTTCTTTGGGCCTGGTGTTTTCTCTAGTTTTTCTGAAGTAGTTGTATTCCTAAATTCTAGTTGTGTTCTGCCCTGTGCATTATATTAACTCTCATTATTTTTATCTTTGTCTTTTTTCTTTGCATTAAGAACTAATTTTCTGGTTTGTCCTCCACATTACCAACTTTATTTTTTAGTGTCAGATCTGCTGTTCACTGTTTCTAAATTAGATTTTATTTTGCCATTGCAAACTTAGTTTTCTTACATTTCTTTTTTTTATAGTATTCAGTTCAATTTTCATGTCAATCTATTCCGTATTTCTGCTGCTATATCACAAACACCATGACTTTTCCAGTTCTACTGAAAATATTGAAGAGTTTTCTTAAAATTTCTTATTGTCCTTACAGTAAATTATTTTCACATTTTCTTAGTCTCTAGGATAATGTCCATTTCTTTTAATCTTTGGTACTTTCAATTGTCTGGATATATAATTTTTCTTTTTACTTAGACTCCAAGAAGGCCAAATCAGCCCAGACTGACGATTTGCCAAATAAATAAAGTGTGTGGATTTTCCTCTGAGTCTATTTGTTGTCCACTGTTGGTTGAAATCTAAGTAGGAGGGCAGGTGGCTGTTCACAGTTCTCAGCCTTGTCTCCACTGTTGAGCTGGTCTTCATCTAGTGGGGCTTTGCTGGGCCAGAGAGAACTTCCCTTACTTTCTTGTACTCAGAACTCATAAAGTAGAGGAAAACCTAGACTTGCAAGTGCATGCTGAAACCAAAGCTGTTGTGTTCCCCCGCATTGTCTGTATTCCTTTACTTGTAGGGGCTGTGCTTTTCACAGTGCCATTTGCATCATGAATTCCACGGACTTTCTTGTATATATTTTTAAAATTTTGGTCTCTATATGGATGTAGAAGTATGAAGAATGATAAGAATGACTGCATCATATATAGCAATTACAAATCCAATTTTAGAGCTAGACTGCCATTTATTAGGCATAAGACTTAATTTTTCTGTGCCTCTGTTTCCTCTACTTTGTAATGGGAGTAATAATGAAATACCTACTTCATTGGATTGTTGTGGGTATTAAATTCATTAACATTGATGAAGTGCTTGGCAGAGTGCCTGCCACATAGTAACTACTCAATAAATGTTAGCTCGATAAATTTTTATCTCGCAAACATCACGTGTGCAATGAGAGAAATGGCCACCATGTGTTTTTTTTTATGCTTCTAGTAGCAATTATTCTGAGATTATGTTTTTACTCTTTATTTATTTATTTATTTTAAAAATATCTTTGTTGGAGTATAATTGCTTCACAATGGTGTGTTAGTTTCTGCTTTATAACAAAGTGAATCAGTTATACATATACATAAGTTCCCATATCTCTTCCCTCTTGCATCTCCCTCCCTCCCAACCTCCCTATCCCACCCCTCTAGGTGGTCACAAACCACCGAGCTGATCACCCTGTGCTATGCAGCTGCTTCCCACTACCTATCTATTTTACGTTTCGTAGTGTATATATGTCCATGCCACTCTCTCACTTAGTCACAGCTTACCCTTCACCCTCCCCATATCCTCAAGTCCGTTCTCTAGTAGGTCTGTGTCTTTATTCCCGTCTTACCCCTAGGTTCTTCGTGACCTTTTTTTTTTCTTTTTCTTAGATTCCATATATATGTGTTAGCATATGGTATTTGTTTTTCTCTTTCTGACTTACTTCACTCTGTATGACAGACTCTAGGTCCATCCACCTCACTACAAATATCTCAATTTCGTTTCTTTCTATGGCTGAGTAATATTCCATTGTATATATGTGCCACATCTTCTTTATCCATTCATCCGATGATGGACACTTAGGTTGCTTCCATGTCCTGGGTATTATAAATAGAGCTGCAATGAATATTTTGGTGCATGACTCTTTTTGAATTATGGTTTTCTCAGGGTATATGCTCAGTAGTGGGATTGCTGGGTCATATGGCAGTTCTATTTTTAGTTTTTTAAGGAACGTCCATACTGTTCTCCATAGTGGCTGTTTCAATTTACATTCCTACCAATAGTGCAAGAGGGTTTCCTTTTCTACACACCCTCTCCAGCACTTACTGTTTGTAGATTTTTGATGATGGCCATTCTGAACCATGTGAGATGATATCTCATTGTAGTTTTGATTTGCATTTCTCTAATGATTAATGATGTTGAGCATTCTTTCATGTGTTTGTTGGTGATCTGTATATCTTCTTTGGAGATATGTCTATTTAGGTCTTCTGCCCATTTTTGGATTGAGTTGTTTGTTTTTTTGTTATTGAGCTGCATGGGCTGCTTGTAAATCTTGGAGAATAATCCTTTGTCAGTTGCTTCATTTGCAAATATTTTCTCCCATTCTGAGGGTTGTCTTTTGGTCTTGTTTATGGTTTCCTTTGCTGTGCAAAAGCTTTTAAGGTTCACTAGGTCCCATCTGTTTATTTTTGGTTTTATTATTATTTCTCTAGGAGGTGGGTCAAAAAGGATCTTGCTGTGATTTATGTCATAGAGTGTTCTGCCTATGTTTTCCTCTAAGAGTTTGATAGTGTCTGGCCTTACATTTAGGTCTTTAATCCATTTTGAGTTTATTTTTGTGTATGGTGTTAGGGAGTGTTCTAATTTCATACTTTTACATGTAGCTGTCCAGTTTTCACAGCACCACTTATTGAAGAGGCTGTCTTTTCTCCACTGTATATTCTTGCCTCCTTTATCAAAGATAAGGTGACCATATGTGCATGGGTTTATCTCTGGGCTTTCTATCCTGTTCCATCGATCTATATTTCTGTTTTTGTGACAGTACCATACAGTCTTGATTACTGTAGCTTTGTAGTATAGTCTGAAGTCATGGAGCCTGATTCCTCCAGCTCCATTTTTCTTTCTCAAGATTGCTTTGGTTATTTGGGGTCTTTTGTGTTTACATGCAAATTGTGAAATTTTTTGTTCTAGTTCTGTGAAAAATGCCAGTGGTAGTTTGATAGGGACTGCATTGAATCTGTAGATCGCTTTAAGTAGTAGAGTCATTTTCACAATGTTGATTCTTCCAATCCAAGAACATGGTATATCTCTCCATCTATTTGTATCATCTTTAATTTCTTTCATCAGTGTCTTATAATTTTCTGCATACAGGTCTTTTGTCTCATTAGGTAGGTTTATTCCTAGACATTTTATTCTTTATGTTGCAATGGTAAATGGGAGTGTTTTCTTAATTTCTCTTTCAGATTTTTCATCATTAGTGTATAGGAATGCCAGAAATTCTGTTCATTAATTTTGTAGCCTGCTACTTTACCAAATTCATTGATTAGCTCTAGTAGTTTTCTGGTAGCATCTTTAGGATTCTCTATGTAGAGTATCATGTCATCTGCAAACAGTGACAGCTTTACTTCTTCTTATCTGATTTGGATTCCTTTCTTTTCTTTTTCTTCTCTGATTGCTGTGGCTAAAACTTCCAAAACTATGTTGAATAATAGTGGTGAGAGTGGGAAGCCTTGTCTTGTTCCTGATCTTAGTGGAAATGTTTTCAGTTTTTCACCATTGAGGACGATGTTGGCTGTGGGTTTGTCATATATGGCCTTTATTATATTGAGGAAAGTTCCCTCTATGCCTACTTTCTGCAGGGTTTTTATCATAAATGGGTGTTGAATTTTGTTGAAAGCTTTCTCTGCATCTATTGAGATGATCATATGGTTTTTCTCCTTCAATTTGTTAATATGGTGTATCACATTGATTGATTTGCATATATTGAAGAATCCTTGCATTCCTGGAATAAACCCCACTTGATCATGGTGTATGATCCTTTTAATGTGCTGTTGGATTCTGTTTGCTAGTATTTTGTTGAGGATTTTTGCATCTGTGTTCATCAGTGATACTGGCCTGTAGTTTTCTTTCTTTGTGACATCATTGTCCGGTTTTGGTATCAGGGTGATGGTGGCCTCTTGGAATGAGTTTGGGAGTGTTCCTCCCTCTGCTATATTTTGGAAGAGTTTGAGAAGGATAGGTGTTAGCTCTTCTCTAAATGTTTGATAGAATTCTCCTGTGAAGCCATCTGGTCCTGGGCTTTTGTTTTTTGGAAGATTTTTAATCACAGTTTCAATTTCAGTGCTTGTGATTGGTCTGTTTATATTTTCTATTTCTTCCTGGTTCAGTCTTGGCAGGTTGTGCATTTCTAAGAATTGTCCATTTCTTCCAGGTTGTCCATTTTACTGGCATAGAGTTGTTTGTAGTTGTTGATCGTGGGAGCACGATCCTTTGTATTTCTGCAGTGTCAGTTGTTACTTCTCCTTTTTCATTTCTAATTCTATTGATTTGAGTCTTCTCCCTTTTTTTCTTGAGGAGTCTGGCTAATGGTTTATCAATTTTGTTTATCTCCTCAAAGGACCAGCTTTTAGTTTTATTGATCTTTGCTATCATTTCCTTCATTACTTTTTCATTTATTTCTGATCTGATGTTTATGATTTCTTCTGCTAACTTTGCGGTTTTTTTGGTCTTCTTTCTCTAATTGCTTTAGGTGCAAGGTTAGGTTGTTTATTTGAGATGTTTCCTGTTTCTTAAGGTAGGATTGTATTGCTATAAACTTCCCTCTTAGAGCTGCTTTTGCTGCATACCATAGGTTTTGGGTCATCGTGTCTCCATTGCCATTTGTTTCTGGGTATTTTTTGATTTTCTCTTTGATTCCCTCAGTGATCTCTTGGTTATTAAGTAGTGTATTGTTTAGCCTCCATGTGTTTGTATTTTTTACAGATCTTTTCCTGTAATTGATATCTAGTCTCATAGCGTTGTGGTTGGAAAAGATACTCAATACGATTTAAATTTTCTTAAATTTAACAAGGCTTGATTTGTGATCAAAGATATGATCTATCCTGGAGAATGTTCCATGAGCACTTGAGAAAACTGTGTATTCTGTTGTTTTTGGATGGAATGTCCTATAAATATCAATTAAGTCCATCTTGCTTAATGTATCATTTAAAGCTTGTGTTTCCTTATTTATTTTCATTTTGGATGATCTGTCCATTGGTGAAAGTGGGGTGTTAAAGTCCCCTACTATGATTGTGTTACTGTCTATTTCCCCTTTTATGGCTGCTAGTGTTTGCCTTATGTATTGAGGTGCTCCTATGTTGGGTGCATATATATTTACAATTGTTATATCTTCTTCTTGGATGGATCCCTTGATCATTATGTAGTGGCCTTCTTTGTCTCTTGTAATAGTCTTTATTTTAAAGTCTCTTTTGTCTGATATGAGAATTGCTACTCCAGCTTTCTTTTGATTTCCATTTGCATGCAATATCTTTTTCCATCCCCTTATTTTCAGTCTGTATGTGTCTCTAGGTTTGAAGTGGGTCTCTTGTAGACAGCACATATATGGGTCTTGTTTTTGTATCCATTCAGCCAGTCTATGTCTTTCGGTGGGAGCATTTAATCCATTTACATTTAAGGTAATTATCGATATGTATGTTCCTATTCCCATTTTCTTGTTTTGGGTTTGTTATTGTAGATCTTTTCCTTCTCTTGTATTTCTTGCCTAGAGAAGTTCCCTGAGCATTTGTTGTAAAGCTGATTAGGTGGTGCTGAACTCCCTCAGCTTTTTCTTGTCTGTAAAGGTTTCAATTTCTCCACCAAATCTGAATGAGATCCTTGCTGGGTAGAGTAATCTTGGTTGTAGGTTTTTCTCCTTCATTATTTTAAATATGTTCTGCCATTCCCTTCTGGCTTGCAGCGTTTCTGCTGAAAGATCAGCTGTTAACCTTATGGGGATTCCCTTGTGTGTTATTTGTTGTTTTTCCCTTGCTGCTTTTAATATGTTTTCTTTGTATTTAATTTTTGATAGCTTGATTAATATGTGTCTTGGTGTTTTTCTCCTTGGATTTATCCTGTATGGGACTCTCTGTGCTTCCTGGACTTGATTAACTATTTCCTTTCCCATATTAGGCAAGTTTTCAACTATAATCTCTTCAAATATTTTCTCAGTTCCTTTCTTTTCCTCTTATTCTTCTGGGACCCCTATAATTCGAACGTTGGTGCGTTTAATGTTGTCCCAGAGGTCTCTGAGACTGTCCTCAGTTCTTTTCATTCTTTTTTCTTTATTCTGCTCTGCAGTAGTTAATTCCACTATTTTATCTTCCAGGTCACTTACCCATTCTTCTGCCTCAGTTATTCTGCTATTGATCCCTTCTAGAGTATGTTTCATTTCATTTATTGTGTTTTTCATTGTTGCTTGTTCTCTCTTTAGTTCTTCTAGGTCCTTGTTAAATGTTTCTTGCATTTTCTCTATTCTATTTCCAAGATTTTGGATCATCTTTACTCTCATTATTCTGAATTCTTTTTCAGGTAGACTGCCTATTTCTTCTTCATTTGTTAGGTCTGGTGGGTTTTTATCTTGCTCCTTCATCTGCTGTGTGTTTTTCTGTCTTCTCATTTTGCTTATCTTACTGTGTTTGGGGTCTCCTTTTTGCAGGCTGCAGGTTCGTAGTTCCCATTGTTTTTGGTGTCTGTCCCCAGTGGCTAAGGTTGGTTCAGTGGGTTGTGTAGGTTTCCTGGTGGAGGGGACTAGTGCCTGTGTTCTGGTGGATGAGGCTGGATCTTGTCTTTCTGGTGGGCAGGTGCACGTCTGGTGGTGTGTTTTGGGGTGTCTGTGGCCTTATTATGATTTTAGGCAGCCTCTCTGCTAATGGATGGGGCTGTGTTCCTGTCTTGCTAGTTGTTTGGCATAGGGTGTCCAGCACTGTAGCTTGCTGGTCGTTGAGTGAAGCTGGGTCTTGGTGTTGAGATGGAGATCTCTGGGAGATTTTCGCCATTTGATATTATGTGGAGCTGGGAGGTCTCTTGTGGACCAGTGTCCTGAAGTTGGCTCTCCCACCTCAGAGGCACAGCACTGACTCCTGGCTGCAGCACCAAGAGCCTTTCATCCACACGGCTCAGAATAAAAGGGAGAAAAAATAGAAAGAAAGAAAGAAAGAAAGAAAGAAAGAAAGAAAGAAAGAAAGAAAGAAAGAAAAAGAAAGAAAGAAAGGATAAAATAAAATAAAGTAAGATAAAATAAAATAACGTTATTAAAATAAAAAATAATTATTAAGAAAAAAATTTTTTAAAAAGTAAAAAAACCCAAAGAAACAAAAAGAAACGGATGGACAGAAGAGCCCTAGGACAAATGGTGAAAGCAAAGCTATACAGACAAAATCTCACACAGAAGCATATACATACACACTCACAAAAAGAGGAGAAGGGGAAAAAATAATATATCTTGCTCTCAAAGTCCACCTCCTCAATTTGGGATGAATCATTGTCTATTCAGGTATTCCACAGATGCAGGGTACTTCAAGTTGACTGTGGAGCTTTAATCCGCTGCTTCTGAGGCTGCTGGGAGAGATTTCTCTTTCTCTTCTTTGTTCGCACAGCTCCCGGGGCTCAGCTTTGGATTTGGCCCCGCCTCTGCGTGTAGGTTGCCTGAGGGCGTCTGTTCTTCGCTCGGCCAGGACGGCGTTAAAGGAGCCGCTGATTCGGGGGCTCTGGCTCACTCAGGCCGAGGGGAGGGAGGGGTACGGAGGCGGGGCGAGCCTGCAGCGGCAGAGACCGGCGTGACGTTGCAGCAGACTGAGGCGCGCCGTGCGTTCTCCCGGGGAGGTTGTACCTGGGTCACAGGACCCTGGCAGTGGCGGGCGGCGCAGGCTCCCTGAAGGGGAGGTGTGGAGAGTGACCTGTGCTCGCACACAGGCTTCTTGGTGGCGGCAGCAGCAGCCTTAGCGTCTCATGCCCTTCTCTGGGGTCAGTGCTGTTAGCCGCGGCTCGCGCCCGTCTCTGGAGCTCCTTTAAGCGGCGCTCTTAATCCCCTTTCCTCGTGCACCGGGAAACACAGAGGCAAGAAAAAGTCTCTTGCCTCTTCGGCAGTTTCAGACCTTCTTCCGGAGTCCCTCCCGGCTAGCCGTGGTGCACTAACCCCCTGCAGGCTGTGTTCACACCGCCAGTCCTCTCCCTGCGCTCCGACCGAAGCCCGAGCCTCAGCTCCCAGCCCCGCCCGCCCCGGCGGGGGAGCAGACAAGCCTCTCGGCCTGGTGAGTGCCGGTCGGTCCACCATGTTTTTTGAGAGGATAGAAGTGAGGGAGAAGATATTGGGAGAGAAGTGAAGAATTTTCTGATCTACTTTTGGCTGGATAAGGCTGCTCTAGTTCCTGAGACAAAGTATGGTAGGCCACTAATGTTTTTCTTACATCCAGTTCCATCAGCCTTGTACTTAGTAGAAATCCATACTTAGTGGAATTAGAATTCTGACCACAGGTTATCTGCTGAACTTAGTTTTTGGTTTTGTGGTGAGTTTTCCTTTTTTATGTGTTTATGTGTATTTTAGTGGGATATTAGGAGAAATCGCATTAGATGACTAAACAGATGCCATTTTTAATTGGAATGATGTAGTTTTTATCTGCTGAGCTAGCAAATTGCTCATATCCTGCCTTGTTTCAAGTAACAGAGGAGTAGCTGTGGGAGGCACAGAGTGGCCTAAGTACAGCCCTTATCTATCTGGTGTGGGAGGAAAGGGAGCCCACTCTTCAGTTTGGGATTGTGTGATGTCGACTGTCTGGCCACATGGGGAATGGGATGTGGATGTTAACACAAGTTCAGATGGATACTGGTGTTATGCCATGATTCCATTTAGGAAAAGGGGGAGCTATTCTTTGACTGATTTATGAAGTATTTAGGAGAGTGTCTGGCAGATAGGAAGCGCTATAAGTGTTTTTGAATCAAACAACCCTATGAGGTAGGTACTATTATTATACCCATTTTATAGATGAGGAAACTGAGGTTATGTAATTTGCCTAAGGTCACACATTTAATAGAAGGTAGAGTCTGGGTCCAACTCCAGGCAGCTTTGTTCAAGATCTCCCATTCTTAACCACTTGTCAATTGCCATACTTGAAAATCATTTGGGATTCTGCCATGGGCCTCGTTGAGACCGCATTACTCATCCCAAGATGGAAAACAAATCAGCAGAATTGCTTTTGTTTCCATCAAACGAGGTTTATTAGAAAATGTTCTCAAGTCTTAATGCTGCCGTTGAGAGTGTCATCTTTTAAATCAGAAACACCAATTTTCCATCTCTCCCCAGGCATAACTGAAGTTCTCTGGAGCAGAATAAAAGGTAAATATGCCATGAACTCTTTTGGCAAGGTTCATGAGGTATATGATACATATACAGACAGGTACATACATATACATATATATATTCCTTAATATATCTGTGGATGCCTTTCTTCTTTAGGCACCATTATATTCTGAGCACCTTGAATCAGTTTTTTGACTTGGTAGAGATTTTATGTGTGGAATTTAACTGAGCCTTAGCCACTCTCTCTTCCACTTATGAAGTGTAGCTGCATCACCATTTCATGCTTATGTAGGTAAAATATCAACATAGGTCAGAGGGATCTACCTATGGAGACATCTGCTCCCTGAAGCCCCATGAGTCATCGCCGGGCCATGAAGTGAGTGGGAGAAACATTTGCTCAGCACATAGACTCTGACTGCTGTGCAGGCAGAACCAGGCCACTGGGAGAGAGGGAGCAGCCCAGCGACAACCGGGCTGCAGGCGGCCAGAGGCAGTGTTCTAGCAAACAGCGTCTCGTCTCTCCCCTACTCCTTCCCTAATAGGAGTGGATCCATGCTGCGATAGGTGAGATAGCACACAGGCAGATTGTCCACCAGATGGTACAATCTTCTATTTAAGAAATATTTGAAAGGGCAACAAAATACAGCAGAAACCATCCGACAGTCCACATGGCTAATGCAAAATTAGCCAAAATGATGGCAGCGGCAGTGATGGGGGTGTTGTGAGGTGAGATGTAGGCAAGGCTAAGGAGAGACAAGCATGGTGACGTCTGGTGGGGCAGGTGTCCGTAGAGTTTGAGATGCTTCTCCATCATTGCACTGTGGGGCTTTGATGTGCTTCTCTGAACCCCGATTTGTAGCCTGGCTTTGAGAATTGCCATGGTCAACGGTGATGGGCACAGCTGTGGTGATCCAGCCCAGCCTGTGTCTCATGACCTGGGGAGATCGCTTATGTTCTCCTTCTGGGTGCAGTGAAACTTTGGTGTCATTACTAGTCTGTGGCTCTTTTCTCATTTCTGTATCTCTGTCAAATGGCCTTTCCTTAATGTCATTCCGTTGTGGCACTATTAATACAAAACTCTACACATCGTCATGAGCATTATCATGGCTATTAATCGAGCTTTTGTTTTGCTCCAAGTGGTGAGCTAAACACTCCACCTAATAATAGTTAATATACGTTGAGTGGTCACTATATACCAGGGACTGGTTGGAGTGATTTACATATATTGTCTCGTTTAATGCCTACAACAAATGAAATAAGTACTATTATTTTAATTTTACACATGGAAAAGGGAGGCCTGGAGATCTTAAATTATTTTCCCAAGGCTACATGGTTATTAAGAGGAGGAATTTGTCTACTCCAGAGTCAATGCTTTTAAATGCTGGGCTCTACTGCCTCTGATATGTACATTTTCTTTTTTCGTCCTTATGACCGCCCTATAAAGATGTTGTCATCATTCCTAAAACAGAGAGAGTTAAAGGAATTCCCTGGGGTCACAGGTCTCAGAGTCAAATCTCTGTTGTTGTTGTTGTTGTTTTTCTCTAGTTTTACTGAGAAATAATTGACATAAATCACTGTATAAGTATAAAGTGTATAGCATGTTGGTTTGATCGACATATATTGTAAAATGATTGCCATAATAGGTGTAGTTAACATCTATTATCTCAGAGAGATACAGTAAAAAGAAAAAAATTTTCCTTGTGATGAGATGTCTAAGGATCTAATAATCTCTTAACAACTTTGCTATATAACATACAGCAGAATTAACTATAGTTAACATGCTGTACATCCTTAGTACTTATTTATCTTACGCTTGGAAATTTGTGACTTTTGACCACCTTGCTCCCATTCTTCCTCCCTTGCCTCTCGTAATCTGATCTCATTTTTTGTGAGTGTGGTGTTTTTTTGGATTCCATATATAAGTGAGATCATACAGTATTCATCTTTCTTGGTCAGGTTTGTCTTACTTCACAGCTCACGACTGGCCCCCAGGCTAGACCCTCTCCCCTCCGACAGCTTCTCTAACTCCCCCTCTTTCTCTGCACCGGCTTCCTCAGCAGCCATGCTTGAAACTCTGAGACGTATTGACTGTATTTTGTTACTTATCAAGTCTTATTTCTTCTTCTTTCAGGGCATCCCCTTTCTCATTCCTTTCTTCTCCATCTCCATTGTTACGACACAGTCCAGACAAGGTTTCTTGGCCCTCACAGTGGTAGTAAAAGGTTTTCCACTGGTTGTCGGTTTCCACACAACAAATGGTGTGTCGCTCCATATTGTGCCGTGACTTCTAGGCACCAGCCTCAGAGACACGCTCTGCCATCCTATATTCAAGAGGTAGCTGAACGATAGGATGGCTTTCGCTACTAACTTGTCCCTAAAACTACAAAAGAAGAGATTTCTGTGTGTCTCTGTGTGTATATACATTCACCACAGCCTAAAAATGTAAAACTTTGGGCATGTTTTCCATTAAAATGTATAAATCCATTTATATGTCAATACATTTAAAAGGATGACATTATGAGTAGAGATAACTGTCATCATTTTTGTACTGGGCTCCCAGGAGAGAGCTGTTGTCTCATAGGGGCAGGCCATCTTTTTGTTGGACGCTTTGTGTTGACCTTCATAGAGGGGATGTTGGGAGTTTGGATGGGTTCTTTTGTTGTTGTTGTTTTTGTTTTTTTTGCGGTACGCGGGCTTCTCACTGTTGTGGCCTCTCCCGTTGCGGAGCACAGGCCCCGGATGCGCAGGCTCAGTGGCCATGGCTCACAGGCCCAGCCGCCCTGCGGCATGTGGGATCCTCCCGGACCGGGGCACGAACCCACGTCCCCTGCATCGGCAGGCGGACTCCCAACCACTGCGCCACCAGGGGAGCCCTGGATGTTTAATTCTTGGGATTCAGTAAGGTGTCATTATTCACAGATGTCTTCCTGGGAATTACAACAGATGATGGAACAGAAATGGGATTGACTAACCCATGGACCTTGTATCACAAGAGCAGAAAGAAATAAAAACCCCTGTGTTTTCCATCCCCCCGAGGGCTCGGTCTGTTCTCAGGCCTGCGCCTCTTTCTGTTTTCTTCTCTGGAGGGTTCCAGTATCCAGCATCTCTGTGTTAATTAACTCAGCATGTGGCACAGAAAGGACTGACAGCATATAGCTGATGTTTTGGATATGCACACAGTTTAAGGATTAGCTCCATTCCAAAGGACGACTTAATGCTGCCACAGTACAGTTGTTACTTGTTGATCCGAGGCAAACTTCGAGTTCTGGGCAAACTTCCTTCTGTCACCATCAGGCACGTGGACCTCCACACCTCTCTCTCAGGCTTTAGATGTTCAGGCAAAGCAAATCAATTTTACTATTTTGATTCAACCTAAATAAAATCAGGATGGAGTCTAAAACAATGGTACTGATGAACCTAGGGGCAGTGCAGGAATAAAGACACAGACATAGAGAACGGACTTGAGGACACAGAGGGGGAAGGGAAAGCTGGGACGAGGTGAGAGAGCGGCATGGACATATATACACTACCAAATGTAAAACAGATAGCTAGTGGGTAGCAGCTGCATAGCACAGGGAGATCAGCTCGGTGCTTTGTGACCACCTAGAGGGGTGGGATAGGGAGGGAGGGAGGGAGATGCAAGAGGGAAGAGATATGGGGATGTATGTATACGTATAGCTGATTCACTGTGTTATACAGCAGAAACTAACACAACATTGTAAAGCGATTATACTCCAATGAAGATGTTTAAATAAAAAACAAAAATAGAAAACATACATTTAGGACTTCAAATTTTGACCCAATCTCATGGCCATTACCTGACCAAATATATGAGTTAACTTATTTGAAGTAACTCAAATAAAATAATTACCTATTCATAAAGAAAAATAAAAGCAGGAAGATGCATCCTACAATTGCCAATAAAAACCAACACTGCCCCCACCCACCCCACCAGCGCACTGAGTTATCTGTGCCAGTGCTTGTTTCTTCCACTATGAGGAATTCATACAATATATTAAAAGCATATATAATATAGAAAATAAACTTACGGTGCAGTTTCACATATAAGGTACCCCCAAAGCCAAATTCCTTTGGCTAAGTGTGTGGTAAGAAACCAGCATGGTATGGAAATCCTGTGGCTTGATTTCTGGCATTTTTAAGCATCAAGTAATGCAAAGTTTGCAAAATGGCAGCCTACAGGCCACATCTGGCCTCTTGACATGCTTAAGTTGGCTTTGTCTGGTGTTCTTAAAAAGTTGTAATTGAAAATATGGGGAGTTTTTGTTTTTAATTTGAATTTCTGGGTTTTCTTGCTCTAGGTTTGTGTTTGCTCATGGCAATAATTGATAGGAGCTCAGCACCACTGTCCCTCTAGGGAATGGGCGACACGTAACAAGGTGCCAAATTCAACTCAAGTGCATGAAGTTTGAAATTTCAATTCCTAAACCCCAGAGTTTGCTTTCTTGTTGTTCTGCCAACCCTGTTTGCTACATCTCCCACTTACTTCCTGATAGTTTCTTGTCAATTTTGCTCAAGGTAGGCTGTGAAATAGGACAAACTGGGTGGATTTGTTCAGGGTTCCTCTTAGACTCACTTTTTATTTAACTTTTACAAAGTGGACTCTTCACTAACATTGACCAAATGCCCAGAAATCACCTGGTGAGCTCCTTTTAAAAAATCAAAACAAGCAAGCAGACATAAAATATGTGGAAAGGCTGACAAATTTAGCCATTTGGCATGGCATTTAAAAATGGATATAGCAACATTTTTAATGTACTCTTTCAAATGTCATGACAGCTGTCCAAATTTGTAATTTTAAAATATATTTTATGTTATCACATACATTTGCTCTACACTTTATCAAATATATGACTAATACGGGAAAACAAATATGTTTGCCACCCGGCTGACTCATGATCCTTGTTGGAAACTCTTTGAAGGATCCACAAAAAGCCCCTTGTGACAGAAAAAAGGGGCCCCTATGCTAGCATTTTTTTTTTTCTCCAGAGAATTTGTTCAGGGATCAGTTTTGTTTCCCCTTGGGATGGAAGGCACATATCACATATGTACCATAGAATCACCAGACCCAAATAAAGAAGATGTTTCTTATCTTAAAGACCTCGGGATGCTCTTTTATTTTTTAAAAATCTCCCCAGTTTTATTGAGATATAATTGTCATATAACATTGTGTAAGTTTAAGGTGTACATGATGATAGGGTATACCTATATATTGCAAAATGATTACCACATTTAGGCTAGTTAACACATCCATCTCCTTACATGGTTACTGTTTTGTGTGTGTGTGTAAAATATGTTTTCAAATTTACCCTCTTAGCAACTTGCAAGCATGCGCTACAGTATTGTTGACTACAATCATCATGTTATAATTAGATCCCCAAAACTTATTCATCTTCTAACTGGAAATTTGTACCCTTTGACCACCTTCACTCACGGGGATGCTTCTTTAAATCATTCATTTATACAGGTACTCATTCACTCATCGATTCATTCACTCAATATTTATAGAACAATTACATCTATGTGACACTTATTATTATGTTGTGATGGGCTTAAATACCTGAACCAAAATTCCTGTTTTTTAAGGAGTGCTTTTAGTTTGCTAGGGCTGCCGTAACAAAGTACCACAGATTGGGTGGCTGAAAAAAACAGAAATTTATTTCTTCACAGTTCTGGAGCCCAGAAGTCTGATATTAAGGTGTCAGCAGGGTTGGTTCCTTCCGAGGACAGTGAGAGAGAATCCATCCTAGGCCTCTCTCCTCGGCTCATAAACGGCTGTGTCCTCCCTGTGTCTTTGTACCGTCTTCCCTCTGTGTGTGTCTGTGTCCAAATTTCCTCTTCTTATAAGGACACCAGTCACATTGGATTAGGGCTCACCTTAATGACCTCTGTAAAGGCCCTGTCTCCAAATATACTCATACTCTGAGGTACTGGGAGTTAAGATGTCAACATGAACTTCTTGTGGGTAGGGACACAATTCAGCCCATAACAGGAGCTTATAACTGTTTCTATACTATAAATTAGAATACTTCTATTCTGCTCATTGGTCCTGCTGCTTCTACTAGCAAAGGAACATCTATTTCACTGTCACAAGTGCCCCTCCCCGATCCTGTTCATTTATTCCTAAACTATGCTGGTCTAGATCATTTCAGAAGCTAGTAAGGTGATGATAAACAGAGCTGACTCTGGAGACACAAAACTCCAGAAACTGGCCATGGAATGGAGACACGCAGGCTAAAGGGTCCAGATTTCAGATGCACCAGTGTGAAACGTGGAGGGTCAGCTAGCAGCCCTAAAAAGTTCTCCTTGCCATTTCTAGTAGAATAACGTGCCATGAAATGTGGGTGAATAGATAAGGGAGAGCCAGTCAGGATAAGCCAGAGAGGAAAGTTCTGGAAAGTTGAACATAAAGGTAATACAAAGCCTGGAACATGAATCACCTAACTCTTCCTGCGTGAGGACAAAGGGAGAAAGGACCAGTGAGAAGAGAGAGAGCCGGGACTACAGGTGGATTCAGGGGACTGTGCCATGAGGCGTGGGTGGAGGACACCCTGATGAAAGGCCTGGGCTGACATGCTTAGACCAGATCAGCCGGAGCCCAGGAAGGAGCCTGAGGGGAACCGGCTCTGGGGCAGAACTGTGAGGTGGAGGCATCTTCTTCATTCTACCCTTTCCCCAAACCTCTTACTCTCTTGGCCTTTTCTCTCCAGCGTCTTCTCTGCTTCACTTTTCTGGGGTCTAAGCTGACACAGGGTAAAGTGAGAGCAGAGAAAAGTCTTCATCTCTCTCAAGAGCATGTGAATTTTATTATGAAACTCCCGGAGGTTAAAATGCTTCCAAATGCAAAGGAATAAGTGATAGGCACTGGAGTTCATGTTTGTCCAGGGGTTCCTTCCCAGCATACTCTCAAATCACACCACGGATTGAACCATTTCACGTTCATTGAAGTGGGGGGCTGGCTCTGGACCCTTCTCTCTAACAGCATTTCTCAAACTTTAATATATGTGTTAATCACTGGGATCTTGTTAAAATGCAGATTCCCATTCAGAGGGTCTGGGGTGGGTCCAGGCTGGTCCATGAACCACATTTCAAGTAGCGCGAGCCTATAGGATGATGGTGCCCAAGGAACCTCGTTCGGTCATTTGGGACCTCGAGGCTCAGTGGGATTCCCAGGTTAAGAAGTAAAGATACCCCTTTTGGCTACAACCATCACCTTAACTTTCACTTGCCCCTATATTCATTAGCAAGGGTTAGATTAGAAGGAAAAGAAAAATAACAATAGCATTCTTAATTGGATCCCTGGAAGAGATACTGCATTTCCACTGATTAAGGCAATTAAAGGTGCAGACGCTGCTGCTCAGAAGCTGACATCTTCAGGTGTCTCATAACCAAAATTAATACCGCTGCTAGCTCTGCCACCTAGTCAAGCTGTAAAGTAAATTAATTACTGCAACCAAACTAATAATAACAGTGCAGGCAGAGTTGTAGCAATCTTGTGGCTTACCATTGGAGGCTGAGCAGGGACTTTTGCCTCTCTGCTACCCATGAGCGCAGCCCAGCAATTGCTGACTGTACCATTTCTATTGTATGGTTTATGCTAAATATGCATATCTTAATTGCATTAGTCAAAATAATTAGCTAATATGTTTTTGCATAATGACGAGGTAAGCAAATATCACCATAGCTCAGTGGTTCATGCATGAGTAACTTTGGAAAATTAATAGACTCCCAATTTCCTAATTATCTGTCTTTTATTCCATGCTCAAACAAAGAAGTGCTACCACACACTCCTGAGCACCATGTAATTTAGTTTGCACCTTGAAAAATTTAAAGCACCTGTGTTTGTTTTCTTCCCCTTTTGCAGGAAAGGGATATAAAGAAAAATCCAGTTCCCTTCCTCTATTGGCCTTAAATTGAAATGTAAAGGAAGCTGTGGATCAATACATTTTAATTTCTACGTGCAAGTGGGACCTTGGATGACAAGGCATTTTTAGTGCATCAGAAATTTGTTATAAAGTTGAAATGATCAAAATTCTTTCCAAAGTGACAGTGTGCAGCAGGTGCCTGGATGCATGTGGCATTTCTTCCCATGTCCTGTTTGCTGATGGCTTCCTGGCTTAGCTTAGCTGTTCCCCATTTCTTCACACCTACGTGGCAATGGTGCCTTTCTTGCTGCTAAACATAACAGTCTTTACTGAGGATGGTATGGTTACTGAAAGCAAAGCTTGCTGTTTTGATTAAAATGCTGGGTGAACCACAGCTCAATTCCTTTGGGTTCTATCAGATCTCTTTGGGCTTATGATGATGAACCAGGCTAGTACGCTGCGCTACCCTACAGAGCATCCTGATTTAACAGAACCTGGCCGTTCCTGCCAAAGGTGTCAGATCTTCCTCCCTCTTCATGAGGAAGCATATCCTTAGCCTACTAATCTAATGCAAGAAGAGAACAGAAATCTGCCCGGGACTTCCCTGGTGGTCCAGTGGTAAAGAATCCACCTTACAATGCAGGGGACGTGGGTTCGATCCCTGGTCAGGGCAACTAAGCCCATGCGCCACAAGTACTGAGCTCCCGCGCCTCAACTAGAGAGCCTGTGTGCCGCAGACTACAGAGCCCATGTGCCCTGGAGCCTGCACACCACAACTAGAGAGATAAAAACCCGCACTCCACAACTAGAGAGAAGCCAGTGCGCCACAACAAAAGATCTCGCATGCCTCAACGAAGATCTGCGTGCCGCAACTAAGACCCGACACAGCCAAAATTAAATTAAATAAATAATAAAATAAATCTTTGGGGCTTGTGACGCAGTGGTTAAAACTCTGCCTGTCAATGCAGGGGACATGGGTTCGGGCCCTGGTCCGGGAAGATCCCACATGCCGCGGAGCAGCTAAACCCGTGCGCCACAACTACTGAGCCCACGTGTCACAACTACTGAAGCCTGCACACCTAGAGCCCACTCTTGCAACGAGAAGCCACCGCAATGAGAAGCCCACGCACTGCAACGAAGAGTAGCCCCCTCTCACCACAACTAGAGAAAGCCTGCGTGCAGCAACGAAGACCTAAAGCAGCCAAAAATAAATATATAAATTTATTTTAAAAAATAAATAAAATAAATCTTTTAAAAAAAAGCTTCAGAATTAAAAAAAAAAAAAAAGAAAGAAATCTTGCCCAAGAGGACACTTGAGCAATAGGCTAACATCTTCTGAAGAGCTTAAAAGCATTCTTGCCTTGTGTCTTCCAATGGTAGGTTTCATGCCACCACTTAAAAGGAAGAGTGTGCCAGGACCTGAAGCCCACCACATCTAGATGAAGCCTTCACACCAAGCCCTACACCACCAAACAATAGCCAAGTCATTTAGGGAAGAAAGCAGCTGGGGGGGAGGATTTCCCTGAAGTTTCCAATGAATCTTTAGCTTTCTGGAGGCTTCTGGGAAAACAAGTCTGCAACCTGAGAAGGCAGGAGACCTTCACTGATGTCACTTTGCCCCTAAACAAGCTCTGGTTGGATCAATTCCCCCTGCAGATGTGGTATTTGTCAGGATTCCAGTCTTGAGACCACTTGGGCTGCCTGTCAGTGAACCTTGTGTAGGTATCTGGAGCAGGTAGCAGCTGTGGGCTGTAACATCCTCAGGGATTGTATTCACCTCCATGCTCATGTGCAAATCTCTAGGAACTATAAAAGGAATGTATGTAGAATTTGTTTTAATTTGTACATGGAAGTGTAACAGGCTTTAATTAAGATGAGGAAAGAGATGAAGACATGCTCAATGATGTGTGGGAGACTGCAAAGATGGAAAATCCAGTTTCATCAAACGATAGCTGGTACAAGAGGAATATGCTTGAAAGCTCGACTCGAAGTGTAGGCCTTGGCTGGTGTGGAAGGGAAAGCTGTTCATTGCTGACCAGGCACCAAATTACCATAAGGACAGTTAAACACAGGAGGCAAAAGGAAAGAGAGAGCAAAGAATGATGGCTTAGTAGAAAAACTAATGAAGGAAGAGAAACAAAGGTCATAGATGGACATTCTGAGAAAAATCCCCCAATTCTCAAGATAAAAATGTAGAGAGAAAAATAATTAGAAGTTAGACCAGAGGATGGAAGCACATAATCAAAAGTGAAGTTGGACAGTGCATAGATGGAAAAAAATGGGGAAGAGAAGGCAGAGGACCTGAGGGACAAAGGAAGCGGCTGTCCTGTCCCCACACCCCACGGATCAGCTTCTTGCTGCCTCTGATACCATGCCTGTGCCTGAGTTATGGAGAGCCTTTTATCCGGATTAGAAGCCAAGGGCAAAAGAAATAGGACATACTTCTCCGCCTTTCCTTAAGTCCCCAGAGTCTTCAGGGGAGGCAACTTATTGCATAATAGGAATCCCCCCTGAACCCCCATAGGAATAAGAAAGCATCCCATAGGTGATGGCAGTGGCTCAGAGCAGGAGGGGTGTGGCAGATAAGGCTGGAGAAGGTAAAGGAGCCAGGTCACACAAGACATTTTTGGCACAACCTGAGGAGTTTGAGCTGAATCCTGAGGCTAGCTGACAGCCAATAAAGCACAAGGTCAGCAAATCAATTGGAGGAAGCCATCAGAACCTGAAGATTTCCCAGGAGAGTAGCTAATCTTTACATGGAGAATGTGGAAGGCATATTTTTTGCATTCAAAGAGCTAATATTCTTGAGTTAGGTGAGTAACTGAATAACTTTTTAAAAAAAAATCCCAAATAATATATTAATAGAGAAGGCATGTCTCAGGAGAAGTAGAGCATGATTAACATGCAGATCCCTGATACTTAAAGTGTGGTGCATGGACCAGCAGCATCAGCATCACCTGGCAACCCAGGGATGCAGAAGCTCAGGCCACACCTCCTACTGACTTGAATCAGAATTTGAAAAATAACAAAACCTCCAAGTGACCTCCCCAAAGTACAACTGGCCAAGGAATCTTGTAAAAAACAGTGCAAAGCTGTCAGTGAAGAGCATAGATTTTATGAAGAAAGAGTAACGTTTTGTTCAGTAGGGATTGGCTTTGTTATCTATGATAAGTCTGCTCCTTCAGTGGATTTATAAAGGCACAGGACAGGTCTCCTACAAAAGCGTGCAGCAGATAAAATGGAACAGCTGTCAGATCGATCTTCCAGGCACTCACCCTGTAAGAACTTAGAATCTTGGGAAAAAGGGAGAAGAACCTTGGATTCCCTGAGAAAATGGGACTTATTAAAATTTAGATAGGCTTGCGTCTTGCACAGCTGGGTTGGAGAAATAGTTCCTACTTGTTGCATTAGTTGAACTGGCTAAGCTTCGGGACAGGCAGAATGGTAGGAAAGGAGGGAGATGGGATTCCTTAGGCACAGCTTCCTTGATGCACACTCTACTCAAGTGACTTTGCAAAAATCCAAGTTTTCTAGAATCTTCCTAGATTAACTAGATCTAGACACTTAACTAGAATTTTGAGTGTCTACGAAGCCATTAAACAGTCCAGACCTCTTAGTACAGCTTTCCTGGCCTTGTGTAGACTGACTGTTGCCAACCTTTCTACTCCAGCCTATCTCAATCCCCATCCCCTGCTCTACCCATCACCGTGACGCCATATTGAAATGATCCGTTCTCTTGCCCGGTTCACCTCCTTCTTCTCCACTCAGTGACATTGCTCACACTGCTCACTCTTCTCGTAACAGCTCATGTCCCCTCATTTTGAATATTCTTTGGTAAATTCCTACTCAGGTTTTGAACTTCAGCTCACACCTCGTATCTCCTTTATGGCAGCATTAGGCACACTGCTCTCTCTTGTCCCATGGTGCCTCATACATTGCTCCATCCTAGCCCTTATTACCTTGTTGTAATTAATAGTCATTGTGTGTGTTTCCTGCTAGACTCTGACTTCCCTGATGCAGTGAACATATCTTATTCATGTATTTCCATTCCTGTCATTATACCTCGGACATAATAGATGCTTAATAAATACGAATTTAATGAAAACACGTGAATAAGTGAGCATATGAATAAAGGATGAATGAAGTCAGATTGTGGAGGGCCTTGAGTGCCAGGCGAGGGTAATTGGAACTCATTGTGCCGCTGTTGGCAGGACAATGCAGTAGCAGGGTGTGGGTGAGATGCACTGATTCAACTCACATGCTAAAAAGCAAAATTAGGAAAAAAAAAACATGTGCATACAGAGAAAAGAGAAATTCAGCAATTTGCAGGAATTCAGAAAATTTCAGTTTTCAGTGAGAAAAACAGCAACAGAAATCTACAAACTCATTTTCTAATAAGAATGTCTCATCTCTGCATCTGGGGATTTGGGCAGCTGTAGGGTGACAGGACTGTGACATGTTGTCTCTTTTGTACACTCCTTACTCCTTGTCAGGCTCTCCAGTAATCTCAGTCAATGGCAAAAATCACTAAGGAAACGTGGCCTTACAAGATTACCAGCTCTAGTGTGTTCTGATGATTTGTGGATGTGATCTCAGATGGCTGTGCATTTCTCTATTATTATAGCTCCAAGATTATTCTTACTTAGGTTATTGGACACATGGATGCAGCCAAAGGAGGTGTCATGGTTTGGAATGCTAACTAAAGGTGTACATAGCCTCCTGTACCAGCATCAGTGGGACGCTTGTTCACGGGACAGGCCTTTTCTTTTGTGGGCACGTGGACAGAGACTTAGTTACTTCTGCTTCTTTTGTTCATTGGAGTTGCAGAGATCTTGTGACAGTAAATGTACACATTAAGCAGACTTGCAATTGCCTTGGTTCTACGTTGCGCTAGCCTTCAAAGTATTTATTACAGTACAGCTATTAGAGCAAGGAATAAAGTCAGGGTCTTTCGTGATCGATTCCAAATTTGGGGAAACATGCTGTGAATTTGGCAAAGGGGTTCTGTCTGGGGGAAGCTTGGAGAGCTCTCAACACAGCATTCCTAATGTAGGGCCTCAGTTCCCTCAGCAGCTTTGACTGGCTGTGGGATTCTTAATTCAGGTCTCAATTTTTTTCAGCATGTTATACTGGGCTGTTAAACAGCTGCTGTGTTTAACCACAGATGTGGGTGCATTTTATGGATGTGATTCCTGTGTGTGTGTGTGTGTGTGTGTGTGTGCCAATAAACAAACATGTATATATTTAAAACCAATATTGACACAGTGTTAAGACTGAAATCTTTGCAGTCAAATCAGGAAATTCCAAAGTTACATTTCCTGTAACAGTATCCTTTTAGTCCCTTGCAGATCCTGTCTATTGCACCACAACCATTTAACTCCAAAACCGTATAAGGATCGACTACTCCAGACCTAAGCTGGCTGAAGTCATTTTGCGAATTATTTGATTTTCGAGGTGTTTTGATTTTACATCTTAGCTTCACGTTAACAAATCGAACTTTGATTTAGAAAGGTGGGAGAGAAACAAATGAATTAAGAAAGATGTTTTCATTTATGAGTCAAAAAAGAGACATGTCTAGTTTTATTCTCTGGTTAAGAATCGTTATCCAAATGGAAGCTGAAACAGCAGAGGAATTGAAGTGCTCCTCATCTAGGTTCAACATTCATTGTTTCAACCTTCTATACTCAAAAATAGGAAATCATTTCTCTTCACAATTGGCTTCTATTCCCTTCCTTAATGAGGGCAACAATCTTGCCAAATTTGAAGTTCACAGCTTCAGTCATTTTTCAATTGCAGAAGCACAGATAAAACATTTTGATTTTTTTTTCATGATGGAAAATATGCCATTTTCCCTATCTAGGTGTATGGTACTATTCTCAGATACATCACATCGAAGTTTAGATTCATACGACTTCTCTGGTGTCCAAAGTGCTGGGTAAGTAACAGCAGTGGCATTTGTTGTATGATTGCATGTTGTCTAATGGCTACCCTTCCATTTGGTTCCCTTTTATAGCCATTATCTGGTTGGGGTGATGTGTTAACAGGTGTTGATGGGTGGGAGACACGATCTAGGAGTTAGTTATCTGACTCTTAACCTGGTGCCCCCCACGTTCTCACTTTTTAATCTTACTGTTTATTATGTTTCTGCCTTCTTTTTTCCTGCTTCCAAAATCTTCTGAGTGTTGCCAGAGAATAGGAGACAAATTGTGCAAATTAAATGTCAGGAAGTGGTACATTAGTAAGTGAGATTTTTGCCATCTATGGTACAGCCGATTCCCCTCTCTCTAAGCCAAATAATTCTCCAAGTTGGAGTAGGCTTGATGAATTTCTTTTTTTTTTTTAAGTTAAAATATGACAGCTGCTTATTTTCATTTTTGTTCGTCTGGTGAAACCAGAAGGGGCCCAAAGAAGTCATTAATGTCCACTGTGTGAGGGCTCTAGGAAATGCGTTGAGGGTAGAATGCGTGAGCAGTATTGTTCACCATATGTAGACTAGAAACATCCTTATGTTCAGGGTCTGTGGGTAAGAGAGGGAGTGTGTTATAATTAACTATATAGGACATATGGGGGACTAGAAAGTTTACTCCTTGGAGACTAGTTTAGTTATAAAATCAAACAAACAATGAAAACAGAGTCAATTAACAATGGCTCTATCAAATGTTGTCATGGAATGCCTGCGGTTCATGGGGAAGCCCCCATGGTCAGGGGGCATGGGTGTGTCCTGACCCTGGGCCCCCTCTTTTCTGGACAAGGCGGAGCAAGCTGTATCAGATGGAAGCCAGTTCATAAGAGGATGGCATTTACAGAGAGAGAGTGAAGGGAGGGGCTGGAGAGAGAGAGAGAGAGAGAGAGAGAGATGGGCTTTATCTGCCACTAAACACCCTCACTCTGTCTTCAACAAGGACCACTACAAAGTCTCCAAGTGAGTTCTTCCCTCAGAGCCCATGTTCCAATGGGTATCTGAGGGTCTTCTGCCAATACCGCACTCTGCCCGACTGTAGGGTCACCAAGAATTGGGCTAGCACTCCACGATCTGCTTCCTGTAGCTCCATTTCTGTGGACCAGGCAGCTCTGAGTCTCACTGACTGAATCTTTGACAGAAAAATATTGGTCTGACTGGTAGCTTGTGTTCTACAGGACAGCGAATATTTTCAACCTGATGCATCTGACCTTCCTCAAATCCAGACAAGCCTATATGCTTCTCAATCATGCCCCCTGCCAAGACAGAAGGCAGAGAGGGCCAGATCCGGTGACTGCAGCAGAGAAGTTGGTTTGTAGAATGGTTTAGCAGGACAGTCTTTGATCGTGGTCCTTTACATCTGATGCCTTCCAGATGTTTCTTGAGAAAATGTTAACAGTCTTGAGGGCCTCATTTAATGTTAATAGGCATATTTGCAACATGTAGATTTACCTTCTGCACTGATTGTGATACAATTCGTAGTCACATGCGATCACATCCGTAGCTTGCTCAAAATCCTTCCATGGCTCCCTGCGGTCCTTAGGATAAAGTTAAAACTGTTAGCAGAGTTTATATGACCGTTCTTTCTCTGGTACTCTTGTATTTTCATCCTCATCTTTCTTTACTCTACCCACCTCGTACTCTAGACGTTAACCGCTACTGATGTTCTTAGTTCCCAGAGATTCTTGAAAGCCTTCCTTGACCCCTCCTATCACCCTTCTCCTCCCCACCCCCATGTTCTGAATTTGTTTAGGTGTCTCTGCTATGTTGTCATATAGTGTTTGTTTTTTTTTAACATCTTTATTGGAGTATAATTGCTTTACAATGGTGTGTTAGTTTCTGCTGTGTAACAAAGGAAACCAGCTATATATATACATATATCCCCATACCTCCTCCCTCTTGTGTCTCCCTCCCACCCTCCCTATCCCACCCCTCTAGGTGGTCACAAAGCACTGAGCTGATCTCCCTGTGTGATGCAACTGCTTCCTACTAGCTATCTTGTCATATAGTCTTGAGTAGTTTTTCCATACTTCTGTCATAATATTTACCTTATTTCTTGTATTTGCTTGGTTGTCTGTCTTTCCAACTACACAATAACAATTTCTGTGAGATTAGGGACCACTGTGCCTGTCCTGTTCCCCTTTGGATCCCTTTACGTAGCACAATTCTTGGCACATAGTAATCAATGAATATTTGTTAAGTGCTTGAATGAATAATTTTTATCAGTGCTAATAATATTAAATAAGCACTTATTAGCCTAATGATTTTTTAAAAATTAATTCTAAAAACACATGTCCTTCCTTGACTTTGTTCTGTGTTGAACGCTCTTTCTTCTAGAAGTTTCAATATGGTCTTTGGGCCCAAAGCATTAAAGCTGTGACCTAAAAGGTATGAAATAAAAGTTCCTTGGAGTCCTATAGAACATTGTCTAGATTTCATAGCCCTAGGGCTGCTTTGTAGATCAGACCAGCTTCTAACAAAACCCTTGGAGCATTTGAATATTTTAAACTGGTACTAAAATGTGCCCACTTCAAGTAAAATTCTTTTGTATAATGAATGTCTGCATGGTTATGTTTTGGTGCACAGAGATTTGTGCCTCTAAAAGGGATGAGCAACCAGGAGCATACACTCTGAGATTTCTGTATCTTAGTCAATGTATAAGGAAGTGGAGAAACTCAACAGGAAAGGCATAGCATCTTGAGGCTTATCCAAAGCTAGCCCTTCTAGAAGGAGCAGGCAGCTTGCTCTGCCTGCAAAAGGTTTTGCTCTCAGCCAACACTGATGCCCAAAATGCTTCCCACAAGAGTCCTCTTAGAATTCATTATTTCATTATTGCCTTGAACAAATGCCTGTTTTAGAGGGGAAACACATTAACCCATTAAACCCATTCTTGTGGATCAGGTTCAGTCTAGATCGGCTAGGCTACCTCTTGAAGTGAGAGAACAGGATCCTGAAGAACTGAAATGCCAACCATAAACAGCCATTGTCAAGAGGAAGAGAAGGCAGGAAGCAAAGGAAATGTTAAGCCTGTAGGGGATTAGTTGGAGGCCTGCAGCTGGAAGGTGGAATGGCAAGAGGTAGAGGGTCTGGACAACCATGGCTACTCTGTGTGTGTGTGTGCTAAAGACCTGGGATCCCAAGGCCATTGAAGGAGGTGGCACTGGTAAGTTTCAGCTCTTGGATTTGTCCAGCCCCATCCTGGTGGTCAACCCCATGCTTCTCTGAGACAGGAGATGGGAGGGGCAAGATACACAACTGTGCCTCAGTTTCTCTAGCTGCCACGCTTGCTATTGAGTAGAAATCAGACTGATATAAACTCTCAGGATACGTTGTAAGCATTACCTGGTTCATCTCACATTCTTTGATATCTTTGCCAAAAGATATCACATAAATAACAGATATTTCTCTGTATTTGTGGAACACACATTCACTCAGTTACAATGGAATTGGAACTAGTAATGTCCTTCTGATCTCTTTGCTTGCTTTTCAAACAGAAAAATAATCTGAGTTTCTGGGCCCACATTTGTCCAGTTCCTCCTTTTCTCATCCCAGTTGCTGTGGTACTTTCCCTCCTCTGATGGATGTATAAAGTATGAAGATTTTCCCAGGTGAAGAAAATCCAGGGGAAAAATTGGACAGAAAAACTGGCTAATGACCAGAAGTGGAATTTAACCTATATTTGAAGTCTCACTTTCAATAACTGGTGAGGGTGATACTTCTGGAGTGTACGAACCAGCTGGTATTAGCAAAAGTGTGAAGATCTGCTGATGGAGGAGGGGGCAGGGAAGGTTTGTGGGTGTGTTTCAAAGTCTGTTGGATGCAACTGGTTTAATTTCCTTTGTTCATCTGCTTTAGTGTTGGCAGTGATTTGAGAGGATGGTTTTCTCCCCACTCCAACACATTCGGTGAAGTGTGCTGATACTGTCACTCATTAAGCTGTCGGCAGGATTAAATGTTGTACATTCCGTTTGCATCAGGAAATCCTCTTTTCGAGGACAATGCAAGTTACAGAGTCTGGTTCCATCTAGAGCTCAGGCTTGAGAGAGATAGAAGTAGAGACAAAGAGAGTCAGAGAGAGAGAGAGGGAACCAGTGAAAAAGATGGGCAGAGACAGAGATAGAGTTACCAAGATAGGACAAAGACACCCCAAGAGAGTTGGAGAACCAGAGATTGACAGATGAAAAGAGAGAGACGAAGATAGAACGACTGAACAAGATGAGCAGAGAACTGGAGAGAGTGAGAATGGAGAGAACTGGAGAGAGAGAGAAGGCAGACAGGGGAAAGATAAGAAGGGGGAAAGAGCCAGGGGCACTGGAGGAGAGGGAGGAAAGGGGAGGGGGAGGGGAGGGAGGCAGAGAATCTTCCATGAAGACCCAGTCTTAGTTTTTTAAGCCTCCATGATATTTTGATGTTAGGGGTCACCCATATGTACATAAGATTTTACTAGCGAACAAAATCTAGGGAGAAGTGAGGGGAAAGAGGCTGCAGCACTGACTCACCGACTCCTCAGAGAAGTTACAGGCGCTGAGGTAAGAAGGCGAGGGGAAAACAAGTCATAAAAAATACTAGACAAAACTCTCTGAGAGGTTTATGCACAAGTCTATCTTGTTTTTTGCAACAATTTCTCAAAAGTGATCTGTGGAGTGAATTTCATGTATCAAATCCAGATTTCCCAAAGCTGGGTGGGTGGAGATGTTTCCCTCTGGAAGACGTTCAAGCTCTCCTTTAAAGAACTTGTCTGTGTTCATCTTGTCGCCCATTGTTCCTGACACATCGAGGTGCCCAAGTTGGGGGCATGTTCTAGTCAAGGCAATTTTGGTCCCAGGGGAGAGAAACCCACTCAAGTTAAAAGGGAACCAAGCAATGAAAATGATTCTAGGACTAATCGTGCTACTCATATTAGACAGAACTACCATTTGTTGAGCTCTTGCCATGGGGCAGGAACAATATTCAGTCCTTTAAATGTAATGTTTCATTGTATCGTCACAGCGATGAGGAACAGAGGTGCAGAGAAATAAAATGATTCGTCCAAAGTTCTCTAGGATGTGAAGCCAGGCAGCAAGGTTGTACTTCACCTGATACAGATGATAACAGCTGAACAGGTCTATCTATGTATCTATTTATCTATGTATTTATCTATGTATGTATGTATGTATGTATGTATCTGTCTATCTATCTATCTATCATCTACATTCTCACTGAGAAAAATTGATCACTTTCTCTGCAAGGCAGTTGGAGTTCTAAAGAATAGATTCATTACCTGTCAGCTTCACTGACTGTTCCCAGAGCTTTGCATGGGGTTGTAGATATTAGCAAGATACCACCATACATTCATCCTTGATGTCCTACAGAAAACCTCAAATATCTTGGAAGTTCAGTCTATCTGTTTGATCCTTAAAAGGGCTTAAAGTAATGATTACTTCACATCTGTGTTGGCCAATGAGACCGGAGGTGGAGCAACCCTGGGTTAAACCGTTTAAGGCGTTGGATTCTAACCCTGGAAACTGGAACTTGACTTCCAATACAGCATTTCCCAAAGTGTGTTCTTTTGAACATAAGTTTTATGAGATGTTATATAAAGGAAAGTTTTCAGGATCAGGAATGTTTAGGAAATACTAGGTTAATCATATTTTGGTAGGTTTATTTTCTGCAGAAATTCTTCTTAGAAACAATGTATATCTGCATTTGAGTCATTCCAATAGGATTGTCCTTCTCCTCCATTCCCATCTACCCAAATCCATGCATTTCCCACTTTTCCCTGGATAGCTCATTCGGTACTCATCACGTACTGCCTTGGTTTCATTTTTTTTTTCACCCTCTTTTTATTTATTTATTTTTTTAAACAATCTTTATTGGAGTATAATTGCTTTACAATGGTGTGTTAGTTTCTGCTGTATAACAAAGTGAATCAGCTATACCTATACATATATCCCCATATCTCCTCCCTCTTGCATCTCCCTCCCACCCTCCCTATCTCACCCCACTAGGTGGACACAAAGCACCAAGCTGATCTCCCTGTGCTATGCAGCTACTTCCCACTAGCTATCTATTTTACATTTGGTAGTGTATATCTGTCCATGTCACTCTCTCACTTTGCCCCAGTTTTACCTTCCCCCTCCCCGTGTCCTCAAGTACATTCTCTACATCTGCCTCTTTATTCCTGTCCCGCCCCTAGGTTCTTCAGAACCACTTTTTTATTTTTTAAATTCCATATATATGTCGTAGCATACGGTATTTGTTTTTGTCTTTCTGACTTACTTCACTCTATATGACAGTTGCTAGGTCCATCCACCTCACTACAAATAATTCAATTTCATTTCTTTTTATGGCCGAGTAATATGCCATTGTATATGTGTGCCACATCTTCTTTATCCATTCATCTGTCAATGGACACTTAGGTTGATTCCATGTCCTGGCTATTGTAAATAGAGATGCAATGAACATTGTGGTACATGACTCTTTTTGAATTATGGTTTTCTGAGGGTATATGCCCAGCAGTGGGATTGTTGGGTCGTAGGGTAGTTCTATTTTTAGAATTTTAAGGAGCCTCCATAATATTCTCCATAGCGGCTGTACCAATTTACATTCCCACCAACAGCGCAAGAGGGTTCCCTTTTCTCCACACCCTCTCCTGCATTTATTGTTTGTAGATTTTTTAATGATGGCCATTCTGACTGGTGTGAGGTGATACCTCATTGTAGTTTTGATTTGCATTTCTCTAATGATTAGTGATGTTAAGCATCCTTTCATGTGTTTGTTGGCAATCTGTATATCTTCTTTGGAGAAACGTCTGTTTAGGTCTTCTGCCCATATTTTGATTGGGTTTTTTGTTTTTTTTATATTGAGCTGCATGAGCTGCTTGTAAATTTAGGAGATTAATCTTTTGTCATTTGCTTCATTTGCAAATATTTTCTCCCATTCTGAGGGTTGTCTTTTCCTCTTGTTTATGGTTTCCTTTGCTGTGCAAAAGCTTTTAAGTTTCATTAGGTCCCATTTGTTTATTTTTGTTTTTATTTCCATTTCTCTAGGAGGTGGGTCAAAAAGCATCTTGCTGTGATGTATGTCATAGTGTTCTGCTTATGTTTTCCTCTAAGAGTTTGATAGTGTCTGGCCTTACATTTAGGTCTTTAATCCATTTTGAGTTTATTTTTGCGTATGGTGTTAGGGAGTGTTCTAATTTCATTCTTTTACATGTAGCTGTCCAGTTTTTCCAGCATCACTTATTGAAGAGGCTGTCTTTTCTCCATTGTATATTCTTTCCTCCTTTATCAAAGATAAGGTGACCATATGTGAATGGGTTTATCTCTAGGCTTTCTATACTGTTCCATCGATCTATATTTCTGTTTTTGTGCCAGTACCATACTCTCTTCATTACTGTAGCTTTGTCGTATACTCTGAAGTCATGGAGCCTGATTCCTCCAGCTCCATTTTTCTTCCTCAAGATTGCTTTGGCTATTCGGGGTCTTTTGTGTTTCCATATAAATTGTGAAATTTTTTGTTCTAGTTCTGTGAAAAATGCCAGTGGTAGTTTGATAGGGATTGCATTGAATCTGTAGATTGCTTTGGGTAGTAGAGTCATTTTCACAATGTTGATTCTTCCAATCCAAGAACATGGTATATCTCTCCATCTGTTTGTATTGTCTTTAATTTCTTTCATCAGTGTCTTATAGTTTTCTGCATACAGGTCATTTGTCTCCTCAGGTAGGTTTATTCCTAGATATTTTATTCTTTTTATTGCAATGGTAAATGGGAGTGTTTCCATAATTTCTCTTTCAGATTTTTCATCATTAGTGTATAGGAATGCAAGAGATTTCTGTGCATTAATTTTGTATCCTGCTACTTTACTAAATTCATTGATTAGCTCTAGTAGTTTTCTGGTGGCATCTTTAGGATTCTCTATGTATAGTATCATGTCACCTGCAAACAGTGACCGTTTTACTTCTTCTTTTCCAACTTGGGTTCCTTTAATTTCTTCTTCTTCTCTGATTGCTGTGGCTAAAACTTCCAAAACTATGTTGAGTAATAGTGGTGCGAGTGGGCAACCTTGTCTTGTTCCTGATCTTAGTGGAAATGATTTCAGTTTTTCACCATTGAAAGCGATGTTGACTGTGGGTTTGTCATATATGGTCTTCATTATGTAGAGGTTAAGTTCCCTCTATGACTACTTTCTGGAGGGTTTTTATCATAAATGGGTGTTGAATTTTGTTGAAAGCTTTTTTTGCATCTATTGAGATGATCATATGGTTTTTATCCTTCAGTTTTTAATATGGTGTATCACATGGATTGATTTGCATATATTGAAGACTCCTTGCTTTCCTTGGATAAACTCCACTCGATCATTGTGTATGATCCTTTTAATGTGCTGTTGGATTCTGTTTGCTAGTATTTTATTGAGGACTTTTGCATCTCTGTTCATCAGTGATATTGGCCTGTAGTTTTCTTTCCTTGTGACATCTTTGTATGGTTTTTTATCAGGGTCAGGTGGCATTGTAGAATGAGTTTGGGAGTGTTCCTACCTCTGATATATTTTGGAAGTGTTTGAGAAGGGTAGGTGTTAACTCTCTGTAAATGTTTGATAGAATTTGCCTGTGAAACCATCTGGTCCTGGGCTTTTGTTTGTTGGATGAGTTTTAAATCACAGTTTCAATTTCAGTGCTTGTGATTGGTCTGTTTATATTTCCTGTTTCTTCCTGGTTCAGCCTAGGAAGGTTGTGCATTTCTAAGAATTTGTCCATTTCTTCCAGGTTGTCCATTTTATTGGCATGTAGTTGCTTGTGGTAATCCGTCATGATTTTTTGTGTTTCTGTAGTGTCAGTTGTTACTTCTCCTTTTTCATTTCTAATTCTATTGATTTGAGTCTTCTCCCTTTTTTTCTTGATGAGTCGGGCTAATGGTTTATTAATTTTGTTTATCTCCTCAAAGAACCAGTTTTTAGTTTTATTGATATTTGCTATCATTTCCTTCATTTCTTTTTCATTTATTTCTGATCTGATCTTTATGATTTCTTTCCTTCTGCTAACTTTGAGGTTATTTTGTTCTTCTTTGTCTAATTGCTTTAGGTGTTAGGTTAGGTTGTTTATTTGTGATGTTTCTTGTTTCTCCAGGTAGGATTGTATTGCTATAAACGTCCCTCTTAGAACTTTTTTGCTACATCCCACAGGTTTTGGGTCGTGGTGATTTCATTGTCATTTGTTTCTAGGTAATTTTTGAATTCCTCTTTGATTTCTTCAGTGATCTCTTGGTTATTTAGTAGTGTATTGTTTAGGTTCCATGTGTTTGTATTTTTTACAGATTTTTTCCTGTAACTGATATCTAGTCTCATAGTGTTGTGGTCGGAGAAGATACATGATATGATTTCAATTTTCTTAAATTTACCAAGGCTTGATTCGTGACACAAGATATGATCTATCCTGGAGAAAGTTCCATGAGCAGTTGAGAAGAATGTGTATTCTGTTGTTTTTGGATGGAATGTCCTGTAAATATCAATTAAGTCCATCTTGCTTAATGTATCATTTAAAGCTTGTGTTTCCTTATTTATTTTCATTTTGGATGATCTGTCCATTGGTGAAAGTGGGGTGTTAAAGTCCCCTACCATGATTGTGTTACTGTCTATTTCCCCTTTTATGTCTGTTAGCATTTGCCTTATGTATTGAGGTGCTCCTATGTTGGGTGCATAAATACTTATAATTGTTATATCTTCTTCTTGGATGGATCCTTTGATCACCATATAGTGTCCTTCTTTGTCTCTTGTAATAGTCTTTATTTTAAAGTCTATTTTGTCTCATATGAGAATTGCTACCCCAACTTTCTTTTGATTTCCATTTGCATGCAATATCTTTTTCCATCCCCTTACTTTCAGTCTGTATGTGTCCCTAGGTCTGAAGTGGGTCTCTTGTAGACAGCATATATATGGGTCTTGTTTTTGTATCCATTCAGCCAGTCTATGTCTTTTAGTGGGAGCATTTAATCCATTTACATTTAAGGTAATTATCGATATGTATGTTTATATTACCATTTTCTTAATTGTTTGGGTTTGTTATTGTAGGTCTTTTCCTTGTCTTGTGTTTCCTGCCCAGAGAAGTTCATTTAGTATTTGTTGTAAAGCTGGTTTGGTGGTGTGGAATTCTCTTAGTTTTTGCATGTTTGTAAAGTTTTTAATTTCTCCATCAAATCTGAATGAGATCCTTGCTGGGTAGAGTAATCTTGGTTGCAGGTTTTTTCCTTTCATCACTTTAAGTATGTCCTGCCACACCCTTCTGGCTTGCAGAGTTTCTGCTGAGAAATCAGCTGTTAACCTTAGGGGGATTCCTTTGTATGTTATTTGTTGCTTTTCCCTTGCTTCTTTTAATATGTTTTCTTTGTATTTAATTTTTGATAGCTTGATTAATATGTGTCTTGGCATGTTTCTCCTTGGATTTAACCTGTATGGGGCTCTTGGCGCTTCCTGGACTTGATTGACTATTTCCTTTCCCGTATTAGGGAAGTTTTCAACTATAATCTCTTCAAATATTTTCTCAGTCCCTTTCTTTTCTCTCCTTCTTCTGGGACCCCTACTATTCAGATGTTGGTGTGTTTAATGTTGTCCCAGAGGTCTCTGAGGCTGTCCTCAATTCTTTTCATTCTTTTTTCTTTATTCTGCTCTGTGGTAGTTATTTCCACTATTTTATCTCCCAGGTCACTTATCCGTTCTTCTGCCTCAGTTATTCTACTATTGATTCCTTCTAGAGAATTTTAAATTTCATTTATTGCGTTGCTCATCATTGTTTGTTTGCTCTTTAGTTCTTCCAGGTCCTTGTTAAACATATCTTGTATTTCCCCATTCTATTTCCAAGATTTTTGATCATCTTTACTATCATTACTCTGAATTCTTTTTCAGGTAGACTGTCTATTTCCTCTTCATTTGTTTGCTCTGGTGGGATTTTACTTTGCTTCTTCATCTGCTGTGTATTTCTCTGTCTTCTCATTTTGCTTAACTTACTGTGTTTGGGGTCTCCTTTTCACAGGATGCAGGTTCATAGTGCCTGTTGTTTTTCGTGTCTGCCCCCAGTGGGAAAGGTTGGTTCAGGCTTCGTGGTGGAGGGGACTGGTGCCTGTGTTCTGGTGGATGAGGCTGGATCTTGTCTTTCTGGTGGGCAGGACCACGTCTGGTGGTGTGTTTTGGGGTGTTGTGACCTTATTATGATTTTAGGCAGCCTCTGCTAATGGGTGAGGATGTGTTCCTGTCTTGCTAGTTGTTTGGCATAGGGTGTTCAGCACTGTAGCTTGCTGGTCATTGAGTGGAGCTGGGTCTTAGCTTTGAGATGGAGATCTCTGGGAGAGCTTTCGCCATTTGATATTATGTGGGGCTGGGTGGTCTCTGGTGGTCCAATGTCTTGAACTCGGCTCTCCCACCTAAGAGGCTCAGGCCTGACACCCGGTGAGAGCACCAAGAGCCTGTCAGCCACATGGCTCAGACAAAAAGGGAGAAAAAAAAGAAAGAAAGAAAGAAAAATAAATAAATAAAATAAAGTTATTAAAATAAAAATATATTATTAAAAATAAAAAAGTAATAATGAAAAAGAAAGAACAAAGAGAGCAACCAATCCAATAAACAAATCCACCAATGATAACAAGTGCTAAAAAGTACACACACAAGAAAAACCAAAAAGAAATGGGCAGACAGAACCCTAGGACAAATGGTGAAAACAAAGCTATACAGACAAAATCACACAAAGAAGCCTACACATACACACTCACAAAACGAGCAAAAGGAAAAAAAAAATATATATATATATATATATATATAAAAGAAGAGAGCAACCAAATCAATAAATCTACCAGTGATAATAACCTCTAAATACTAAACTAAGATAAACATAAAACCAGAAACAAATTACATGCAGGAAGCAAACCCCAAGTCTGCAGTTGCTCCCAAAGTCCACTGCGTCAATTTTTGGATGATTTGTTGTCTATTCAGGTATTCCACAGATACAGGGTACATCAAGTTGATTGTGGAGATTTAATCCACTGCTCCTGAGGCTGCTGGGAGAGATTTCCCTTTCTCTTCTTTGTTCGCACAGCTCCCGGGGCTCAGCTTTGGATTTGGCCCCGCCTCTGCGTGTAGGTCACCTGAGGGTGTTTGTTCCCCGCCCAGATATGATGGGGTTAAAGTAGCAACTGATTCGGGGGCTCTGGCTCACTCAGGCCGGGGAGAGGGAAGGGTACGGAATGTGCAGCAAGCCTGCGGCGGCAGAGGCCGGCGTGACGTTGCACCAGCCTGAGGAACACCATGCGTTCTCCCGGGGAAGTTGTCTCTGGATCACGGGACCCTGGCAGTGGCGGGCTGCATAGTCGCTCGGTAGGGGAGGTGTGGAGAGTGACCTGTGCTTGCACACAGGCTTCTTGGTGGCGGCAGCAGCAGCCTTAGCGTCTCATGCTCCCATTGATAGCAGCAGCTTTCACCCGGCTCTGAAGCTCATTTAGGTGTTGCTCTGAATCCCCTCTCCTCGCGCACCCCAAAACAATGGTCTCTTGCCTCTTAGGCAGGTCCGGACTTTTTCCTGGACTCCCTCCCAGCGAGCGGTGGTGCACTAACCCCCTTCAGTCTGTGTTTATGCACCAACCCTGGTCCTCTCCCTGGGATCTGACCTCCGAAGCCCGAGCCTCAGCTCCCAGCCCCCACCCACCCCGAGAGCAGACAAGCCTCTCGGGCTGGTGAGTGCTGGTCGGCACTGATCCTCTGTGCAGGAATCTCTCTGCTTTGCCCTTTGCACCCCTGTTTCTGTGCTCTCCTGTGTGGCTCTGAAGCTTCACCCCCCCCCAAACCCCATCTCTGCCAGTGAAGGGCCTTCCTAGTGCATGGAAACCTTTCCTCCTTCACGGCTCCCTCCCAGAGGTGCAGGTCCTGTCCCTATTCTTCTGCCTCTGTTTTTCCTTTTTCCTTTGTCCTACCGAGGTACGTGGGGAGTTTCTTGCCTTTTGGGAAGTCTGAGGTCTTCTGCCAGCGTTCAGTAGGTGTTCTGTAGGAGCTGTTCCACGTGTAGATGTATTTCTGATGTATCTGTAGTGAAGAAGGTGATCTCCACATCTTACTCCTCTGCCATTTTGAAGGTCTGCCAGTTTCATTATTTAACATTTGGTGAATCCATGTTTTACTTGCGCACCTAGAGTGTGAGTCTCTTGCAATTAGAACTTAAACTTTCTTGTAGTTTAAGCCTAGCACTGTGCTATTTAGATCATAGGTACTCAATAAATGTTTGTTCATTGAGACACCAGCATGTGAAAAAATGATGTGTTTTAGTTTGGTTCCTTGGACCTGCACTACCCCCAGGCATCTTCTGAGACATCAATTTGGATACAAGTTGTTTATTTGGGAGGTGATCCCAGGAAGCCCAGATGGAGAGTGGGGAATTACGACAGAGAATGAGGAAGTCAATAAAAAGTATATTAATGAGTGGGTTACAGCTGTGGGCAACTGAGGCTCCATCCTGCTGGGGACTCAAGGACAGGCTGTAGAACACACATCTGGGTGGTACCACTGAGCGGAGATGAATCTGGTTTACTTTCTACTAAGCTCTGCCCTTGATTGTGCATTGGTCCTGGGGTGTTAACACCTTAGCACTTCCAGCCTATGGGGCAGTATAGCTGGAAAAGCCCTCAGGCAGAGAGACACCCGGAGCCATCAGCATTGGAACGCCACAGGGACCTCTGGGAATAGAGGCAGGGCACTGGTGATGACCTGTCACATTATCCAAGAACAGCATTGGTTAACTGGCCTCCTCTCGTCCCAGCAGTTAAAAATTTTGCACTCGTTCAGTCTTGTATCAATAAATGAGCAGTTTTCTTGCCTGGGCTAACAAATTACATTTTTCCTGCTTTTGGAACCAGCTGCTACATATCTCCCCACTGCCTCAGTGGAAAATTGTCCTGTCAGCAGTATCACAATGTGATTTCTTCATCAAAGGTCATTGCCAATTATTTCATAAAAAACTGAAGCTTCAGTAGTTACCTGATTTTTATCTTTTTTTAAAAGGTAGGTCATTTTTAGTTCATCACTGTCACCTTATCGCCTATCTGCCCATGAAAAGGCATGCAGTAAAACCAGCAACTTTGCCTTCGCCTTTTGTTATTGCTCCATATTTCATTTGTCATTTTATCTCCTGTTCTGGAGAAGATCATAGCTGGTTAGTTAAAGCACTGGATAAATGAACACAGGGAGATACAAGCAAACATATGCCCAAGATCTTCCCCAGTTCTTTGGCTGGTCTGGATTCCTCATCCTAACAGCAGGAGATGATGAACACCACCAGAGATGTCATAACCACTCGCAACATAACTAGCTCCTAGGAGGAGGCCTGCATGATTATTAGTAGTGATTGTTTCTTGCTGGACGCCCTAGCCTCAGAGTTCTACCTACTGATACCTCCTACAGGGACCAGGGCTGATTCTTCTGCTCCATGTTGCCTCGACTGGGTACTCTGAGTAGGAATTCACCTCTTCTGTCTTAGCTCTCGAAACATTTTGTGGTGGTTCTTTTATACCCCTTGGCACTTACAAATTTGTCCTCCTACCCAGATTAAGAATTTCTTGAGGCCCCAGACTGTGCCTTACTCTGCATCTTTCCTTTTCTCACAGCACTCAGTATGGTGTCTGCCATGTTTAGATGTTCAGTGAACATAATGAGTCTAACTGAATTGGAATTTGGAGGAAGAAAATCCTTCCTCGTCCCTTCCCTGTACCTGTTGCAGTATGAGAATGTGTCATAGATGGATGTCTAGTGGCCTTTCTGGAAGTGTCACAGCACCCCTGCAGCAGACACATGTCAACCAGGCCTGAAATTTACACTATGAAAGGCATTCATGTCCAGAGAAGCTTTTTGTAAAAAGAAGTTTTAAAAAAAGAACCAGGGAGTGGATAGTGTCTTAATTGCTACCCGTTAGTATTAGGTTGAACTATAGGAAATTGCCATTGTTAAGGTCACAAATGGTGGTTCCTACCTAATGTCTTAGCATGATTAGTAGATTTATGGGCAGGGGAAGATGTAGGAAATGGCATTGCCACAATTGTTGTGGAAAGAGGAAAGCCAAGAATACTGTTGAACGGAGACAGGCTGCTGTGGGGTTTGCAGGAAGGGGCCCCAGGAAAGTATGTTTATTTGGGGAAAGAGGGTGATAAAGATGAGATGGACACAAAGCAAAGTGAGTCTCCCCAAACCTTATAAAGTTGGCTTAGGCCACTTCTGTCGCAGCGGGCCAATGCTTCCAGAGGGTTGCTACACTAGATTATGTGAGGTACGCCCTGCTTTCTTTCTGTTTCTGTTTCTTAATATGGGCAGTTCAGGGGTGTACAGACAAGAGGGAGAGTGGCTCTTCTCGAACAGGTACTTGTATCTACAAGTCCCTACTCAATGCAGGTAAGTTTCAGCCCCAATTAAATGCTGTCCATCCATGAATATTTGCTAGTAGGCATCATAAACCAAAACCAAAATCAGCACCTGCACCCTCTATTCACACATGGGGGTACCTCAAGCCATCTTCCAGAGAAAAGATCCCAAACTCTGTGGTCAATTTATAAAAATGTAAAGTGTAACCAGAACCACAGATGCGATTGCCCCAGTGGGTCAAAACCCAACTGGCTGAGGCTTTACCTTTTGAATACTAATGAGCAGTAATGCTTGGAGACCTTGATGTGACCCTTGGTTCATGTAACTATCAGATAGATATTCAGATGTTATAATGAGATCCTGCTGAGTGAGAGAGGAGGCATCAGCATTTATGTTTGGTACCAACAAAGGGTGCATTCATTTAATGAGGTGAGGTGGGAAAGGAAGATGTGGGAATTACACACTGAAATAGGGTAGGGGAGAAATAGCACTTCTTTGTATTTTAGGAAGGTGCATCACCCACAAATGGAATCTACAAGCCAGGGTATTTTAATGTTTGCTCTGAGAACTTGATCTTTCAGAGGTCCATTAAGCAATTTTCATGGATTTTTCTGTTCTCCCTTGTACCTACATTGACAAGTGGAACTCTTCTATTCCATCATAACCAAGAAACAGAAAAGGTGTTAAGGGCCATTGGGTAATTCAGTAACTCATCGATGTGTGTTACATTTAAAGGTATAGGATGGTATAGCAGCAAAAAAGTGAATTCTAGATTCAGCTCTCACACTAGTGGTGAGAATTCAGATAAATTCCTTAACTCTTGGAGCCTGGATTTCTCTCATCTGTAAAATTACAATGGATTTGATGATTTCTATGTCCCATCCAATTGTACAATTCTATCATTCTATTATAGATTAGGTTGCTATTATTGTTTAATATAGCTATTGTCACCTTGTGAATGGAGGTAGGCATTTGTAAAGAAAATATTGGCCAAGCAATAACCAAATAATTTATCCTTTTTGTCTCCTGTGTTCCTACTTTTGTCCCTCCATTGCTCTTCAAAATGCATGGAAGTGAATCAGCAGGAATGTAGGAGCCCTCATCCTTAAAAGCCACCTCTATTTTTACTTTATGAAAACAAGAAAAGGAAAAAGAAAGGGGCAATATATAGGCATGGCATAATAGAGCAAAAGGATAAGATCATTAACTGGGGGAAATGAGCCATAGTTCCCTAAGCTTTAATAAAGACTTGGAGAAGAAAATAGCCCCAAAGACAGTTTTTTCCCCTTAGAACACCTAGAAGAGTGTTGACTTTTCCTGTCTTTGTATTCTTTCACTGCACTCTATTAGAATTGATTCAGAGAAAGGACTGCACCTAGAGTACATAATAAACATCTCCAGGAGAGGTGGGGAGGATGGGCAGAAGCAGGAAGGAGATGAAGGAAAATCAATTGCTCGGTGCTGACAACTTCTTCTTGTAATAACAGTATTCTGTCACATTGCATTAGCTGCACTTTTCAATTGTATGTGTTTTTGCTAACAGGCTGTAAAACTGTAATCATATGAGCACTGAATACATTGTATTAGTGGGAATGATTCAAGGGGATGTGTGCTTTATTATACCAGTATGGTGTATAATGTGTTGCTTACCGAAGTGAGACTTATCATTTTAGTGAAGGAATATTTATTATTTGTTTGTTGTAACATTGGTGCCTTCCAGGGAAACCTGCCTGATTCTGCTGGGATTGGGGAGAGGTAAGATTTTCTCCTACTCTTCCTTCTCTCCCCACTCCACAGATCCAAGCAGCATGACCCTGAAATTGGGATAAAAAATCACTTGGAGTACCACGTTCCCAACCATCTGAGAAAGCAATAGCTCTGCCTGGATTTCCAAACAGCATTTGTAAAGCTAATGGGATTGTTGCTGCAAAGCACCTTCTGCACAGAGAGTTGAAGGAACAAAAGGGGAGGAATTTCACAAGTGTATGGGAGTGACTATGGATTGAACAGATCCTTTGGGGAAAGGATATGCTGAGAAAGATGGGTTAGAATTAGGGGGAAGGGGGGATGAAAGGGGGAAGCAGGATCCTTGAGCATGGATTTCTTGGTTTTAAAGAATTTTGCAGGAAATTAACCCTTTCCACCTAGTGCTGGAGTGTATTTGTAGCCTTTCTAGTAGAGTTTCCATGATTACCTTGCTCTGAACTCTTGTAGTGCAAATTGTCCATCCACTCAATGGTCGTTGATTACACATCGAATGGAGTGTTGTGTGCGCGTGCATGTGTGTGTGTGTTTGCCGCCTCGATTCATAAGGATTGTGCCTTGGATGGCATTCCTGTTCTTCATGGCACAGTGTCCTGAGGTGTTCAACAAGCTGCTCTTGCTTGACTGACCTCAACTAAAATTGACACCTGGACCCGTCCTTGTATCCTTTTGGTAGGGCTGCTGTAACAAAGTACCACAAGTTGATGACTTCAACAACAGAAAGGTATTGTCTCACACTTCTGGAGGCCGGAAGTCCAAGATCAAGGTGTCGGCAGGGTTGGTTCCTATTGAGGACACTTCCATGCCTCTCTCCTAGCTGCTGGTGGTTGCTTGAAATCTTTGGAGTCTTAGGTTTTTAGGTGCATCGCTCTGCCCTCTACTTTCCTATTTACATGATGTATGTGTTTCCCTGTGGCATTAGTGGGGACGATTCAAGCGGGTGAGTGCTTTATCATACCAGTATGGTGCAGAATGTGTTGCTTCCCGAAGTAAGACTTCCAGCCCTCCCTCAAGGCCTGGGCCTCTTAGTGAAAGACCCTACATGTGTGGCTGTGTCTCAATTTCCCCATTTTATAATTATACCAGTCATATTTGATTATGGGGGCAGTATGACCTTATCTTAACTACTTACATCTGCAGTGACCCTATTTCCAAATCCGTTCACATTCTGAGGTACTGGGGGTTAGGACTCCAACAAATAAATTGTGAGGGGGACACAATTGAACTCATAACAGTACTCCACCTCCAAGAATTGTTTATAATGCACACTTTGAGACTGGTACAAATTTCCCATCTAAATCTAGCGATGCCCATCAATTGACGGTAGCCTCTGCAATCAGGAGTAAATCCAACACTGCCACTCACCACGCAGCAAGCATTGTTTCAGGTGCGTTAAATGCATTAGTTTATTTAATACTCAATATCACTATGAGGTAGTTTTTATTCATATCCTCCTTTTACAGATGAGGAGATTGAGGCACAAAGGGATTAAGTAAATTGTCCCAAATGACACAGTGGATTCGGGTTTCAAACCTGTATAATTTGGCTCATGAATTTCTGCATTTAACCACTATTTTTTTATAGCCTCTCCAAATTAGACAGAATCTGGGTGGCCCCTTATATAAATGCTTCCTCTCTTTATATAATATTTGTATTTATTTTTTCTGACTATGGCTTTTTAATACAACACATGAACGTTATAAAGCACTTAGACTTTAGGTCAGATGATGCAAGTGAGCCTCAATTTGCACTTCCCAGTGGCCCAGCAGACAGTGCCATCCTTTTAAATGGATATTTCATTGAAGACTCATCAGGGAGGTGTTCTGGGACCTGAGCACAGGCTGGTAAGTAAGGACAGGCTGGTAAGAGGAAATAAAGACGCAGATGGGTAGGGATAGCATGGTGTTGGTTTGCACTCCAAGTTACACTTCCTCAAAGTCATGTGGTGACTTTGACCAGTATCTGGGCTCTAGTCCAAGAATGAAGTGGATCCAGTCTGGTGGGTAGAGAATGCCAGCAGGTGTCTGCAGGCAGGGGTGGCATTTGGAGGCAAAATAATGGAGGACCTTGGTTCCTGTGGTTAGTGACTTAGAATGAGAGCCCATCTAGTGGCAGAGGTTATGGACATAGGAGCCCAGCTCCCAGCAGAGGGTCTGGCCAAGATGGCTGAGGGGAAATAACATATATTGAGACCCTGTTGGACCTTCCAAAAATCGCTGTGAGGATTTATTATTATTTCCATTTCAAAACTGGGCCTTAGATGCTTCCTAATCTACCCTTGTACTCATAGCTAGCAAAGGACTGGCTAGAATTTGACCCCTGTGCTGTCTAGACCAAAAGCCTGAACTCTTTCACTGTACCGCATGATCTGTTAGGTTTACACAGGGGAAATTAAATGGAACTGAGGGTACGGGCTGCAGATCCTTGGTGTCTAGTGATGAGTGGGGCTGGGGGAAGAAAGAACCAATACTGCAAACACAGACAGTAGACAGAATTCCCTCATACATGTACGCTCACTTATATTCTGACCACTTATGTGTGTTGGCCAGGTAACCAAAGTGATGGATTTAGTGAGGTCTAAGTGGGGATCAAGTCAGCATTATCCCAAGGGAAGGTTTCCTTTCTGAACTTGAAGGTATTTAAAACCTCCCACTTTGGTCTCTATTATTGCTTAACACTGTCAGCCTTAGGTATTCATGTGGGTTTCACTTCCACAGATTCAACCAGCTGAATCCGAGTGCTTCAGGCCCTGAAGACATTATAATTTACTTTAAAGTAATTAAAAATGGGCTATAATATGCTTTGATTTATGCTTTTTATATTGCCTCGTATTGAATTGTACTGAAATCCATTTATGTATTCACACACAATTATATATTTGCTGCATAAAGTTTCTCTTGATTTTGTAATTTTCCAACACCTTCCTTTTCTGAAAAAACAGCAGGTATTTTTTGTACACCTACTTATTATGTGATAGGTATTGATAAAAATTCAATTAAACAATCAAGTTAAGAAGAAAAAAGGGGGAATTTTATTCATGCCAAACTGAGGATTATAACCCAGGAGATAAGATTCTCAGAAAGCTCTGAGGACTGTTCCACCTGTTAGAAGTTGAAGACACAGTCATATACATTTTTGAGACAAAGGATTGTACATGAAAGCAACATACTGACATGACATTTAACATAAAGTTCCCCAAAGGACCCATAGTCCAGGTAAGCACGTACAAAGCCAGCAGCAAGTCACCGTGATCCTGTACAGAGCTGGGGAAGAACGCATTCTCTTAAGAAGTTACATTGCTGGCGTCAGAAGAAAGAAAACCATTGATCTTTATGGTGGAGCAGGCACTCCCATCTCTGAGGAGCTCTGGTTAATGTGTGATGCAGATGCACACTGCACATTAAGGAGGGAAGGAGAATGCCCAAACAAACAGGTTGAGAATTTTATGTTTAATTTTTCTTGTCCCACCTTAAAACACAAATTTTATTTCATCATAGGTTCTGTGGGTGAACCAGAAGCACAAAAGACAAGGTCCTGACCTCCCATGATTTATGCTTTGTTTTTACAGAATATATTTTTAAAATCTTTATTGGAATATAGTTGATTTCCAATGTGTTAGTTTCTGCTATACCGCAAAGTGAATCAGTTATACATATACATATATCCACTCTTTTTTAGATTCTTTTCCCATATAGGCCATTACCGAGTATTGAGTAGAGTTCCCTGTGTCCTTATTAGTTATCTATTTTATATATAGTAGTGTGTATACGTCAATCCCAATCTCCTAATTTATCCCTCCCCCGCTCCCTTACCCCCTGGTAACCATAAATTTGTTTTCTACATCTGTAACTCTGTTTCTGTTTTGTAGATAAGTTCATTAGTACCCCTTTTTAGATTCCACATATAAGCAGTATCATATGATATTTGTGTTTCCCTGCCATGACTTATACTTTTGGAAGTCATTGACATGTGAAAGTTAAGTATCAGTGGAAGAGATAAACAGAAGTACCACATGGTGGTTCTAGAGAGGTCTACAAAGGAGTTAGGAATGGTATGAACAATATATGCTCCAAGAACTCAGGGGAGGGGTTCCTGTGGTGAGTTGGGCTGTTCTGGGAAGAGATCAAACTGGAAAATGGAGCAGAGAGAAGACCAGACTTGAGTGTGATGAAGACTTTATTCCCCATACTCAAATTTTCCCTGGGGGATTTTGAACTGACATTGAAATGGAGAAACACTTTAGGATGATATTTTTACCAACCCTTGAGCTTTTTGTGAATTTTTTTTCCTGAAGTAAAATCCTCTGGTTCCATTGGTGATGAGTCCATCTTTATGTGGGTTCTCTTTGGGCTCAGTGGTGCCTCCAGGGGAAGGGCCTGCAGTAGCTATTAGATCTCTGCTTCGAGTTCTCTACTTCACCAGCTCACTGTGATACTCTTTCCATCCACCAAAAATGGGGCTCTCAGCAGAGCAGAGATGGAGGAAGAGCTGTGAGGTCAGGCAGGTTTGGCAAGGCTTCCATTTCATGACAAACTGACAGTGTCTAGAAATAAGCTAATTTTGTAATCAGCCTGTTTTGAAGCCATTATTTATGTTTCTCTGTAATAGGAACAATGGTATTTTAATGATCTACATAGCATTTAATTATAATTCAGTTATCTGATGTAAGTAATTTCAGTACCTCTTAATATAACAAATCTCCAGTGTGAATTATCTAGCTAATAAGAGATGACAGTTGGTCGTTACTCTGTGAACCTCACCATCTTTCACTAGAACTTGCTGTGATAAGTTAAATAAACCATCCTTCCATGTGGGAAACTCCCTAGGTGGCCCTCAAGGGAAATGCAGGCACTGAGCTCCCTAGGTCCAGACAAATGGTGACATCTTTGGCATAAAGATGAGGCTGCCAGAGACAGCTGATTGCTGTGTGTGATGTGAGTCTCTTGACTCTTATTACCTAATTATGAAGGCTGGAAAGCTCAGGTTAGGACAGAGCAATAATGAAGTCACGGTCGTAGATTCTGTCCTGTGTAGGGTTAGTCTTACTTTATTCTTGATCCTGAAGAGTCATTTTTTAAAGTGGTAAATTGCTCAAAAGAAATAAGCACTGACAGTTGGACTATAAAAATCACAGTTTGTAAAGAAAGAAAGTCGTATTATGGGGAAATGTCTTTCAAAAAAATTTATCTGGGATTTCTGGACAAAAGGATACAGATCAGCTCTTTTGGCAGCAAGAGCAATGTCTGCTGATGATTTTCTGTGTGTGTAACCATTGATCCCACGTTTCCTTGACCCCATTTGGGCGTGGAATCCCCATAGCTGGCTCTATTCACATCTTCCTTGGAAGTATGCAGCCTTGTTTGGGATTGATAGGAAAAAATAGACATGCGGAAACTCAGGAGAGCCTCACATGACTGTGCCCCAAGTAAACTCCTGTGGGCTCACTTGGCATCTTAAAGCCCTATCAAGGGAAATTGTACTTGGTGGAGTATCTACACAAGCTTAATTATAAAATGACAATATCACTCCAAGTTGAAAAGAAAATTGGAATGGAAATAGGGTCTAATGATCAGAAATCTGAACATTAAGACCACGGGAGATTTTTTTTTTGAATCTGCACTCGGCCATGGAGCTGAGGTGTCCAGAGCAGCCATTTCACTGGAGGAACTCTAGTCTGAAGGGCCAGCCGGGTGCAAGGCCTCTGCATGCGGCATCCTGTCAGCAAGTGAAACTAGAGGAAGCACAAAGAAAAACAGAGGAAAAAAAAAAGGAGGAACCAAGATGGCGGAGTAGAAGGACGTGCTCTCACTCCCTCTTTGCGAGAACACCAGAATCACAACTAGCTGCTGGACAATCATCGACAGGAAGACACTGGAACTCACCAACAAAGATACCCCACATCCAAAGACAAAGGAGAAGCCACAGTGAGATGGTAGGAGGGGCGCAATCACAGTAAACTCAAATCCCTTACCTGCTGGGTGGGTGACTCACAGCCTGGAGAACACTTATACCACAGAAGTCCACCCACTGGAGTCAAGGTTCTGAGCCCATGTCAGGCTTCCCAACCTGGGGGTCCAGCAATGGGAGAAGGAATTCTGAGAGAATCAGACTTTGAAGCCTAGTGGGAATTGATTGTAGGACTTCGACAGGACTGGGGGAAACAGAGACTCCACCCTTGGATGGCACACAAAAAGTAGTGTGCATATCGGGACCCAGGGGAAGGAGCAGTGACCCCAGGGGAGACTGAACCAGACCTACCTGCTAGTGTTGGAGGGTCTCCTGCAGAGGTAGGGGGTGGCTGTGGCTCACCGTGGGGACAAGGACACTGGCAGCAGAAGTTCTGGGAAGTAATCCTTGGAGTGAGCCCTCCCAGAGTCTGTCATTAGCCCCACCAAAGAGCCCAGGTAGGCTCCAGTGTTGGGTTGCCTCAGGCCAAACAACCAACAGGGAGGGAACCCAGCCCCACCCATCAACAGTCAAGGGGATTAGAGTTTTACTGAGCTCTGCCCACCAGGGCAACAGTCAGCTCTACCCAACACCAGTCCCTCCCATCAGGAAACTTACACAAGCCTCTTAGATAGCCTCATCCACCAGAGGGCAGACAGCAGAAGCAAGAAGAACTACAATCCTGCAGCCTGTGGAACAAAAACTACATTCACAGAAAGATAGACAAGATGAAAAGGTAGAGGGCTATGTACCAGATGAAGGAACAAGATAAAACCCCAGAAAAACAACTAAATGAAGTGGAGATAGGCAACCTTCCAGAAAAAGAATTCAGAATATTGATAGTGAAGATGATCCAGGACCTCGGAAAAAGAATGGAGGCAAAGATCGAGAAGATGCAAGAAATGTTTAACAAAGGCCTAGAAGAATTAAAGAACAAACAAACAGAGGTGAACAATACAATAACTGAAATGAAAACTACACTAGAAGGAATCAATAGCAGAATAACTGAGGCAGAAGAATGGATAAATGCCCTGGAAAACAGAATGGTGGAATTCACTGCTGCAGAACAGAATAAAGAAAAAAGAATGAAAAGAAATGAAGACAGCCTAAGAGACCTCTGGGACAACATTAAATGCAACGACATTCACATTATAGGGGTCCCAGAAGGAGAAGAGAGAGAGAAAGGACCAGAGAAAATATTTGAAGAGATTATAGTCAGAAATTTCCCTAACATGGGAAAGGAAATAGCCACCCAAGTGCAGGAAGCCCAGTGAGTCCCATACAGGATAAACCCAAGGAGAAACACACCAAGACACATAGTAATCAAATTGGCAAAAATTAAAGACAAATAAAAATTATTGAAAGCAGCAAGGGAAAAACAACAAATAACATACAAGGGAACTCCCATAAAGTTAGCAGTTGATTTCTCAGCAGAAACTCTACAAGCCAGAAGGAAGTGGCATGATATACTTAAAGTGATGAAAGGGAAGAACCTACAACTAAGATTACTGTCCCTGGCAAGGATTTCATTCAGATTTGATGGAGAAATCAAAGGCTTTACAGACAAGCAAAAGCTAAGTGAATTCAGCACCACCAAACCAGCTCTACAATGAATGCTAAAGGAACTTCTCTAAGTGGGAAACACAAGAGAAGAAAAGGACCTACAAAAACAAGCCCAAAACAATTAAGAAAATGGTCATAGGAACATACATATCGATAATTACCTTAAACATGAATGGATTAAATGCTCCAACCAAAAGACACAGGCTTGCTAAATGGATACAAAAACAAGACCCATATATATGCTGTCTACAAGAGACCCACATCAGACCTAGGGACACATACAGACTGAAAGTGAGGGGATGGAAAAAGATATTCCATGCAAGTGGAAATCAAAAGAAAGCTGGAGTAGCTATACTCATATCAGATAAAATCGACTTTAAAGTAAAGAATGTGACAAGAGACAAGGAAGGACACTACATAATGATCAAAGGATCAATCCAAGAAGAAGATATAACAATTATAAATATATATGCACCCAACATAGGAGCACCTCAATACCTAAGGCAACTGCTAACAGCTATAAAAGAGGAAATCGACAGTAACACAGTAATAGTGGGGGGCTTGAACACCTCACTTACACCAATGGACAGATCATCCAAAATGAAAATTAATAAGGAAACACAAGCTTTAACTGACACAATAGACCAGATAGATTTAATTGATATTTATAGGACATTCCATCCCCAAACAGCAGATTACACTTTCTTCTCAAGTGCACACGGAATATTCTCCAGGACAGATCACATCTTGGGTCACAAATCAAGCCTCAGTAAATTTAAGAAAATTGAAATCAGGGGCTTCCCTGGTGGTGCAGTGGTTGAGAGTCCAACTGCCGATGCAGGGGACACGGGTTCGTGCCCCAGTCCGGGAAGATCCCACATGCCATGGAGCAGCTAGGCCCGTGAGCCATGGCCACTGAGCCTACGCATCTGGATCCTGTGCTCCACAACAGGAGAGGCTACAACAGTGAGAGGTGTATGTACCGCAAAAATGAAAATAAAAAATCTTCCAACAAACAAAAGTCCAGGAACAGATGGCTTCACAGGTGAATTCTATCAAACATTTAGAGAAGAGCTAACACCCATCCTTCTCAAACTCTTCCAAAAAATTGCAGAGGAAGGAGCACTCCCAAACTCATTCTATGAGGCCACCATTACCCTGATACCAAAACCAGACAAAGATACTACAAAAAATGAAAATTACAGACCAATATCACTGATGAATATAGATGCAAAACTCCTCAACAAAATACTAGCAAACAGAATCCAACAACACATTAAAAGGATCATACACTATGATCAACTGGGATTTATCCCAGGGATGCAAGGATTCTTCAATATATGCAAATCAATCAATGTGATACACCATATTAACAAATTGAAGAATAAAAACCATATGATCATCTCAATAGATGCAGAAAAAGCTTTTGGCAAAACTCAACACCCATTTATGATAAAAACTCTCCAGAAAGTGGGCATAGAGGGAACCTACCTCAACATAATAAAGGCCATATATGACAAACCCACAGCAAACATCATTCTCAATGGTGAAAAACTGAAAGCATTACCTCTAAGATCAGGAACAAGACAAGGATGTCCACTCTCACCACTATTATTCAGCATAGTCTTGGAAGTCCTAGCCACAGCAATCAGAGAAGAGAAAGAAATAAAAGGAATACAAATTGGAAAAGAAGAAGTAAAACTGTCACTGTTTGCAGATGACATGATACTATACATAGAGAATCCTAAAAATGCCACCAGAAAACTACTAGAGCTAATCAATGAATTTGGTAAAATTGCAGGATACAAAATTAATGCACAGAAATCTCTTGCATTCCTGTACACTAATGATGAAAAATCTGAAAGAGAAATTAAGGAAACACTCCCATTTACCATTGCAGCAAAAAGAGTAAAATACCTAGGAATAAACCTACCTAAGGAGACCAAAGACCTGTATGCAGAAAACTGTAAGACACTGATGAAAGAAATTAAAGATGATACCAACAGATGGAGAGATATACCATGTTCTTGGATTGGAAGAATCAATACTGTGAAAATGACTATACTATCCAAAGCAATCTACAGAGTCAGTGCAATCCCTATCAAAGTACCAATGGCATTTTTTATGGAACTAGAACAAATAATCTTAAAGTTTGTATGGAGACACAAAAGACCCCGAATAGCCAAAGCAGCCTTGAGGGAAAAAAACCGAGCTGGAGGAATCAGATTCCCTGACTTCAGACTATACTACAAAGCTACAGTAAACAAGACAATATGGTACTGGCACAAAAACAGAAACATAGATCAATGGAACAGGATAGAAATCCCAGAGATAAACCCAAGCACCTATGGTCAACTAATCTATGACAAAGGAGGCAAAGATATACAATGGAGAAAAGACAGCCTCTTCAATAAGTGGTGCTGGGAAAACTGGACAGCTATATGTAAAAGAATGAAATTAGAACACTCCCTAACACCATACACAAAAATAAACTCAAAGTAGATTCGAGACCTAAATGTAAGACCAGACAGTATAAAACTCTTAGAGGAAAACATAGGAAGAACACTCTTTGCTATAAATCACAGCAAGACCTTTTTTGATCCACCTCCTAGAGTACTGGAAATAAAAACAAAAATAAACAAATGGGACCTAATGAAACTTCAAAGCTTTTGCACAGAAAAGGAAACCATAAACAAGATGGAAAGACAACCCTCAGAATGGGAGAAAATATTTGCAAATGAATCAACGGACAAAGGATTAATCTCCAAAATATATAAACAGCTCATGCTGCTCAATATTAAAGAAACAAACAACCCAGTCCAAAAATGGGCAAAAGACCTAAATAGACATTTGTCCAAAGAAGACATACAGATGGCCAAGAAGCACATGAAAAGCTGCTCAACATCACTAATCATTAGAGAAATGCAAATCAAAACTACAATGAGCTATCACCTCACATCAGTTAGAATGGGCATCATCAGAAAATCTACAAACAACAAATGCTGGAGAGGGTGTGGAGAAAAGGGAACCCTCCTGCACTGTTGGTGGGAATGTAAATTGATACAGCCACTATGGAGAACAGTATGGAGGTTCTTTAAAAAACTAAAATAGTATTTCCATATGATCCAGCAATCCCACTACTGGGCATATACCCAGAGAAAACCATAATTCAAAAAGACACATGCACCCCAATGTTCACTGCAGCACTATTTACAATAGCCAAGTCATGGAAGCAACCTAAATGCCCATCGACAGACAAATGGATAAAGAAGTTGTGGTACATATATACAATGGAATATTACTCAGCCATAAAAAGGAATGACATTGAGTCATTTGTTGAGACATGGATGGATCTAGAGGCTGTAATACAGAGTGAAGTAAGTCAGAAAGAGAAAAACAAATATCGTGTATTAACGCATGTATGTGGAACCTAGAAAAATGGTACAGATGAACTGGTTTGCAGGGCAGTATTTGAGACACAGATGTAGAGAACAAACGTATGGACACCAAGGGGGGAAAACCCCACAGGTGTGGGGATGGTGGTGTGCTGAATTGGGCGATTGGGATTGACATGTATACACTGATTTGTATAAAATTGATGACTAATAAGAACCTGCTGTATAAAAAAAAACACTTAGTAAAAACTGATATATACATTAAAAACAAACAAACAAAAAAAGACCACTGGAGTCCTAGGTCCAAATCCTTTCCCTTCATATTTGTTTCATTGACTCAATGAGCATTTTCTTTACAGATACTGTCTGTAAAACATTTCACATAATAACAAATAGTATCTTCTCCACATAATAACAAAATATCAAGGAATGTGAATTAATGAATGTGTGACTTACCTGTCCAATATATGCTGAGGTCATTTAGATTTCTACTCCAAAGTATATCTGAAATAGAATGATTCTTCTCTATATGCATTGCCATCACCCTGGTTTAAGCCATTAATGAATATCTCTTAAGTTCTAGCACTTAACTGGTCTCCCAATAATTCAGCTATTCTCCCATTTACTCACTAGGCTTCAGCAACATTGTTTTCCAGTTCTTTGAACTCTTAAGCAAAACAAAATAATAGAAAACAAAAAATTAAATCAAAACAAGTCATTCCCTAAAACCTCTGAGAACTCTGATCACACTGTCTGCTTGTCCTTCATAGCCTTTCATATACATATATATCATGATGTTTTACTTCATGTCAGTTTCCCCTCTAGATTATTATTAATTTAAAAAATTTTTATTGGGGTATATTTGATATTACTCAGCCATGAAAAAAGAACGAAATAATGCTGTTTGCAGGAACATGGGTGGACCCAGGGATTGTTATATGGGAAAAGAATCCCTTCTGGATTATAAGTTTCATGAAGGCAGAGACTGACTGCTTTGTTCAGCACAATACACCCGTACCAGGATAGTGACTACCTGAAGGTAGGATACTCAATTATTTTTTTGTGGATAGAATATAGATTTCATCCATGAGTCTTAGTTTTTCCTCTCCTGGGAGAGACCTAATAGTCTAATTCTTCTTCCTCACGACAACTGTTTAGAGGATTGAAGGCTGCCTTTATTCACCACTCTATCTGCTGTAAGTTTGTATCTACAAGTTATTTACCTAGTGTTTCTGGAATACTTTTGATCACTTTGCCATTTTGGCCTGTATCTTGTAAATACAGTCTAGTTTGTGTTTTGCTATTTAAATGTAGTACCCAGAGATGACTGTGATTTCCCACCTGTGATCTGACTGGTATACCCCTGAGCAGGACCAGCATCTTCTTCAGATGTTATATCTCCATTAACACAGCCTAAGCCTGCATCAATTCCTATGCAACTTCATCAGCTTGCTGCTGACTCTCGAGCCCACAATCAAGGAAAACTCTTAAATTTCTTTATTCAGTATGCTCTTAGGATGCCATGTGGGTGTTTTGGACCCACTTCCAAAACTTTGCATTTATTCTTATAAAATATAATAATTTTACCTTGCTCGTTCCTAATTTTCTCATCCATCAAAATCATTATCTTTCTTGGATTCATGTTATCTGCAAAACCTGTATCTTCATTCACTTAATTTTTTATTGAACACCTACTATCTGCCAAACTATGTACTAAGTGTGGCACTTTATAAGGTGGACGTGATAGCTACTTTCACAGGCATACAGTCTAGTCACTGACAAGAGTTGTGAGTGCTTCCATGAAGACACAACCTTATGGCAGTCATTTGGAATCCCTTCTAGGTACCTATCAATTAATTAAGCAGAATTTTCTAGATATTTAGTCAACCAATTAATAACCCATCTAACATATTGTTGCTTGGCTCGTTACCAACAATCTGGGTGTAAACTCTTTCAGGGCATCATTCCATGTACCATACTTCTTTGTGTCCTCAGTGCACTCACATCCAAGTCTCTTTTCATTGAGACCATCTTTGCCCACTGTATATAAAATAGCATTGAATGCCTCCCAACTCCTGCCCCTCCTCTTCCCTTTGCCTGTTTTATATTTTCTTCATAGTACTTATCACTTGTTGCTGTATCACATAGTTTGCTTATTTATTTTTTAAATTTTTTGTCCCGTGCCCCGCCCCCCCATTATAATATAATCTCTGTGAAGGCAGGAACTTTTTCTGTATTGTTCACTGCTATAATCCCAGTGAGAAGAACAGGACCTGACACAGTAGGCCGTCAATCAATATTTGTTAAATGAAATTGACATAAATTAGCAAAAATCTTTCATCACAGTGTGGTAAAAGTCTCCCGTATCAGTCAGGGTTCTGGCAGGAAATAGATGGCATATTCAAACTTGGTATTTGTGGAGAGTTTAATCAAGAAAATATTTACAAAGGTGTGGGAAGGGTTTGGGGAAGTCAAAGAGGGATATTGCAGTATTCTGGGGCAACAGCACAGAGACATTGGGTCCCCCAGGCCTGAAGGGAGAAGCAGAGGAGCAGCTGTGGAGAACTCAGAGAGGGTGGCTATAAGGAGAGGGCCTCCAACAGGGATTGTAACCTATAGTAGAGGGAGGCATCCAACTTTCATGCTTGGGGATGAGACGGGAAATACATACTCTGTCCTCACTCTCTTTCTAGCCTCTGTCTCCTGCTGGGAACTGCCACTGGTCAAATTCCCATTGCTATCAGGCAAGAGAGCCCAATAATGCAGTTCTCAAGGTTCAGCCTCTCAAGGCATAGGGCAGGATGGGAAACGGTGGAGAGACTAACAGGAAATATCCGGAACCCATCTTATGAGCTGTTGCCATTTAGTCACAAAGTTGCCCAAAGGGCATGGGGAGATCTGGTTAAATAGAGTATAAAAGGAAGCTGCTGTGGTGTGACTGAGAGAGAGAAAAGTTATGGAGGGGTTATGTGGATGTCAAGCAGCCCTGGGGGCAGGGAAGGGAGAAATCTTCCTCTCTCAAGAAAGGAGGTGAGTTTCTGAAAGTGGACGCTAGAGCTGGAGAGAGGTGCATTCATGAGTAAAGCGTAGTGTCAAGCTGAGATGCTGATGGTCTTCATGCATTCTGCTGTGAAAGTCCCTTGGACATCCATGATGTTGGAGAGGGTATTTTACCCTTGCAGGAGGATTCTTAGAAAGCTGCACAAACAGTAGGACCTCACACCCCAATATATTAGAAATAACAATGTAGGAGCTGGGAGGTATCCAGATGAAGAACGTCGTTTATGGTATATGTCTAGCAATTGCTCTCTCCTCCATCTTTGAGGAAGTTAAGATTGGTTTGGAGTGTGAATCTGTACATTACAAGAATTTAGAAAAGGGTGAGACACTGTTTCAACTCTCTTATTCCTAGAATGAGCGTGACTTCTGAGAAATCTTCTTTGCATTAGTATTCAAACCGCACTGAGAAGATGCCAAGATTGTAGGGAATAACAGGAGAGTTCAGCATCCAGGATTCTGGCTGTTGTTGACCGTTTTAAGCTGCAACTGTGGGCCCCAAGCTGGTACTCCAATTCCCTGCCTGCTGGGAGTGCCCTGCAGGGTCATTGCCCTTCCTTCACCCCAGCCACCTGCCAGTTGGCATTCAACAGTAAATTGGGGTCAGAGTGGTGCACCTTCCTTCTGGGTGAAAGAAGAGGGCTGCAAAATGTCCCGGGAGCCACCCCTAGTGCCAGACATGCAAGCTAAACTGGCAGAGTGGAAACAAGCTGAAAACTAATGCAAATGTGGGTGTGCAAGACAGAGCACACAGAGCTGGGGAAATGGCACTCTTCATTTCTGCTTGGTCAAGGAGTCACTGTGCTTTTTGAACCTGGGGCAGAGTGGCAGGACTAGCTGTTCAGAAATGTCAACCCTGACATGAGGGTGGAAACTTGGGTGGAGTGGGGGGAGTACTTCTGTAGTGGCAAAACACATAGCACCCATCAACAATCTGTAAAGGCCATGGAGAGCTTATGCTTCAGACAATAAAAAGGAGAAGAGGAGGAACAAAATTCTGAGGAAGAATAGAGTTTGTGTAAGGCATGGTGGCAATCACCCAGATGGTGGCTGAGGAAGGAGAGAGCTGGGGAAGACAGGATGCCATTAGGACATCGCAAACAGCAGTGAGGTCTTCCAGGTGAGAGAAACCTGGAAATCCAGTGAGAAGGGCTCCTTAACTGTAAGATAAAGTCTAAACAGTGTATCCTGGGTGGTCACATACATTTCCATGGTTCCCTCAAGACTTCCATGTGAGCTTCTGACTCTCCCAAGTCAGAGTGATGGAAGCTGACGATTTCCGTCCCAGATTTCAATCCTGAGATTTCAGACGTTTTTTTTTACTCAACTGGTCATTAGTATCTGGATGCCCAGTAAGTACTTCGAATTCAAACCATCCAAAATGGAAATCAACATCCTCATCCCCACAAGCACCATCTTCCTTCATTTCTTTTAACTGTATTACATTCCCTCAGGTTATACAAACCAGACCCTGAACCACCATTATTTCTGGCTTCTTTTCCCTATCTCTATCCAATTTATCATTAGGTCCAGTTGACTTGAGTACTTTCTCTCTTCTTCAACACAATTACCACATCTTTAGTTTAGATCGTCATCATTTCTTATCTGAGTCATGACATCCTCTTCCAAGAGTTCCGTTCTCCATGAGTCCAATTTCTATGATGGAGTCATAGTGATCTTTCTGAAATTTATAACAGATTATGTTGCTGCCCTGCTTAAGACTTGCCTCCACTGCTTCAGGATAAACTTCGGTTTACTCAGCATGGCTTATCAGCATTACCTAAAACATCACTTCCTCAGAGCGGCTTCCCCCATCTCTAGCATCGGCTAGGCTTCCCCTATCTATATATTCTCATACATCCCTGTGACGGAGCCGGGTCTGACTTACAAGTGGTGTTTCCCTTCTGTTGAATAGAGTTTTGGCTGATAGGTGGCTCTCAACTCAGGAACTTCACTTCCCACCCCCTTGCATCTAGGTGGAACAATATGGTTCATTCCCACATTGAAATGAGAGCTCAAGGGATGTGTATCACATCCAGGAGGGGTTAAGTATCAAGTGCGTTATCTTCCAGGCTGTTCCTTTCCTCTCCCTGACTAGCTGGATGGAGAGAATTTAGAGAAAAAAATACTTTGGGGAGGTCCTGGAGGGTAGATGGAGCCAGAAGAAAGGATTTGAATTCTTGAGTTACCCTTGGGAAGGAGAGCTGCCGATCTGCAGCTGTATTTGTGAGTAACAAATAAACTTTTGCTGTGATAAGCCATTGAAATTTGGGGATTGGTTGTTACATCAGCTCACATAAATTACATCTGTCTACTTCCTTATCAGTTGTGATGGAACCTTAGTATTCCTGCTTTTTCAAAAATCTGTCTTATCCACTAGATTACGTTTTGATAGGACAGGGGCAATGTCTTTCTTGCTTACAACTACAGTATATTCATGATAAGCCACAAAATCGTCTTTAGGTAATAAAAGCTCACATATATAGTTCTTACTATATTCCCTTCTTTTTTTTTTTTAGCCTCCAGATACTTCCAGTAGGAGTCAAATGAAAGTCATGATGCTATGGGTTGTGAAGGGAAAGTAGTATCACCAAGTGCTGTTTAACGGACTTAAGTCGGGCCGTTCATTTGATGGGTATTTATTGAGTGTCTTTTAGAGCTATTATGAGCATAAAATATGGTAAAACGTGATATGCTTAGAAAATTACATGGAACTGCTCAATAGTATCAGTTAGTAGCAGAGTAGCAACTAATTACTTATTCTGTAAAATAGTACTGTAGGTGCAGTGGAGGCTGTAGAAGTGTGTATACACAGCATTCATATGCCCATAGGATCTTGAAATTCTTAGACTTTCCAGCCTTTAACACTTACTCTGGCCCATGTAACTGAATGATTTGGTTTAGTTGAAGATATTCGTAGGTCAAGTGTGAAGCTGGTTCTATGCTCCAGAGAAGTAACTTCTGCCTGTCCCTCTAACAAGAAAAATGGAAGATCAGATGAGATGTGGTCTGTTAAAATGCCTTGGCAACTGTGGGATGCTGCACAATACTGCTGGGTGGATGTGGGCAGTGTCCTGGCTCCTTGGCCTGAGTGGAAGATGCTATCATTGCTAGTAGTTCTCCGGCTGGCCAGAATGCATGTGTCAAGGATTGTCTTCCCTTTTAAGCTGTCCCATTAATTGCTGTTTCCTGAGTATCTGATTTTGCACGTAGAAATGAACGGTTACGTCTTCCAGTCTTAAGGCATCTGTTTTCCCTGCAGCTTGGGTAGACTCCCGTGACCCATAAGTACTTTCAATATCTTTCTTAAAGTCCTTTAATTACATTTTTACAATATGTTTTTAAATTACAAAAACCACACAGTGCATAATTCCATTCCCCCCACCTCCACCACCTCCACAAAAAGAAAAGAGCTAGTCTATTACAAATGAAGACTTTCTATTTAAATACCAAAGTCTTTTAAAATCTGATTCAGGAAAGTCAGGTCCGTGCTTGGTTATCTTGTATGCAGCATCTTCAGATGGAGGGATCACCGATTCCACACATGAGAGGAAATCAGATTGGGCCTGTGTTACTTAGAAAAATTGAAGACAAAGGGGCTTGGAACTTGGGTTATTCAGATAATTACCTATTTCCTGACATCACGTAATGCTTTCTGGACCTGAGCTTCAACTCTTTTGTGATTTTTTTTTTCCAGTTCTGAAATTTGAACAAATTCATCCATTTAGATTTTTTTTCTATTTGATTCAGATATTTGCTCCCTGTCTGAGAAATTACATGCCAGCTTGCTGCCAGAAGCACCTTTCACAGCTGTTATAAATATCTGGGGAAAAGTAGGGGAGGATTAAATCGAAGATTGCAGTACCATTCCTCCCAGTGCCAAGGCAGTCCTGGAGGTTCAGATAATGATATCTCACATTTACGGTTTAGATCTTGAGCCCACTGAGCTAGGAGTGGATCCAACTTCTTATACCTTCTACAAAGCATTTAAAGACTTGGATGGCTATTTAGTGATAACATCTATTATTAATTAAATTATTCTTTATTGGAAAGTACTGTGATTTTTAAAATAACTTTATTCTTGGATCACACATGGGTGACTGGTAAATGTGCCTTGTAATTATCTAGCATATTTTCGTCATCTGAGTTTTGTAAGTCACAAGGTGCCAATGATTCTGCCCAAGGGTTCCTGTTTTGCAGACCAAAAATAAATTGTTTTGATTTGATGAGTAAGCAGGTAGAGCAGGGCAATCTGTGTGAGGTTTTTTGGTTACTGCTCTGAAAGTGGGTTTCCATGAGAGGCAAGGTCATAAGTGTGAGGATGTGAGTCTCTGTGCCCTGGAGGTGGGCAGAGCGCACCCGAGAGATGCTGAAGCAGCCTTCCCATCCATCAGGTGAGAGAGGATGAGGCACACGGGAGAGAGTATGGACCCTGCTGAAGAGGTAAAACAGCCCAGAAGGGGAGCAAGGATAGCAGCTTGATATCTTGCTCTTTTTCAGCTTTTGTTAGGGCCAGTCTTGTGTAGAAAGGACAGCAAAACCGACATGTTTAGGAAGCTTGTTTGTGGTAATTATCAGGACTGTAGCCCAGCTCTACTGGCCTCTAGACTTGAGTGACGTCTACCAGACACTACTTCCTGGTAGACTGGCTTCACTGTTTGATAGGGGAAATTAGCAGATCTAATTCCAAGGGGTTCTCAAGAGGCAGCGAAACTTTGCCTAATCATACAAAGTAAACTAACTCTTCCAAAACAAACGCATTTGTTCATTCATTCATGCATTCAACATGTATTTATTGAACATCTACCATATGCCAGTCACTGCTCTGCATACTGGGAAATAGCTTTGACCTTGAACAATTCAAGTCCTGCCCTCATGGAGGTTACATTCTGGTGGAGAAACATAAGGAATAAAGAAGTAGGCAAATATGTCAATAAAATAATTTCACAAGAAAGGTTACAAAGAAAATAAAAAATAATAAGAGTAATGAAGGGGGTGGAGGTGGTAGATGAATATAGTGGTGGAAGGTGGAAAATAATTTAGGGGTTTCCACTTAATAATAAACAGATGCTACCTTCTAGAAAATGTCTGTAGGTTATAAAAGAAGCCATTCAAAGTAAACCAGTAAGCTCAGGAGATAGAAACATCAATGAAGAAATTTAAAGATTTCTTTCCAGAATATTAAGTACTACTTTTCTATTGTTTTAAAAAATTAGCACTTTTATTATAGAAGTAGCACATTTGTTGAAAATAATTAGACCATATAGTAGACCGTGAAGAAGAAAATAAAATTACCCTAAAACCCACCCCTAAAATTTTAATATTTATCTTCCATTTGCTAGGTATATAAAGATATGATTTTTACATAATGCTGATTTGAAACCAGCTTTTATGAACTAGCAGCATGTCATGAACATCTTTTGACATTAATTAATGCATAACTGCATAACTGCTTATCCTGGCTGGGAGGCATTCCACTGAAGAAGTGTACTCAAATTTATGAAACCAAGTCCCTGTTTTTGAGCACTTGTTTCTAGCTGTTTACTTTTATAAACAAAGCTTAATGAATATCCTTGTATCTATATCTGTGCACATTTGTTTAATCATTTCTTTAGGGAAAATTCCTAACAGTGGAATTGCTAGGTCAGAAAGTCTGCAGTTTTATATACAGATTTTGAATTACATTGCAAAAATTTCTATGAGAGAGGCTTTATGAATTTACACCAGCAGTGGACAAATATTCTTTTCTCCACATATTGGCCAATTCAGAATAGTAAGAAATACAGTAATAAGCGAAAAGAGGTGAACTGTTTATTTGTTTTTATCTTACTGCTGGTGAGATTTATAATTTTTAAAACTTTTTACTGGCTTTTCACATGTTTTCCTTTTCACGTGTCTTTTGCTAATTGTTAAAATTGTTAAAAGTGTCCATTTTTTCCCTTACTGACTTGCAAGACCTCTTTATGTAGCCATTTTTTTCAAGTGCATACTATGTGGGAGGCACCTTTGCAGGATCTAGGAATAGATTGATGAACAAGGAAATATTGTCTCTTTTTTAAAACAGTCTTTCCCAGTTTATTCTTTGTTCTTTAATTTTTGTGAGTAGAATTTTTTGGAGGTTAAAAGTGTCCTGATTTTCCTACATGGTTTCATCTTGCAGTGCCATGTTAAAAAGCCCTGCCCAACTTCAAGATTATAAAAACTAGTTAGCTATTAGTTGAATAATTTATCTTTTCGCCACAGATTTGAAATGCCATCTTTATCATACACTAAATTCTGAAATACACATAGAACTGCTTTGGGATTTTCTACTTGATTTCACTGATGTGTCTATGTTGGCACCAATGTCAAATTATTCTAAGTATTGTGGCTTTATAACACATTGGAATATCTGCTAAGGAAAACCCCAACTTATCACTGTTCATGTTCAAAATATTTTTGCATGTTTATTCTACCAGAACTTTATCAAGCTCCAAAAGGAAATTGCGCTGGATTTTCAGAAGGTTTGAGTTACATTTAAAGATTAATTTGCAGAGAATCTGTACAACCTCAGGTATTCTTACCACAGGAACACAACTTCTCTGTATTCAAGTCTGCTTATATGATACTCAGTAAAGTTTAATACTTTTCATTTAAAAGTTCCTGCATATTTTTTTGTCCAGTTCATTCCTAGACATTTTATATCTTTGGTTGCTACTGTGAATAAGATCACTTTACCATTATATTTTTTAACTGATCATAATTGGTAGGTAGGAAAATTGCTGATTCACCTATTGATTCATTGCTAGCCTTCTTAATGATGTATCTTACTAGCAGCCACAATTACAAATACTTAATCACTGGTGCAGCCTGAGAACCAACCAGTCAGCACAGATCCTGGTTGTGAATGGTTTGTTACAGACTTTCTATGGCATAGCAGCTGAATACTAACCCAGATGTCAGTTCTAATCCTTTTTCAGAAAAATCTCTTTTTTCCAATATCTTTCATAGGTAAGTAACCATAACATCTATAATTTCTGGCCATTTTTCTTCCTCCTTTACAATATTTTGTTTTAGTGTTTAATTTCATTAACTAGAAAGGCAAGATAATCTTAAGTAGAAGTGGCGATAATGGAAATATTTATATTACTCCTGATTTTATTAGAAAAGTTTGTCAGGAGTAGATACTTCTGTAAATAATATTGAGGAAAATCTAACCTATTAATATTTTTTTTAATTAGGAATTGATGGTGAATTTCATCACCTCCCCTACCTCCACCCTCTATCAAGATGGATTGTTTCCTCTGTCCTATTAATAAGGTAACATATTAATCCATTTCCAAGTTGAACCATCATATTCATCAACCCTACTTGGTCACAATGAATAACCTTTGTGTTATATGCCTGAATTTCATTTATTAATATTTTATTTATTATGTTTATAACTAATAGGCATAAGTGTGATTGGTTAAACAATTGTTTTTTTCCTTTGCTTTGACAGGTTTTGGTAAAAAGATTGGTTTTGTTTTGTAAAATATATTGATATGCATTTGGATACTGTGTGATTGGGTGCATACAAGACTTTTATACATTTATTTTACTTTGTAGCCTTTATAAAAATAAAATAATCCTTTTTGTCCCTTTTAATATTTTACTTTGTCCCATTTAATATTTTACTTTGAACTCTGTTTCTATGATGTTGATATTGCAACCTCTGAATTATGTTTTCCTTGTATTACCTGATCTATCTTTATCCAACCTTCTATTTTTAACATTTGTGAGTTGTTCCTTCTTTGGAGGGCATGGAGAAAGATTTTATTTTTGATATAATTTACTCTGTATTTTAAGAGATTTAACTCTTATGAAAGACCATTTTTGTTTTGCAAAATGTGCTATATTAATTTGAATTACTAGACTGATAGATATAGTAGTTGTTGAGGTTTTCCCAAGCAAATGGCTGCCTTGTAGAATAGGCATAAATAACGTGGCAAGTTGTATGAATTATGCTGTTGAGCCAGTAAGAAGAGGACGTATGTGATACACAGGTCTAGGACAGGTATGTATGGTGAGTAGCCTTCAATGTACCAGTATCAACAGCCCCACCTCTTATATTCACACCCTGTGTGAATCCTCTTCCCCACAGTGCAGCTGGACCAAGTGATGGCATCTAATCCATAGAATAAGGCAAAAATGTTGGGATATCACTTCTGAGATTTAGTTATGTAGAAACCGTGGCTTCCATCTTGCACTCCCTGTCTTGTTCTCTTGATGGCTTGCTTTGAGGAAAGCCAGCTGCCATGTTGTGAGCTATGTTATGGAGGAATTCCATGTGGTATAAGAATGAGGAGCTACATTCTGACAGCAACAACCTGAGTGAGCTTGGGTGCAGAATCTCCCTCAGACAAGCCTTCGGATGGGACCACACATCCAGCCAACACCCTGATTTCAGTCTTCTGAGAGACTGAACCAGAGGCACCCTGCTAAGCTGTATCTGAATTCCTGACCCACAGAGACTATGAGATAATAGATGTTTTCTGTTTTAAACTACTGAGTTTTAGGATAACCTGTCACTCAGCAATAGGTAACTAATATAATACGTGACTGGATTTCTTGGGCGTTCATCACCCTTTGTTATTTGGTTTATGTGGATAAGCATGAAGGTCCCTGAGTTCTATTGTCATAGATAAATCAATCAATTAACACTAAGTTAATAAAATGTACAAAGCAGAGGTTAAGTTTAGTGATCTATCTATCTATCTATCTATCTATCTAAAACGTACAACTCTTGATTGCATAATGTCAACCCTTTATAAGCTGTTCAGTAAGGGACTGAATATAATTTTAGCGATGCAGAAATAATAGTGTAATACATGGAAAGGTAAAGTATCTCATGGCAGTGATGAATTTTAGGAGTTGAGAGGGGGTGGCAGCCGACACCTTCTAGAGAGAAGGCCCTTCTGTTCAGTCCCAGGTGGTTTCTGTTACCATGTGAATTCTCATTGCATTACCTTGCATTACTTCATTTTATTTGTTTTATTTTCCTCTTTGCTTTATTTTATATAGTACTAAAAATTGACAAAGTTATGGCAAGACTAGAGGACCAGTTTGTAAGTGTAAGAATAATCTATACTTGAAGATGAAAACATCAAATATGAAAATACGTATTGCCTTTATTGTCCATGAATCTTATTTCGCTTACTTATCAGGGAAAATTATTTTGAATTATGATGTCTAAAAAGCATGAAAAATGTTTTTCACCTATAAACCTACAGGGGCAACAAAAATAGGGTTCAGGAGGAAAAGTTATTTATGGAAATGGAGGATTTACTCACAATGAGACTGTTGAATCAGTTGAAAATTCATGTCACTTAGCCTAATGACCATTTGAGCAAAGTCTTAAAGTTGGAAGAAGGAAAGAAAAAGCCCAGTGTTCTCATTCAGAATAGGGTGACTTTTGCGTGGGTCATGTAGAAATTTAAATGTCAAAAAAAAAATAGGTTGTGGGACTACTAGAATAGATAGAAAAGCAATAGAAATATATGTGGAAATATTAATACATATAGAAAGATTACATAGCATAGAAAGTCATTATATGAATGAAACTAGATTACTTCGGAGAAAACATGTCAACAAGAGCACACAGTTTCAAGAGTTAAAGCCAACTCCAGGATTGAACATTTCCAAAGATATACTGGGGCTTGGGGCTAATGTAGTGGGAAACTGCAAATAGAAACTGTTGTCTGTTTATCACTGCGAAGATCCATGGGTAATTTAAAGACCTTAGTTAGGTACATATGTTTTCTATGTACACCAACTTCTTGCTTTGCAAGGCCTTCTTGAAAAGGACAGTGATATAATTTGGGGAGTGTCTGTATAATTGTAATCCTTTCCTTTGAGGAATTCATATTTGGCCATGAAGGACAGTGCACAAGTGAGGCACTTAGACCATGGAGCCAGGTTCACAGCATGGAGGGGTCCATCACTGTGAGCCGGGCTGGAAAGACCATCTTGCAGCCCTGTGGCCAAAGAATGAGGGGAAAAAACAGCCCAGGTTTTATATATACTTTTGAAATAATTACTTCAACTTTATCAGGTAGAAATTCTTTTTTTATTGTTAATTATCTGAGGAAAATGAATTATTTCGGGAAAATTCAGATAGAAATCCTTATCCCCATTTTACAGCTGAGGAAATCAAGGCACTGAGAAGTAAGTAATTTGTCCACGGTCATGTAGCTAGTGAACAGTGGAGCTGAAATTAGAACCCTGGGGATATGAATTCAAAACCCATAAACTTAATCCCTCTGTCCTAGTCTTATCCCCATCCCTGTACAGATTCATCTTCCTGCTGGGGAGATTTTGTGGGTGTTCGTTGGTTGTGGCAAAGGAGGGAACTATTCACTGTGGAACTGGAATCATCTGATCGTTTAATGTACACTGACACTGTCTTGCTAACAAGATCACAGCTGTCTTGAAATCATCGTCCCTTGAGTTTTTTTCCTCTACCATTCTCCGATATATTTTAATGTGGAATATATGTATCCACCAAATCAATTACTTGGTTTCTCGATTACAGGTGCATTCTGGTGTTCTTTTTCATTATTGCCTATTGAAGGTGCCATGCACTTACTAGTCCTGAAAGTTACTACTGAGCCAGTCAGGTTATATTTACAAGACTGTTTACAAGAACCCCAGGAGATTCAAAGGGTTTCTGCCCAAACATAAGGGGCTATTTTTTAGAACACTGGGGCACTCTTTAGAAATTTGAGAGCACATCTCTGGAGCCCTGCCATAAGTATTGTACAGAACTGATATTATACACCAAAAATTTGTGGAATAAATAAATAAAAATATAAAATACTGAATATGGGAAAGTGTAGAAGTTCAAAACATGGAAGGAAACTTTGTTTTCCTTCCAGTCTTAATTCTTGCACACAGGTGAGAACAGAGGCAGGAAAGAGAGAGAGAAGGGAAATACAATATTTGCACCCAATGCTTGTTTAATAACTTTTTACTGAAATGCCTTGAAGAATAAAAAAGAAGGATTTATTTTATCAGTTCAGCTAACAGTGATCAAGGTCTTACAATGTGTTAAATTCAAATACCTGACATAGCACATTAACCCACTGGTTCTCAAATCTGCCTGCACGTTGGAATCGCCTGGGAAATTTAAAAATGATCGTTGCCTGGAGTCTACCTCCAGGGATTCTTATTTAATTGGTGTGGGGTGTGACGTGGACAAAACGTTTTTTTAAAGTTCCTCAGGTGATTTTAATAAGTAGCAAACTTTGAGAACCCCTGTGTTACTCCTTTCGTCCAGTGGTTGTCAAACGTTTTCTGTAAAAGGCCAGAGAGTAAATATTTTAGTCTTTGCCAGCCATAGGGTCTCTGTCACAACTACTCAGTCCTGCCATTGTAGCACTCACACAGCCATAGACAAAATGTTAAGTGAATAAGTGTAGCTGTGTTCCTATAAAACTTTATTTATGGACACTGAAATTTGCGTGTCATAAAATTTTCACATGTCACAAAATAGTCTTGTTTTTTAAAAAATTTTTTCTCAACCGTTTAAAAATATAGATTGAGGCATACAAAATCAGGCAGCTGGCTGGATTTGACCATCGTTTGCAGGCTCGTGTTTTAATCCATTTAACTCCATAAAGGCACATGCAACTATTATTCTCATTTTTAATAGCTGAAGAAAGAGGCAAGATCTGAGGTCTGCTGGTGGTTGAGTCAGAATTTGACCATGATGCTAAACTACTCTTAGGAAGTATCAACATTTATCCCAAAAATCATAATTTTGGCTGTTCTTTGAGGTTAATTATGAGGCTAAGTGATGTGAGGGATGCACTCCTTCCAACCCCCATCATTTAAACAATAAATTGCCAATGAATTCAAATTAAACAATACCTCGTTTCACTAAAAAAAATTTTTTTTAACCGTTGTTCAACACTCTGCTTCCCACATTGCTGAGGTTTCCTGGCCTTTAATGTGTTCAATGAGGGATTTACTCAGTTTAATGGAAGTTACAGTTTTTCCTTGTTCATCATGTACCGCCAAATCAAGCAAATAGTGTTAAAATATTATGGTCAATTATACATATAAATCTTGCAGAAAGTTAATGAACATATTCTCTAGACTGTGGAACAGGCTGGACACTTATCTTGCTCTTTAAGATAAAATACCACATCTGTATAATGCATTGCTAAGCTTTCTTCAAACTACACACTTTGCCTAGAATCCCATTTTCCATTAAATAATAATCATTGTAATTAATAGACTGGTTATTTTATCTCCCTAATCTGGTTACAGTAATTTATCAAAGGCATGTAAATGAAAGCTAGAAAAGTAGTGAACCATTCTTTTTATAAGAAGGTAAAGAACATAAAACGTAATAATTCTCTAGGGAACGTAATAAGATATGTGACTTCTTGTAATTCACTGAAGGCAATACATTAAGTGTTTACCGTTGTTTTAAGGGCACTTGATTGGCTTGATGTACACTTCTCATGGTTAGTGATTATGGCTACATTCATGGGTGAACTTGAATGTTTTCTTCAAATCTTTGAAAGTGCCCTGGGACGGACCAGCAGGATTCATTCCTAGCTCTGCATCCAGCAAACCTCAGTACTGACCAGATGAGGATGCAATGCCTCCAGGTGGTGCTGAGGACAATTCAGAGCTTGGATGTTCTTGAGAGGGATTTTAAAACCCTTTACCTCACCTTAACACAAGAGAGGATCTGTTACCACATCCACCCATTCAGTCCTCAGGCACTGACAGTTGATACAGACAAGAAAAGGATGGGGAAGGAAGGGGACCAGCCAGGAGGGCGACTGGGCTCTTGTACAATTTCTGCTGCTCATCTTCAATTGGGCCAATCCGCCTGACCCTTTTTTTAAATTTTATATTGGAGTATAGTTGATTAACAATGTTGTGTTGGTTTCAGGTGTAGAGCAAAGTGATTCAGTTATACGTATACACGTACCTAATCTTTTTCAAATTCTTCTCCCATTTAGTTTTTTACAGAATATCGAGCAGTGTTCCCTGTGCTATACAGTAGGTCCTTGTTGGTTTTTTTTTTTTTTGCGGTACGTGGGCCTCTCACTGTTGTGGCCTCTCCCGTTGCGGAGCACAGGCTCCGGACGCCCAGGCTCAGCGGCCATGGCTCACGGGCCCAGCCGCTCCGCGGCATGTGGGATCCTCCCGGACCGGGCAACAAACCCGTGTCCCCTGCATTGACAGGCGGACTCTCAGGGAAGTCCTGCGCCACCAGGGAAGCCCAGTTATCTACTTTAAATAGAGCAGTGTGTACATGTCAATCCCAATCTCCCCATCTATCCCGCCCTCCCCCCCCCGCAAACCCACCTGACCCTTAATGCCAAGGCATTCTCCTTCTCTGTGCTCATACCTGTCCTGCCTAATCCACAGGACTCTTCCAAGTCTTGTACAGGATATACTTGCTATTAAACAGCACTGGCAGAGGCAGGATGGGGTCATGGTTTCAGTGCATTGAGTACAAAGAATAAACCTTGGAGACAGTCAAGCCTGGATTCAAGTCTCAGTTACACTCCCTCTGAGCTGTTGATCATGAGGATGTTACTAGATTTCTGGGCGTCTTGATTCATCATTGATGAAATACGGCTGTGAAGAGTTTTTTTGTGAGAATTAAATCTGAAAATGCACCCAAAGCCTCAGAATAGTAACTGAGCTGAGAGTAAGCCTTAAAAAAATATTTATCTTCATCTCTTTCTCCCCTTTATCTTTCTCCTTCTTCCATTTCAATAGGCTATAAGGATTGATGGACAAAGAGCTGCCCATCTTTCTCTGCAGCCACCTAGTCCTTTAGAATTTCCATTTGGAAGGAAAGGAAAAGAGCAAAGAGCAAAAAGAAAGGCCCAAAAGAGAAACAAAATCTGATCATGTCATTATCATCCTTACCCCTTCAATGGCTTTCCATTGTTCTCAGGACAAAGACCAAATTCCACCCCACCCCAGGCCCATTCTGTCAATGAGCTCTGGCACTGCTATTGCCACCAACTTTGTAGCTTAAACAAACACCCATGTGTTGGCTCACAGATCAGTAGGTAAGAGTCCAGCCATGTGTGGCTGGCTTCTCTGTTCAGAATCAAAATGGTGGCTAGACTTTGTCTGGAGGCTCTGAGAAAAATCCACTTCCAAGCTCTGTGGATTGAATCGTGTCTCCCCTCTTCCCTCTCCCAAATTCAGAACCTCGGCATGTGACCCAATATCTTGAAGGTGATCCAAATCCAAACCAAGTACCTCAAAATGTGACCCTATTTGGAGAAAGAGTCTTTACAGAGGTGATCAAGTTAAAAATCATAAGGTCATAAGGTCAGCCCTAATCCAATGTGACTGATGTCCTTATGAAAGGGGGAAATTAGAACACAGAGATAGACACTCTTAGAGGGAAGACAGTGTGGAGGAACATAGAAGACATAAGCCATCTACCAGCCAAGAAGAGAGGATGGGAACAGATCCTTCCCTCACAGCTCTCAGGGAAAAAACCACCCCTGCCAACACCTTGATTTTGGACTTCCAGCCTCTAGAACTGTGAGACAATAAATTTTCGAGGAAGCAACCCGGTCTATGGTACTTCGTTATGGTAGCCCTAGCAAACTAATGCACAAGCTCAGTCTTGCTGTTGGCAGAATCAGTTTCTTGCAAATGTAGGACCGAGGCCCCATTTCCTTGCTGGTTGCCAACCAGGGTTGCTCTCAGCTACACGAGGTCACCAGTATTCCTCGTCATGTGGCCCCCTCCTCCTTCAAGCCAGAAATGGTGCATTGAATCCTCCTCATGTTTTAAGTCTCTGGTTTTCTCTGCCTCTGACATCTGGATTCAGATTTAAAAGGCTCATGTGATTCGATCAGGTCCACTTAGTCTTCCTTTCTGGAAGTTAACTATGTCATATAATATAACCTAATCATGGGAGCAAAATCCATCATATTCACAGTCTCAGAAGTTATGCAGGGCTTGTGCACCCAAGGCATGAGGACCTTGGGTGCCATCTTAGAGCGCTGCCTACAACAGGGGCCCCATGTCTGGAATTTGTTTTGCTTCCTCCTATCACAGCACCTGTGCCTGTCACTCCCTCTGCAGGAACCCTCTTCATCACTCCTCATCCTTCCCTGGCCAACCTCTATACATACTTCAGATCACGTATGTTTGTATGATTGCCTGGATACCTAGCATTTTCTTCCGGAGAACTAATCACAGTTATAATTTTACATCTTTTTTTGAGTTGCTATTTGCTTCATTTCTATCCCACCCACAATGTAAACTCTTGAGAGCAAGGGTTGTGTGGTTTTCCTCATCATTGCATCCTCCACTTCTAGCACAGTGCCTCATAGGCAATAAAATATCCATTGAATGAATGAATAAATGAATGGATGAATGAATGATAAACATACCCTCTCCTTTACTCTTCTAATCTCTTGCACAGGTTGAGACAATCAGAGACCCAATTTGGGATATGTAGAGAATTTTATTTTCAGGGCAGTGTAGGGGTTCCTTGCATGAAGATTTGATATGGACTAAATGGTCCCCTGCCTGAACTATCAACCCAATGCCTGAACATTTTACCTTAACTTTTAGAGTTTAGGTGATGAAAGTACAAAGGCCAGTATTTTAAAAGCTACCATCATTGTCCCTAAATAACTTAACCTAAAACAAATTATGCCACTTCCAATGGCCCTGAAGGAATAGGACAAAGGACAGGCATTTTCAGTGAAAGCACAGACTGAGGAAGACTGCCTCCTAGAAGCCTGTCTGGAGTGGACATCACACTGTGGGTTTGGAGTGGTCAGGAAGACATTTGGGTGATGTGGGTGTCAGGCAGAAAGAGGAGGTGCTGTCTTCCACGGGATTCTGCTGCCCTCCAGCCCTGTTTAAGCGCCAGATGTGCTACTGTTGGTGTTTTGAGATCCATTCATGGGTTAAAGCATGACGAGGCGGCAGCTTGTGCTGATGTGCCTTTCTCTCCAACGTGGCTATTTGGTAGAGGCGTGGGGGAGGCAGGCGGCGTGGAGGAACGATGATCGGGGTGGGAGAGAATGTTTCTCTTCTCTGAAGCATCAGAACAGTTACCTTAATGGCCACTTATGTTGGGGTCCCAAGTTTTTCATTCAAAATGATAATAAAAAGTCACCTTAAAGCCATAGGGAAACTCATTCCCATAGAGCAGCTTTGAGCCAAGCCTCTGGAGTCACCAAGCTGAAAAGAACCTGATGAATGACAGCACCTGAGATAAGTGGCACTTTAACCAACCTTAACTGTTGATGTGTGATGACATAATGCCCCCTCCAATTAATGACAACGATATAAAACACCTGTATTCAGCAGAGATGCTGCCTTTATGGTTAGATGCGCAGATAAAATTGACTTCTAAAGGACCATCTATAACTTACTTCCCTGTTATTTGTTTCTATATTTGTTTCATTATGTATGTTATAGGTGGAGGAGGAAATTTAACCTCAGATTTCACACTTGTGCAGCAGAAAGGTCTATGCTGTACTGTAATTTACCTAAAACCTTTGCATCCCATGATTGAGCAGGTTGGCAATGGTCATCTGTCTCATTTACTGAGAGCTTTTCGTACTGTATGAACCCAAGGGTCGTTTTATTTTTTAATAAAAGATGAGCGATACCTTTAATGAATCAGCCAATCAATCGATATACAGAAGCCACATGTTTAAACCTTCTATAAGATAAACAAGGTATATGTAGTTTCAAAAATGAAAATGGTTATTGCATACTAAATATATGCAAATGCTGTGTTAGGTGTTTGGGGCTCACCAAGCATTTCTTTATGGAGTTGTAATTTATCAGGGGAAGCAAGGCATATGTACCATGACTGTAAATGCTAAATGTTAGGGAGAGCTACTGTGATATCGTGATTTGTAATAAGAAATATACATTTAGTCTTTGTCACCATGCCTGACACAGAGCTCCTAAAACCCTTGGAATTTCCTAAGTGATGAGGGTTCTAAAGTTATGTTTTGTTATGCTATGAGGCGACTTTTGGAAAGCACTTAGGTAACATAAGGATGGGGGCTGGTTGCCAGGGGACTCAACTATGTGATTAGAGGGTTGGAACTTTTAGTCGCCCCTCCTCCCTTCCCCTCTTCCCACACACACCTCTGGGGGAGGGGAGAAAGGCTAGAGGTCCAATCGATCACCCATGGCTAATGATTTAATCAATCAATCATGTCTATGCAATGAAGCCTCCATAAAAACTCAAAAGGATGGGATTTGGAGAGCTTCCCAGTTGGTGAACACATGGAGATTTGGGGAGAATGGCCTGCCTGGAGAGGGCATGGGTACCCTGAGCCCTTTCCCCATACCTTGTCATATGCCGCTCTTTCATCTGGTAGTTTCTGAGTTATATCCTTTTATAATAGACCAGTAATCTAATGAGTAAAATGTTTCTCTCAGTTCTGTGAGCTGCCCTGGCAAATTAATCGAATCTGAGGAGGTTGTGGAAACCTCCCATCAACAGTCAGTTGATCAGAAGCACAGGTAATAACCTGGATTCACAACTGGCGGCTGAAGTGGTAGTGTGGGGAGATGGTCTTATGGGACTGAGCCCTTAATCTGTGGGATCTGATACCATCTCCATGTAGATAGTGTCAGTATTAAGTGGAATTGTAGAACACCCAGCTGGTATTGGAAACTTACCTGTTGGATGGCGGGGCAGGTCGGGGGATGGTGAGGAAACTCACACACCCACCCATTGGAATTGGGTACAGAACACTTACAGCTACATATAGTGGACATTCTGTGAGTTCAGCCATGGAGAAAGCCACATGGAAGAGGTAGGATGCGAGAAGGGACTATGTATATAGGTTGGGAAGAAGAGAGGCCGGACCAGGTGGGAAGTTATACTTTTGAAGCCACGGTGAAGGAATACACAGGGGAAGCCAGGAACTGGAACCAACAAGAAAATTGCAGTGCACAAAATGTACAGTGGACAAACTGTAGCTCAAGATCAAAAAGATGATTGAGTCAAGATCATGAACAGTGTTGATGACCAATTTAATTTCTTTTACGTGATGATTTGGGAACCCAAGGATGAGGTAAAAATAACGGGGAATCTTCTGTTTTCTATCTCACCTTGAAGCATTCTATGTTACTCTGTTATTTGGGTGAATACTGACCTTGGAGTTTGGGTAAGAGAATTGAGAGACTTTAAATAGGTATTTAAACAGCACTGAGGGCTCAGACTGACCGTCTTGTTGGCTGCAGGAGAAAATGTTAGAATCATGGAAGAATTGTTCTCCCCATGAGTCCCTCAACAACAAACTTCGTGGTTCATTGGTGTGACTGTCAAACACATTGGTTAACAGGACAAAGAACAAATTGAGAGTGAATTTCATTTTGGGGAGCTAGGATATTCCTGGCCCCTCTCTTCTTTCTTTACAACTTCTCTCTGCTACCCAAAGAGGAGTTTTTATGGATTGGTCCAGTTTTAGGACATTTGAGTTGTCACTGCCTGGAGGCTTCAGCTCTCTTGCTTGGCTGAGTTAGGGTCCTAGCATGCGTGAATGTGGACGCTTACTAATCTCTCTCGGGTCCCTGAGGCCAGAGAGGACACTAGATCTAGGGTGACTGCACAGGGGATGAGACCCAGCAGCATCCCCTGCGCTGCATCCCCAGGTCATCGCCAGGCTGTGGGCAGCTCCCTCCCCTCCTCCCTTGCTGGGACAGGTGGCCTTCGCCAGTTCTGCTTTCATTGTGAGGGCAAACGTTCATTGTCTTTCACTTTCTCTAGTTTACCACTGAGAATGGCAGGTGTAGCCAGAGCAGGCAGCTTGGGCTGATAATCTGAGGTCAGACTTTTCTTTCTTTCTTTTTTTTTTTTTTTTTTTTTTTTTTTTGCGGTACGCGGGCCTCTCGCTGTTGTGGCCTCTCCCGTTGCGGAGCACAGGCTCCGGACGCGCAGGCTCAGCGGCCATGGCTCACGGGCCCAGCCGCTCCGCGGCACGTGGGATCTTCCTGGACCGGGACACGAACCCGTGTCCCCTGCATCGGCAGGCGGACTCTCAACCACTGCGCCACCAGGGAGGCCCAGACATTTCTTGATGAATTTGGAGATAGAATGTGAATCCCATGAGAGCAGGACTTAATTTTGTTCATTGCTGTATCCCTAGCACCTGTGCCTGACACACAGAGGGTATCTAATACACATTCACGGAATTAAAAAATTTGCCTTGCTTTCTTTTCTGTGCACGTATTTTCTTTAAGGACCCAGATGGTTGATTGAGGGCAGCATCCCATTCCCCAGACTTTCATGTTTCTATCCGCGAATATCTGTAATAGCTATAAAATGGGAACCGCGTTTGAATATATCGAACGGTGGCCACTAACATTTTGCAGCAAGCTTTTTCTTTATTTTTCCTGGAGGAGTTATTTGTGGAGCCCCCAAAGATGGTTGTCAGTTTTCTAAGCCCCTATCCCAAGATTCCATTCTGAGGAGTGAATGAGCTGAGGTCACCTGGGACCATTTCTCACTTATCTTTGTAAAAGGAAAAGGTGCCCATTCTTCTCAAGAAAATTATTTTTCTCCATTCTACCCCCTCCTTTCTAACCAGGAGCAGACTCACATTTTATATGTGACCCACCCCACATCCCGGCATTTTCCACCTCTCACTATCAACAGGTCACTTCTCTGCAAACTATAGATGTATTTATAAATCTTAAAAAATATTTCTTCCTCTCTGTGTTCCACTTGTTGCCATGGACCTTCTGTCCTTTTTTTTTTTTTTTTAGTAGTCTAGTTGCTTGGGAGAAACACATACACACATTTACAACATTTACCCCCTCTCTTCCCTCTCAGTGCTCCCTTCTGCTTTCCCGGGTGGCTGGCTCAGGATTGACCTTGCACTTTCTGGTCTCTCAAGTATCATTAAGGGCCCATTGTGCTGTCATAGGTCCCCAGCTATGTTTGGGGATGTGCAGCAGTTGAATGGAACTCTAGGAATCCTTATGATACCTGTGACCTAATTTTACATTGAAATGATATTGGAAGAATTGGGATTTTCTTGTCTGTTCTAGTCATTGTATTTTTATAGAAGCCTTCTACCCACCGTATGCCTGAAACTGTCCTGAGTGCTGGGGTTATAAAATCATGAAGTCATAGAAACACGGGTCATGATACAGTGTGCCTCATGCAGGGTCAAGGCACCTAAAGGGGCCTGGGATCTCTTCACTTCCAACATCCAACTTGCACATATAACCTTGATGAGGATTGACACGAGCCCTGTTGTCCCAAGTAGTACTACACCGAATGGAATGCATCCCAGGCCTCAGGCAAGCACTGTTTGCAGACATTTCTGTTCACACATTTAGGACAATAGAAGATGGATGAAGGTACCAATCAGTAGCATACTTTTACAAGAAATGGAATGTGCATGGCTTGGCCAACAGAAATTATGGCCTCTTTGCCTGAAACCCTAAGCTTCTTTGTCCTTCTTTGTCACAGATATGTTTAGTATTCAAAATGGAACTTAGGGATGAGTTTATTATTCCTAAGAGAGGAGGAGTATTTTCTTGACCAAAACATGTGCCATTTCTACATGAGCCAAAATTTTAGTTGGAAGTGAGATGCTCCATTTTTTGTCTGTTGTGTTGGTTTGGGTATTTATTTATTGATTTATTTATTTTTAATGGCAGAGATATATGAAAGTTGTCTCTTAAGCAGAAAATAAACAAATACCCACTCTCAGATATTTGTGCTCATAACAGAATTTTTGGTCTCTGAATTGGGTCCTGAGAGATTAAAGACAGCTGGTGCCCACACAGCAGCTGAGAAGCACGCTTCTGGGTAAGTGTGTTGAACGAAATCTAAACAATGCTAACTGGTCACAGACACTAATTAAGGAGCCTGCCAGTAGCTGTGGGCTGCTCCAAATGAAACACTACCTTTTCTTCACTATGTTGACATAGAGATACAAATAAGGTTCCAGAAGGATTGAAGAGTGTGGGCACTGGAATCTTGTCTTCCCAGTAAATTTGCCAACATCGGATAAAGCCGAGAAGGAACTGGCTCAAAGCTACGAAGAGACATTGTTAAATGAGGGCTGGATTGTTTTTTCCTTAAGGAAAAAAATGTCATGCAGCTCAAATCCCTCCAGTTCTCAGTTCTCCACCATCATAATTTTATATTAATCAGGAAAAAAATTTCACCGAGAATTGTTTGCCATGTCTTATGGATGGTCATTTGTTAAAAAGGACACAAAAAATCTCTAATAAGAAAAATTCCTGAAGATTACTCTATAAGGTGGTAAAATAATTTAAGGATAATTTTTTTTAAGAGATTACCCATCTGCAAAAATATTGCAGGCAAACTCCTGATTTCAGGAAGTCTAGGGTTGTCCTTGAAGGCTGAGAAGAGAGAGCATTTCTCCTGGCCAGTTGGGAGAGGGCTTTTTGACCTCTTTTCAGTATATTTGATTAGGCTTGAGGACTTGATAGAGGTTGGTGAACGCAGGCAGCGGAACCAGCGCAGATGGATTGGAGGCAAAGGAAATGAATAAACCATCTTCAACTCCCAGTATCTCTTCTTTCAGGAAGATGTTGCCGCTGTCCTCTAAGGAGAAAACTGGACCTACTAGGTGCAAAACTATTTTTAAGTTAAAAAGATGAGTAATGGGGATGATCTATATCTTTGTACCTAATAGCTTTTCTTCATATCGTGGAATAGGAGCTAGGTTTTCTGGGATGGTTAGAAAGATGGTCTCCATCAAGGGCCCTGGAGGTCCCCTCCAATGGCAGAATTTTCCCTTGTCAAGGTCTTTATGACTTTCAAATTTTCTCTTTTGGATCCTGGCTTGAAAGTTTGGACCAAATCTCAATTCACTTACTTAAAAAAAAAAAAAAGCTACATAGAGGTAAGATTTTGGTTATTGGATAAATTGCAAGATGAACTGCTTTATTCCAACCATGGGGTTTATGATTAGAAAAAAACACACATGTAGAGAAAACTATACTCCACGTTAAGTAGCAAAATCTACATCTTAATGGTGAGTAGAGTCATATTTAGTTACACAGAGAGCTAAGAGCCTTTGAAGTACAAAATATTAAAGCCCAAGTAAATTAAGCTACTTATTGAAGAGTTAAGATTTTATCAGTTAAGTTTGTTTGTTTGAATTTCAAGTAGCCAACATTGACTTGTGTTAACATAAGCAGGGAAAATTAAAAATAATTTTTTGCAAGATTATGGAGAGATTACTGAATGTAAGAAAAAGTGAAAACTGGGGATATCATATTCGCAGAAAACTCCCCAACAATTCATGGCCTCAAGGAAAGACACTCAGCGTGGAAAATGTTGGCCTCTTTAGATCTCCCAGGATGAACCAGCTTCAACAATTTCCCATGCTTGGTTCACTGCAGGAAGTCCGATTGGCTAAGCTTGAGTCTAGAGCCGGGAGAGGATGTGATACTTGATTGACAGAGCTACCAAGACTGGATATATTGGGGGTGGGGTGGTTCCCATAGAAAAATTAGGACACTCCTAGCAAGAGAAGAGTGAAGGAACGCTGGCAGGCAGAAATAGCAGATGGCCTGCTACCTACATACACACGGAGAGGAGCTCAACTTGAACCTCAAAGGATGGGAAAAAGCACAGAGACCTTTTCATGAGCAAGTTTAGTTAAATTGTGTAGAAATTCCTTATTTAACTGAATAAAACCTATAGCTGGAAAATCAAAAGGATCCCTTTGGTCATTCAGTAATGGAAGAAAGGCAGGGGGTGAGGGAAAAAGAAAGGGAGAGAGGAAGAGGATGAGAGCGAATGGAGGTCTATGCTGTGGTGTGGACTGGCCCTACTTAAAGTCCTGAAATAAGGACTTTTTTTTTTTTTTTTAATAGATGATGCAATTCTCTTGACTAACCAGTGACTTCAACAAGTGTGACCACCTTAACATACCATCATTGGGGTTGGTGTCACATTGATGTTGCAATGACATCACTAGGAGTCAGCCTTCATCCTCCCATTATTCTGAACCATTTGGCTGAGCTCATAACATCAAGGACTTTAAGGCAAAGAGGCTTGGAGTCAAATCTCATTTATTTAAACTTGGGAAAGTTATTTAATCTCTCAGTTTCCTCCTCTGTAAATTGGGGATTTTTGTATCTCCCTGGTAGAGTACATATGTATCTCAGTTGCCTGGGAGACCTGGAAAGCCCAGGGTCCCATCACCGCGTGGACCCAATCTTCCTCCACTTTCCTTTTATTCATTCAGCACCACCCACGCTGACCATGATGTTCTTCAAACAGATCAGGCACCATCTGAATGGAGAGAGAAGTTACCCAAGAAAGGAAAATGGCTGAAGCGGGTTCATCCTGGGTGATCCCAAGAGATCAACCAACTCCCTGGTGCCTGTGTGTCTTGAAGCCTGAGGGTGATGAATCTTTGGGAAGTTTTCTGTAGATATGCTTGTGTCAGTTTCATATAGCTGTTGAACAAATTGCCACAAACTTTGTGACATAAAACAATACAAATGTATTATCTTATGGTTCTGTAGGTTGGAAGTCTCCCTGAGCTACAATCAAGGTTTCGGCTGGATTGTGTTCCTTTCTGGAGGTTCTAGGGGAGAATTTGTTTCCTAACATTTTTTTGCTTCTAGGGGCCACTGTACCCATTGACTCACGGCCCCTCCCTCCATGTCAGATCCAGGAATGTTGGGACAAATCCTTCTCACACTGCCATCTCTCTGCCTCCCTCTTTTTTTTTTTTTTGCGGTACGCGGGCCTCTCAGTGTTGTGGCCTCTCCCGTTGCGGAGCACAGGCTCCGGACGCGCAGGCTCAGCGGCCATGGCTCACGGGCCCAGCCACTCCGCGGCATGTGGGATCTTCCCGGACTGGGGCACGAACCCATGTCCCCTGCATCGGCAGGCGGACTCTCGACCACTGCGCCACCAGGGAAGCCCCTGCCTCCCTCTTATAATTCTAATGACCCTCGACAGTTACATGGGCCCACCTGGATAATCCAAGGTAATCTTCCTATTTTAAGATCCGCTGATTAGCAACCTTAATCCCACCTGCAATTTTAATCCCCCCTTGCCATGTAAATGAACCTATTCACAGCTTCCTGGGATTATGACAAGGACAACCCTTGGGGGCCATTATTCTGCTGACCACACAAATAATACCCAATTTCCACCTTATCTTAGATTCAATAAACTCTCTAATAGTCTTCCAATAAATTATTTTATTTTCCCTCCTTGTGTTGACCTAAATCAGCATTGGTTGCCTTTCCCTGTATCATTCTTCCCCCGCTATATGGCATGGGTCACCTTCTTTCTCTCCCTGTGTTTCTTAAAGGGAAACTTCTCAGTGAGATCTGGGGACCCCATCCTTGTCACACTCCAGGATTCCAGAACCCCTTTCTCCTAATCAATTATTTCCATAGCTCTTACCACTTCCTACCTCACTCTATGATTTACTTATTCATTCTATTTATTTTGTGTCTCCATCTGCTAGAACAGAGTGTCTGGGACATACCAGGCACTTAACAAATAACTAATGAATGAATGAAAGGGTTGTTGTTAGGGTTAAATAAAATTAACTGAGGTAACGTATGTGCAACATGGAGGCATACGGTAAGCGCTCATGGGGTGGGGGCTCTTATTTTTAACCCCTCAAAGTCTCTGGCTTCTAGAATTCTTCATGGTAAGTCCTTCAGCCCCAATTTGAAGCCATCACAAATGTTGCTAGTAAGTCCCAAGAAACTTAACTTTTAGTGTTTCTTTGACTGGAATGTAAAACTTCAGTTCTCTGAAAGCCACAGACATCTTGAAACAAGGCAGACTTACCGTACTGGCCTGGTCTTTCTGGAACCGTCTGGCATGGAGGGACAAATTATGAATTTATGCACCAGCGGTTCAGTTTTCTTTCCCTTTAGGGTAATGGCTCTGTGCTCCCAAATGCGAGAGGCCCTGCCACCTCCTCAGGATTCCAGGCAACCACTCCAGCTGTCACAAAGCATGGGGTGGCTTTGAGGAATGTGGTCCGAAAGCCGCAAAGTGAGAAAAGGCAAGAAGGCGGGGGACAGCACTCACTGCCATGTGAATAACGGGCTTTTGCTAATCAGCCTCTGAAGGACCGCTTCCCCGAATCTGCCCCAAATGTGACGCTTTGACCCTGTAAACCCAAGAAGTGCAGGTTTACACTCTAGGTGACGAAGACAGCCGTCCAGCAGCTGCAGAACCCAGAGGAAAAAGAAGACAATACATTTTCTTGCTTGCTCTGCGGTGGCAGGTGCACATCGGGAGTCACGGCCTCCAGAAGGAACTGGGGCTTGGCTGCAGAGCTGTCAATTAATCATCGTCCGGGAGAATGCCCTTGACAGCAGCGAGAAGAATCCCTTTCATTTCCTCAGGGTTGTGCCACTGCCGCTAAATGCACACGCTCCTGCATCCGCTGCTTGGCACCCGGCGTCATTTGTTTGCTTCTGCTTCTTGTAGAACGAACCCTCATTGCAGCCGAATGGGCTCTGCTAAATCCTCTGAACACATCTGGTGCCTTCGCATCTTTTGTTTCTCTCTGTGCCCCGTTCGGAAAGCTTCCCCTCCCCCCTCTTCCCATGTAAATTCCACTCATCTTTGGTGGTCCCACCAAATTTCAGTTCCTCCCCCCAACCACGTTTATTGACCTTTGCCCTCCTCTTTACCCCAGTATGTGAATTGAATGATCCTGTATTACAGTTATAATGATAATAATGAAAAGCCGGTTTTCAAAATGCCCCATTTACTGTCTGTATAACTGTCTGCGTAGCCTCGAGCAAGTCACGTGACCTCGCTGAGCTTCTGGGTCCCTACGCAGCGGGGATTCCACCCCAACTAGGAGTCGCTGTGAGGACGCAAGGGGATAACGTGGGAAAGCTGCTCTCAGGTCACCTGGCACATAGCAATGGCTCAGTTAATAGCGATTGAATCTGAAACTCCTGTCCTCAGGATGGTTCAGACGCTGAACTAGGGTCTCTGATGATTAGCGTTCTGTTGATGTGCCTTGTGAGCCCCTTATATAAGCCCTCCGCCTCGGACGGCAGTGCAATAGAGATGCCGCATCCCCAGCAGTGTTGCTACTTTAAAAATTTGTTTATTACAGGGGAACCTCTTCCATAGCCTGAGGTTTCATACCATTCACCTAGCTCCATTCTCTGCCTCTTTGGTAAGCAGATTCCTTCCTCTCTACCCCACAGGCATTAATAATCTCCAGGATAACCTTACCTATTACTAGACCCAGAAGCCAGTAGGTTTTCTGTTTCCTCCCTGCTTATTACTGTGTTTTGTTTTTGTGCTTCCATTTTTGATATATGGAGTATTGACCTTGTTTTTGAGCATTGCTATGTCTTTTATTATCCCCAACTTTTTGGGGGGAAAGTTTAAATCTACTGAAAAATGGTAAAAGTAGTAAAATTAACATCTGAGATTCACCTAGTTTCATCAATTGTTAACGTGTTGGCAGATTTACTTCCTCTCTCTCTCTCTCTCTCTCTCTCTTTTTTTTGTTTGGAAGCATTTGAGAGTTAGTTGTAAACATCATTATTTGGAACTTCACCCATAAACACTTCAGTCATGTATCTTGTAAGCATAAGAATATTCTCCTACGTAACTTCAAATATAATTATCACACTCAGAAAATTTATTATCTGTCATCCATACCAAATACAGAGTTTTGCAATGATAGCCCATTATAAATATGTTTTGAGCCAGGATTCCATCATGGGTCATGAATTGTCTTTCTTTTCATATCTCATTAGTCTTTTCTCTCCAGACTTTTTTCATGGGGTGGGGAGAGGCAACCAGGGGACCCTTGTGGCACTGACAGATTTTGAAGAGGCCAGGACAGTTTGTCTGCAGAATGTCCTCAATTTGGATTTCTTTGATTGTTTTATTATGGTTCGAGTCAGGTTAGGTGGTCTTTTTTTCTTTTTTGTCAGAGTACCACATAGGTGATGTCGTCTACTTCTTACTACATGACATCAGGAGGCACGTGATATTAGTTTGTTGCTATGGTTTTTAAATAAATATTTCACTACTTTACTCCTCTCTGTTTGGGATTGGGAAGGGAATCCTGCATGAACTCTCAGCACCACGTTGAGTGGAACCCTTGATGAGCTCTTACTGTTGCACTAGGCTTGCATTAGTCAGGTTGCATTTTTAAAAATACACTGATGATGAAAATCATTTTGAAAATCTCAAACGTCCTCCTGAATCCCGGGAAAGTGGTGAGAAATCAAATGTTGATTCTTTTTTTTTTTTTTTTTTGCTTCTTGTTCTTTTTCCTTGTGTAAGGAAGCTCTTTTTTTTTTTTTTTTTTCCATTGTGAATCACTTTAAGATGTCTCATTATACTCATGTGCTGAGATGTGTCCTCCCTTTCTCGAAGTATTGGGTAGTCACATTTTATTCTGAGCAGCGTGCAGTGGGCCCTTTCTGTTTACAACTTTCTCTTTATCACTTTGTGATATATTTTTGAAAAGTTCTTGGCTCTGCCTTCCATGTTACTAATCAAGATATTCAATCCTTGGCCCTGTTACTTTGTCCTTGTCCGTCATCACTCCGCGTCCCAACGGTGTTCCCACTTTCCTCGTTATTTACTCTGGTCCGTTGGGCTCCCTTGCCAACACTTCTCCTTGCCCTGTTGCTCACTTTGTTGTATTTAGTTGGCAAACTCAAATGCTCATTAAACTCAGTTACCAACACACACCGCCCCTCAATCCAAACAACTGAATATTGTTAGAGAAAAAAAAACCCCACACCTATGCTGACAGTTCTAATTTAAAATTCCCAACCGCAGTTAGCCTCTGATGGGCACTCAGTCAGCATTCCTATGATGCTTCTGCAGTGCTTTTGCTGTACCAGTCTCCAAAACAGCTACTTCATACTTTCCCCCTCTCGGCAGACTATCTTACCGCCTACTCTGCCTCTCTGTCAACTTGTAACTTCACCACTTACTTTACTCAGAAAACTGTATCAAGCAGATCTCCCAGCGTTGATTAATTAATTCATTTATTCATCCAGGAAATATTTCCAATAAACATTTACTGAATGTGGAGGGCTTTTAGACACTGTAATAGATTTTAGATGCAGCAGGTTATGTTATGATGTTGACAGGATGTGTGGTTTATGTATTATAGAAGTCAATATACATAAAAGTTTATATATAGGAAAAAGTGCTAAATGCTGTGAGAGAATCAGTGAATGTTCTAGGGAAGGATTGTACTTGCGTGAGATACAGATTTGAAAGGACTCCCTAGATGTGGTATCTGATGGAGGTTTTGAGTGATGAAGAGGATTTGGACATCCAGATACAAGCTTTTGGGCAATGGAGGCAGAGAGAGCAGTATGACCAAGTAATAGAGCCAGACACATGCAAGGCCTACTTTACTTCTTGCTTTACTTCCTGTTTCTGTTATGTGATCCTGTTTCTGTTATGTGATCTTTTTGCCTTCAGTATAAAGATGTTTTTAAAAGTAGAAGAGCAAGAAGAAAAACAAAAACTTAAAATGCAAAATGTATTCGCATTTATCAAGCAAAGGGCAGTACATCTGAAGCTTTCCAAAATGAAGGGACTGACAGCCTAGATTGGAACAACTCAGTATTGCACTGAGCTCAAAATGCTCAGCTAAGATGATTAACAGCTCCTGTCTTGAGGGATAGATGAATGATTCCCTCCATGGCATCCAACCTCTCCAATAGGTATCCAAATTCTTTAGTCTATTGGATATGAGAGGCTTTCCTTGAAGAGGTAGCCAACTACACCAAACCTGAAAATCCTGAAATGAAACACACATACTGTAGTAGGCACTTTCCAAAATGGTACCTTGTCTATTTTACGGCACTAGGACCAATCTATCCAACTATGCTTGGTGTTATTTCCTAGTACAGTATTTTCTGTGTGAGTCCTATTTCCCCTGATAAATTAAAGCATCCTTGAGAACACACTCTCCCCATTCACTCAACATCTTGAAATATGATATTGATCAGAATCAGTACTCATCAATACTCGTTTATTGATGATTTTTATAAGAGAGCTATGGCCACGCTTCATTTTTTGGTGATGTTCTGTGTTTGTTTTCTTTTGCTTCATCCTAGAATGGTCGGTGCCTTAGGAATGAGCATCCAATGAATGTATGTGAGTTGACTCAGGCTAAATCCTACTTTAACCTTAAGTCCAGTCTGCTGTAGGCAAAAACAGAACTCTCTTTTTATTTTTTGTGAACCCCCTCCAGAAATACAAAGCTGCCACCAGAAAAGATTATCCAATTTAATCAAACTCATGACACTTTATTTTAAGTTAGCAAATATTGTGCATAAACCAATTAGCCAATTTGATATGACTAGGGCAGACGAGCCCTCTAAACTACCCATAAGGTCAACTGACCAGTATTAGCACTTGATTCAAGGCTTGGTCTGGGAGAAGTTAGGCATTGTGATGCCTCACATTAACGAGGCTGGCTCTGGGGAGAAGAATCGGTTCCTCTTACGTGGATGGAACCAACATCTTCTGTGGCATACAGTTCACACATACCCTAGGCTTTAAAACTCTAAATGAAGGTTGGACTTGGTTAGGGCCTAATGGCTTGTGTGCCTAAAGTAATTGGGACATCCATCCAGTGATTCTCCAGGGAAATCTTGGCTGACTCTCTCTGCTCCCCAGAGGCCATCTGCTGCTTTTCTCAGAGAACTTGCTGCCAGCAGCCTGTCCTGGGAGGCTTGGCAGCCAAGAAACTCCCCTTCAGTCTAAATATATTGGATAAAGGAAAATCCCAGCCATGGATGAAGTAGACTCTCCTCCCCTTTTGAATTTTAGGAACATTTTATCAACTTACTCTAAAGGAAGTTGTGTATGTCTTTTTGCCCTCAAAGGAAAAATTTCATTCAGAAGAATCTTCCCCAAAGAAGTGGGCATTGTTTGGGTACAATCTACTCAGGAGAACTGGCAAGCATAGAGGGTCTTAAGACTGCATGTGTACTCAGAGCCTGCCAGTTCTGTGACTCATGACATGGCAGAGGCTGAGCTGGCAGTGAAACCCTTTCCCTACCAAATGTCTCCTGCCCTCACCGTCGAATTCTCTACCCACTTCTGAGATAGTGAGGTCTCTGGAAGTACAAGCAGTCTCTTCCCCATTTAGTTACCTTTGTTCATTTGCAGATGTTTGTATTTGCAGATGTATATGATGCATTTTAAACAGCATATGCCAAGTGTGAGCTTAACCATCACTGTCTTGTCTGATGAGAGAAACTTATTCTCGTGCATGATTGTAGCACTGTTTCACATTTGGAAAATTCTTTATTGAGGCTTCTCTTCAACTCTGGCTCTGATACTGGAATGTAAGAAAAACTAAAGTTTGATTTGAATTCTAGAATACTTCTCTTAAATCCAACCACTTTTTGGCACAAACACTCTGATCATGGTAGAGGGACCCTGAGCCTTCCTTGCCCATTCCTATCCTCACGCTTGTGCTCACGCTGTTCTCCTAGCCTGGAGTTCCCTTCTTCCCCTTGACTAATCTATCCCCTTCCCACCCTTAGAGGCTTCCTTGAAGTATCTGATCCGTTTTCCATGACCCTTCCCTTTGTGGAATCATTATCAAGTTTGGAGGTTTGGGAAACCAAGTGTAAGACTGCCAGTTGGGCCAGGCCAGTCATGGTATGGTTCTCTTAGTCATGAGAGTAAATATGAGGTCAGAGTTCAGGTTGTCCAGCCAATCAGAGGACAATTTGGGGTTCAGTGTCTATACACGTGGACTAAGAATAATGTTTAGTATGCTGGGCTACTCAGAGAGCAAAAGCAGCAGAGTTTGACATAGGCAAAGAACTCTAGAACAAGAAGGTATTTAGAAATCAGCTTGCAGGACTTCCCTGGCAGTCCAGCGGTTAAGACTCCGCGCTTCCAGTGCAGGGGGCACGGGTTCAATCCCCGGTTGGGGAAGATCCCGCATGCTGCAAGGTGTGGTCAAAAAAACAAAAACAAAAACTTGTATCTAGAAATCAGCTTCCATCCTTTACAGGAGATCCAGAGGCCAGAGAAGTTAGATGGCATTCCGAAGATCACCAGATTTTGTAAGATGGAGCCAGGACCAGAGCCCAGGTAGTGTGGGCTTCCAGAAATTTCATCTGTGTTTCCTTCAGCTACACAGCATCAGGATATTTACAGAGTTTCTGACTCAGTAAGCTTCAGGAATCGGCACTTTTAACAAATACCACAAGTGTGGCCAATGCGTTATAAAGTTTGAAAATGGCTGATCTAGGTTTTCTGGTGAATTCTCATTGTTGTGTCATGTGGGATGGACTATTTGACTCGTATTTACTATTTTTAATATTTTGTGTGCTGTATGTATGAGTGATACATACATACATATAAAAGACTAATTTTCTTTTATATATCAAGATTTGGGTGTTCAAATGGACCTTATCCTTTTTAAAATAGTTACTTTGAGAGATTCTGCAATTATCCCACTGGCTTCTATGGAACATATCTAAAAAAATTACTCTCAGAGCCTGGGGCACTTATATCATCCATGGATCCTTCTGTTTTTTCTTCTCCCTCCCCTCCTTCTCCTGCATAGGAGATTATCCTCCATCCTGGATTAGCCTGATTGTTTCCAGTTGGAGTGATTTATGTTGTTCTACTTCCTGAAAACTGCAGGTTAAGTCTAAAGGCTTGATTAGCACAAGGTTAAACATTGTTAACAAGAAGACCTCATAGGTATTGCTGGATACTGCATATTACATCTCAGAACATCATTGAGCAGGACCCACCGATAATGATGCTAACATAAGATGTCCAGAACTTTCCATTGTCAAGATTTCTCTTTTATTCTTTGCAATTAGCAAGTAATCAATGGGATGGCACTTGACACCTTGGGACTAGTGTTTTCTCCTCACAACATTTTATCCAATGGTTTTGGCTCACTGTTGATGTTCCTCGTCTGAATCAATGCATTCATGGGTGGGGCTTCAATTGCAAAATGATGATTTAAAACATTTCTATCATCCCTTCTACTTTAATTCGTTGATATTCTTTTGTAAAGAGGAGCTTTCCCACAACAACTGGGAAAAAATTTAAATTTCTCCTTTAAAGATGTTAAAATGGTAAATTCTTTATGAGAAATATTCCAAGTAGATGAATCAACACACGTTTATCATGTTATTTTGAGTGGTGTTTCGAAGGAGTCAGCTCACTGGTGATCTGCAGTCATGCCTCTGCCCAAGACAGTTACGTGCTTTGGTCAATGACCTCTACATTTCAAATTCTATTTAAGCCTTGACACCTTAGGTTAAAATGATGCAAAATTCATTAAAGATTACTGAGTCTACAATACCTGGTTTAAGAAGACTCTAATAATGTATTTAGTCAATTACTCTTGAAGATGACCAAGTTAATTCTGTGCATTTTAAGAAGTTTCTCAACTCAGTATTTATATAACTGGCCTGGAATGAGCAGAATATCAAGTAATTAGTATACATTTTTAAATGCCCAAAATATCCATGTTTAGAAAGTTAATTATGTATTTATGTGCTATGGATGGGTAGGTAACTGCTGGTCATTTTTATAAAGTTCACTGTTTTATATCTTTGCAGAGTATTACTATGGTTTGTCATGAGCCATAGTGGTAGACCTGTGTCACATCTCCTGTTGCAGACACAGCAGAGGGTCCCTCTTTTCATTCTGACTAGCATCCGATAAATTTCTTATTTGGGCTTCCCCCCCCTTCAAGGAACTGAAGGAAATAAACCTACAGAAGCCAATTGCTTGCTACAGGAAGTGTTATGCTTTCAACTCCCTGAATTCAATGGGAAACAATAGAAACCCAGGGTCAAGTCTGGCAAGGCTCTCTTCTAGATGAGAATGTTAGAATTTATAAGTAAGGCACATTCATGGAAATTAAAATGAGGCTGTCAGTTCAGATGGGAATACCCAAGATAGATTTTCTCACTTTCTGGATTCTCATCATTTATTGAAAATGGACTTCTTAGGAATTTATTATTTATTTAGTTTCAGATCTCTCTATGGTCTTTCGTCTAGAAGCATAATATTTTTTAGAAGATTTAAAATAGAAGATCTGTGAGTACTACAGGCTATTTTTTTTTAAATGGGATCGATTAGCAACAGCTGCTAAAATCCTTGAGTGAAATAAGAGAAAAAATTATTTATTGAGCTGATTATGTGCTCTGTAGTGTGCTGATACATTGATGATCAAATAATGAATATATTGATAGATAATGTTATTCATCAGAAGAAATCTGATCTTTAGAACACAACTGAAAATTATTCTTTACAGGACAGTTGGTTGACTTCAGGGATACAATAGAAGCCAAAAACCACAGTTCCCTTCAGGAACAGTTCTTGCCACAAAATTTTAATACATAATGACTCAATCAAAATTAATTTAATTGACATTTATTGAACTATCAATATATTGGTTATGACAGGCTAGGCAATGGCTACAGAAACAGACAACTCCAAAATCACCGTGGCTTAACCCAGTAAAAGTCGATGTCTTGCCTGCAATGCGAGGTGCTGTTCTCAATGTTTTACCTGTATTGTCTTCTTTAATCTTTTAAATGGCTTCTGAAGCAGACGGTGTCCTCATCACCCCCATTTTATAGGTAAGGAAACTGAAGGATGGAGAGATTAAATAATTTGCCCAAGATTGCACAGCTAGACAGTGGAGGAACTGGGCATTGAACTCAGCACTCTGACCCTAGAGCCTTCTCTCTTAACCTCTGCACTCTACTTTTTCCTGGTTTAGGCATGGGAGCCAGTGAGCTGTTTGATGCGGGGGAAAGAAAACAGACTCATCAAGGAAGTATAAGCAATTCGGCAAGTAGGGATAACACAGATGTGCACATGGGTAGGTTGGAGACTTATCTCTGCTAGTTATTAGCTATGACCTTGACATTGCCTGTCTGGCTTTAATTTCATCATCTGGAAAATGAGAGTGAATAAAAGCCATTCCATTGCGTGTGTGTGTGTGCACGCGCATGCCCATTCATGTACACGTGTGTGCTCGTGGATATGAGAGAGACAGAGAGAGAGAGAGAGAGAGCGCACAAAAGCAGAAGGTCTGATACTTAATAAAGTTTTATTCCTTTGCAATCGTTTCCTTTCAGATTTCATGCAGGGCATTTTAATTGGCCTTTCCAGCTTTCAGATTATAGTTCTTGATACTTGTACGCCTCTCCTCATTTTCTCCTCACCTTCCCCAAAGCAAGTTCCTTAAGTTACTGGGAGACCCAAATCAAGTCTGCTCTCTGAGAACGTGTGCTGTCACCGTGTATCACCGAAGTCCTCAGGAGTAATGATGGCATGAGGAATAATCTATCTATCTATCTATCTATCTATATGCATCTTACAGAAAGGGAACTTACAAAAATGGTTATTTCCTGCTGTGAAATAAAGACAGACTCAGTCTACAGGTATTCAGATACCTTACAAAAATGGTTATTTCCTGCTGTGAAATAAAGACAAACTCAGTCTACAGGTATTCAGATACTTGGCCATTTCAGTGACAGGAAAATAAATATCCAGGGAGGGATTTACATCGGAAACTCCCTTCTACTATTTCTGTCTCCAGTGTCTGTCACTGAGATAGTTTTGACTTTTACAAGCCTGGTATTTGGACCGGAGACAGAGGCAGGCAGGGAACCCTTCACGTCCCCATGTTTGTAAGCCCCACACTCACTTCCCACTCAGGGATCCTCCTGCCTAGAATTCCAGCTCCGCCTCCTCTGGGCTAATTACAGAGATTCGGAGCGCCGGCGAGGTGGACACAACTGCCTTAGGAGCTGAGTTTCTCTCTCAGCCATACAATCCTTGTTTATCCAGAGTCTCGAAATATAGGACAGAAACCAGGCTTAGATGCCACTCGTTGTATGCAGGTGGACATCTGGTAGGAGGCAGTGGGAGATATTCTTCCCCAGAGCGGTCTCCATGCAGAGAGCAGACTGTTTGGGTTCTAACACTTTAGGAGGAAAACTGGGTAATTACCCACTGGAAACTGGGTAATTGTGCCTATGGGGTGTATTCCTCAGATAAGAGAGCAGATCAGAGTACCATTCTGTTGTTCTCATTGTTTAGGTCAAAAATTTTAAAAAGTCTTCTCAGATCTAAGTATTTGGTGAGACCATCATGAGGCTTTCCCTAATTTCTCTATCCCAGCTCCTCCACGGGCACTTCATCTGGTCCAAAGGCCAGTGATGGACACCTCCTATTGGTTGTACACTGATTCTTGCTGCCCTGTGGGGAAGTATTCAGTTTGAAGAGCCTTAAACATGTTTTCAAGGGGGATGAGTTTGAGTGCAAGTTAGATAAGTCAGTTTAAAACTGAAAGCTATTAGAGAGAAACTTAAATTTGGGGGAATAAACATACACTGGACGTCTTTGAATTGTATGCAATGTGCATAGTGAATATCACGCCACACCCAAACCTAGACAGGGAGGGACTGAATAGCTGTGGTCTTTCCCTGTCACAATGATCTCTTTGAACAATGACTCTGGTGACAACTTTCTTTGCCAGTAAACTGAAATGCTGAAATAGCCTGGCACCAGGATATATGGCTTAGAAATAAATTTACTTTCTGCTTGGCTTGAACTGGAACTTGAAGAGAAGTCTGTGGAAAGGAGGGGAAATGGGGGGATGCCCCAGGTAGATATATGAGCAATGGGGGAAGCAGGAATCCTCAGGCCATTTCCTCAGTGACTAGTGTTTGTAGGAAGTAGTTGAAGGTAGATTTGGAAAAGTCGATGGGATTCAGGTTTGACCGATACGCCTAGAGATACAGGGTATCCCATGGGTTTGCACATTAGAATCCTCTTGGGAGATTAACAAAGATATCATTAGTTGGGTCCAACTTCCATAGATATAAAGTCTGTGGGTGGGCAACCCAGGCATCTGTATTTTTTTAAGCACCCCATCATGCTAATGGTAGCCTGCATTGAGAAACAGTGTCATAAGCAAAGAGAAGCCAATGAACATGGGATCAGGGTTTACGTGTGTTGTAGTTTAAGGTGAACCTGCTGATCTCCAAGTGCTACGGCGCGTGAGGGACTGATGGGGCTTGTAGATGTTAGTGTGAACAATTTTTAAAATGTTATACTCACAGTTATTTTTATTACTTGTAAGGAGGTGATTACAGATGGCTCAGTATTTGAGCTTATGAATTGAGTTTAAGAAATTAAATACTATTCATTTATGCATGCAAATACTTTCTATTATGAGTATGTTTGTTTATTGATGGGGCAGAGTCTCACAGCCATGGGAAGAAAAAGTGCTTAACTTGGCTCTAACCTGTTAAACTGGCTTGCTCTTTCTCTGATGTGTTTTTAGTGCCACGCCTACCCATCCATCCTCATTTTCCTTTAGGAATTTGGTGTTGTGCCATGTGTCCAGGAAGGGTTCAGTAGATGTTAATTAACTCTGATTTCCAAGGAGGGAAATTCTACAGAGAATGCTGATCAGTTCCTTCTTTTTTTGTGCTGGAGATAAAACAAGAAAAATCGCAGCAGTAGAAAGTATCTGTTGAGTCTGAAGTGTGTGTGTGTGTGTGTGTGTGTGTGTGTGTGTGTGTGTGTGTGTAACCTGCTTCCATTAATAAGAAGAGAGGGTTGGGCCATAATTTGTGAGGTTAATGAATGATCTGGATCTTAGCCTGCTTCTCCACCACCAGGGGCTGGAAAGGGGAGTCAGTTGAAGAGCAGCAGAGTAGATTTTTCTCAGTGTGCCGTAGGTTGTATGTTACACCTCTCACCTTCCCTTCATGTCCTGACTTTTGAACCGGTAATTCAAATCTCCATTTCCTTAAATTACCTTTATTCTTCTTCCCAATGCAATCTGGCTTTGTCGCCAGAATTGCAAATTATTTTCTTCCTTACCCAGTTGTTTCTTATTTTGGAACATGACGTTGCAATCTATTGTCACCCAAGCTAAAGCCTGAAAGTCGTCCTAATCTTCCTCTTCTTCACCTCCATTCCCACAGCCATTGCCAGTTCAAGGTCCTCTTTCTCACATTGCCCTGCATCTAGCCTCTCCTACCTCCAATCTGCCCCCTGATTCCTCTGTGCACGACTCATTTTTCTCAAGCACCTGTAGGAAGAACTTTCTTGAAATATCTATATGCTTTCTAATCCCATCAACACCTGTCTGCCCTTCCCTTGTTGGTCTTGCAGCAGTCATGACCCCATATCAGAGATTCAGCCCTGCTACATTCCCATACAGAAAAACCTCTTGTTAATGATCAGGACATCTGCAAACCCCACAAAGCAAAACTTCAGAAGTGGGACATCTGGAGGAGATGCAGCTGCTGTGGGTGGAAAATCTCTGATTCCTCTACTGGAGTGGGGACGAGCAGAGACAGTTTGAGGTTTTCTCCCCACTGGGTATGTGACAAACCCCATTCATGGTGTGAGATTATTCAATAGTACATTTGAATTTCTCTCCCAAGTTCATTTTTGCTGCCCCCAAGAAATTTTATTTTCATCTAGGATCCTAGAAGAACCTTACCTTCTTCCTCTGGACTCCAATGTGGTAGATTTAACTCAGCCATCTCTTCTCTTTTTTCTTTGTTTGTTTTTGTTTCTTTGTTTTTTGTCATCATCTCAGGCTCAAGATTAATAAAATAATGGTGTGTATATAGAACTAAAAGTTGTCGGTTTTAGACCACATGGGGATACAGATTTAGGGATTATGCAGTGATTAGTAATTCTTTACTACATGAGCATTCCCTTTTTTTTTTTTTTTTTTTTTTTTTTAGTTTATACACTTTATTCTTCTTAGCCATCCTCCAGAAAGGTCAAGAGTTAATTCTCTCCTAAATTTCTCTCTTAAATACAATCCATGCCCCATTCATGGAAGCAAAACAGTTTTTCTCTTAGGTTGGTGTTTCCTCCTAAGGCTCTCCTATGCCTTAATATCAGGGAGTTCATAAAATCAACACCCTTAGATTTTAATTTGGGGGATCCTGTAGGATTCTACAGCCCTAGAGAGCAGAGCAGAGGACATGGCTGTGTCTTTGTTTTTCCTCTCTCTTTTTTCAGGCATTTGTACATGGAAAACAACTAGGAAGAAAATCTGGGTATTCAATGCCTATCTGCTGGCAACAAAACTGGGCAACCATTTTATTCAATTGAAAATTACTACTATTGGCCTTCAATGCATTCCTTCATCTCGGTGGGAATAAAGAAATCTGGTAAAGTATGAACATGTATATTTGTGGCCTGATTCATCCATTAAAATAGATTAGGACTTTGTACTCGTGCCTTGAATCTTTGTTAGGGAGTTGGTGGCCTTCAGAACTTGACATGAGGAATAAGTATTTTCAAATATTCATAACTGATGAGTGCAAAGAGCTGCCTTTACATGTCCCGTGTGTTTTGATCAATTGCTTAAAGGTACGTGACTGCCTGAATGACATAATGCTCTCCCCAAGACACAATTGCATTTTCCATGGACAACTGAGAAGTGGCAGTATCCACTGGTGCCTTCTGGGGGAATTGTTTAAGGTCAGAAGTCCAGCTCTCTTACGGTAGAGACAAATAAAATTCTTTGTGGGGAGGCTTCCCTGGTGGCACAGTGGTTGGGAGTCCACCTGCCGATGCAGGGGACATGGGTTCGTGCCCCGGTCCGGGGAGATCCCACATGCTGCGGAGCGGCTGGGCCTGTGAGCCATGGCCGCTGAGCCTGCGTGTCCGGAGCCTGTGTTCTGCAATGGGAGAGGCCACAACAGTGAGGGGAAAGGCCACAGCAGTGAGAGGCCTGCGTACCACAAAAAAAAAAAAAAAAAATTCTTTGTGGGGTTACAAAAATGTACTGAGGGCAGGGATATGGGTAGATATATCTTGAAATCTATTCATGTGCTTTTATGCAGAAGTGGGTTTCTCCAGTGTTGCACCTGAGATGAAATCTCAAGCTGGTCTCATTCAGCCTCCAACTCCCTGCCCTCTCCTCTAAGTTGAGGTGTGAAGGTACTCTCCTCTATGGGGTCAAGGTCTCACTTCCTTGAGGCTTACAAGTGTCCTAGACTTTTGAAGATGGGGGCTGTTCCACATAGGGGAATTTGGCTGAATGGGGCAGTCTGGAGGCCTCGGCATGTTCCACGCTGTCCAAGTGCAGGCAATTATGCACGAGATGTCCTTGAGGGACAGCTCGAGCAGCCCCCCTGGGGAAGCAACACTGGTGATGCTCACTCAACTGGGGACAATCAGAGGAGGCAGGATTAGCTCCCTCCAAGTTCCCTGGCTCTGGCCACTGGAGGTGCTCACTCAGAGGCTGGGTTCTCTCTCCAGGTTGAGTCCCACTTCTCCAAGTGGTCCTTTAGGTTCAGGGAGCCCCATTGGTCTCCTCACTGCCCAGAAATTTTGTAGAATGCCTATCTGGGCAACACAGTGTTCTTTCTTATACTTCTTTTTTTTTTTTTTTAAATAAATTTATTTATTTTATTTATTCATTTTTGGCTGTGTTGGATCTTTGTTGCTGCACATAGGCTTTCTCTAGTTGTGGTGAGCAGGGGCTATTCTTTGTTGTGGTGCATGGACTTCTCATTGCGGTGGCTTCTCTTGTTGTGGAGCAGGGGCTCCAGTCGCACGGGCTTCAGTAGTTGTGGCTTGAGGGCTCAGTAGTTGTGGCGCACAGTCCTAACTTCTCCGAGGCATGTGGGATCTTCCCGGACCAGGGCTCAAATCCATGTCCCCTGTATTGGCAGCAGATTCCTAACCACTGCACCACCAGGGAAGTCTCTTCTACTTCTTTTCTATTCTCTTCTCAGTTTGTTTATGGATAAACTTTTGAGTTGCCCTATGGGTGTATTAACACTTCTGGATTGGACCCAATCATCTCGTCCTTGTTATTTTATCATCATTTCAGAGAGACTCTAGATTGATGAAAGAATGTTGTATGGGACTAGTGAGTTATTGGTCTTAAGCCATGTGGGCGGTGGGGATAGTGATTCAGGGACTAGGCAGTAATTAGTAATTCTTTACTGTGTTCTCACACATTCTGCCAGCTCTATCCGGGCTTTGCCTTTTGATATGCAAAACCTTTTTCTCCTCTCAAAATCTTGGTTCTTGCAAATTAAAAGCAGTGACTTTCACTGATATTTTAGAAGTTGAAAGCTGAAATGGACTCTTTCATGTTGCTTTCTTACTACAAAAATCCTAATTCTCTCTGAAGCAGAGGGGACCTCTGATTGAGTTATCATTTCCATGCACAGGAATCTGTTCCGATTGCTCTCTGTCTTCTAACTCTTTCTAGCTCCTCAGTGTCTATAAGATAAAGTCCCAACTCCAAAGAGATTTAAAGGCATTTGTGGTCTGCATCACACTTCTTTCCAGCCTCATATCCTGCCTCCCTCCCAGGCTCCCTTTGCTGCAGTCATTTCCCAAAGATGCCTCACTTCCTCACAACATCATCCCTTTGTTCATGCTTATTCTCCACTATGGTACATTTCTGACCCTTCTCCATTTGGTGAGCTCTTATGTAGTCTTTAAGGCCCAAGTCTGATATTATTTCTCCTATGAAATATTTATGCATTCTCCATGTAGATTTGAACTCATCCCTCCATCCTCTGAAAGCATACTGTTTACCACAAAAGCATAGCATTTATCACATGATATAATAATTAACTACATCCTTCCTCACTATACTGTCAACTCCTGAGGCAGAGACTATATCTGATTAATCTTTGCAAGTGTAGTATCTACCATGGAGACTAGTAGAGAGTTGATTCTCCATAAAAGTTTGTTGAGTTAGATACTAGAGAATGCTTTACAATAAAAATGTGTTTGGATTATGTTAATTTGGAATTTATGAGTTAGAGTGTTATTGCCATTTATAAGCAAACAACTAATATACTAATTAAAATTAATCCCTCTATTCATTAAAGCAGGTCCCTAATGCATTTCACTTGTCAGTCCTAGAGTTACTGTATGCATTTGAAATTTGTAAGCTTAATTTGTTTAAAAACCCCATCATTTACAAATTGGTTACTCTTCTCATTAGTACAAATTTAAGAGATTTTAAGATATTCCCACCTGGAGATATGCCATTTCCAGACCTATAATCAGTCATGAGGATCTCATGAAAACCCAATAGCTCTTCTGGCCACTGAACTGAGTTTCATTTGCTAAGCTTTCTGAAGGAGAGGGACAGATTTTTGCCACCACATTCTGCAGAAATATTCCTGATTCATCATTTGGTTAAGTCATAATTCCCTTATGAAATGAATTACCAGTGTGTCCACTTGGGTTCCCAGCCCTTCCTAGGGGACTTCAAGCCAATACTATCTGAGAGGACTTTGAAGCTGTCACTTAAGATTTGGATCTGCAGTGAGAAATCTTCCATTCCAAACATGGTCTGTATTTGGTTCAGACAAAGTGTCTTTTTGGTCACGATTCTTCAGAAAGGTTGCCCTCCAGGTGGCTGTTCATTTTCATCTAGTTGCTCCTTTGAGAAACAGATGATGAAGGAATGGGGGTTTTAATTCGTGGCTTCAGGAGATTGTCCTACTTCCTGAAGTCACACTACAGTGAAGACAATCAAAGACAACAGTGTAGTCATATAGGTCCACATCAGTCATGACCATTCTGCAAAGGGAGGAACCCTCCCCCTCCAAAGTTATGTGCTCTGCGCCAACAAAGGCATGCTCTGCATGGGCAGTGAATGCCAAGTGATGGGAACAGATGTAATGGAATTATTCCAGCAGTATTTTTTCCATACTTTAAAAGTCATAGAGAATAAAAAGTAATAGGACTTCAACCTCCATTTTAGAATCAGCCTGATTATTTTAATTATAAGAGAAAAGAATTCAGTTCTATAAGTACCTAGGAGGCATGGTTCTGTTCTCTTCTGGTCACCATTTGCTATTCTCAGAAAGAGTATGAAAGAACCTTGAGGTTACTTCTGAGTTCCAACTGCTGGGGTAATTGTTTTGATCTCCATGATTTCTAGATTCTAGACCTTAGCAAGCTTGGACTCTAAGACCTGATAGTTACGTTTTTCCTTATTTGATGTCAAAGTTTCCAGACCCTTGGATAGTTATTGACCTTAGATAATCAGGGAAATGCTCACCTCTATCTTGACTTCCTGATTTCCTGAAACCTTTTCTCACCCTGTCCCACCTTGACTCACTGTGGCCCATTGTGACTCACTTTGATGTTTTGGCAAAGGCTGTGACATTAACCATCAGGGTGCTGATTTAGAACCTGGGCTTCCTTTCTAACTTGTTCCCAAATCTGACCCGTTCTTCTGATCTTCTCCTATCCTCTGGCACTTACGCTTGATGTGATGCTTTGTAAGTTGGCGGCCTCTGGAACAGACACAGAGGTAATGGCATATAACTATGATGAGCAGAGGCCTTTCTTAAGGTTGTGAATTTCAATGCAAGGAATCATATGTCTAGCTATAGCAGCAAATTAAGGAACAGCAATGTCGAGAAGACATGATACTCACATTCATTTGTTGGTGCCGATTTTGTGTGTGAAACTAGCTGTAAAATCTGACATTTTCTTTCAACCTCTCTATTTCACCACATCCTACTTTCAATTGCATCATAGTAGCACAACAAGTAAACTACTTAGATAAATTAAGTTTGCTCTTCAATCATAAAAGATTGTTTAAGTATTTTTTTGATAGAAGCCTTTCTTTCATATATTACACAAAGCCCTGTCTTCCTAAAGAGGGTATGTTAAATGAAATTTAAGTTTTTTTAAAAAAAATCAAGTTCATCATTTCAAATGCCTCTGATATAATTGTTGCTTAGTTTTTATTGCTTTTATCTTCCCTGAAACCTTCACAGACTCACTTTTCTGTTGCTATGTAACAAATGTCCCCAAACTGAGTGGCTTACGACAATAATCATTTCACTATCTCTCATGATTTTGTGAGTTGACGGGGCTCACCTGTGTGGTTCTTCTGTTCCATGTAATGTGATGGGGGCTGCATCCTGGGGGCTTGACTTGGCTGAACATCCAAGATAACTTCCTTCCATGGCTGGTGCTGGCTTTGCTGGGAACTCAGCTGGGGCTGTTGATCAGAGGGACTCTGTTCTCATCCATGTGGTCTCTCTAGGCAATTTGGGCTTCTCACAGCATGTCCACTGAGTTTCAAGAGAGCAACCTAACAGGTAAAAGTGAAAGCTGCAAGTCTCTTAAGGCCCTGCTCCAAAGATACACAGTGTCACATCCATCAAATCCTATTGGTCAAAGTGAGTCACAAGGCCAATCCAAATTCAATTAGGGTGCCATCTTTGAGGACTTGTTAGTAAAAATATCAAGCAAGTTTTTGTCTAGCAATAAAGCCCTAATTTCTGGAGGGATTACCCTAGTGGCTCAGACCCAGTTAGACTGTCTGTTGCTTCCAGTTTTGATCCCTGGTCCCTCGACTTTCTCTTTGTAGCTGAATACAACCGAGATATCAGATTCAGTTGGCCTCTGACCTTCTTGTCTAATGCATCTAGTTGACTACAAATTAGATGCTCCTCAGCTTCTTCCATGCTAACTGCCTAAACCATCCTTAGATATTTTCCCCTTTCCCTGTCTCTCTCAATGTCAACTCCCCACTTGCTGGGCCTCCTCTTATTCACTGAAAAATCTGATTTCTCCTTCTGGGATCTATTTGACTTGGATCCAAATATCAGTCTGAACTGACTCACTACTACCTGAGTTCCACTAATGCAAGAGCTTTGCTTGGAGGCTGAACTTAGTTGCCTAGAACCTGTGTCTGCCTATGTAAGGGTGGTCACTATATCTGATTTTTTTCTAATGCAGTTTAATTCTGAAAACAATAAAATTGTTGGCCAGGTCATATTTGCTATTTATTTATTTCAGAGTGCCCAGGTCCCCTCCCCAGGGCCCAGTTGGTCATGCTGAGATAGCTACATATGTTTATGCTCCTTCCTCTGTGGCAGTATTCCCCTAGCACCTTATTTATGTTGACTCTGGCATGTCAGCTTGTAAAACCAAAGAATCTTTGCAGTAAAATAATCTTGCAAAGGTCAGTCATACCTTTAACACTGGTCCTCTTTCACCAATTTAGGAATATCCACCCTCTTAAAAAACGCTAGCATTCTATAACACAGGCTTCTGGGTCATGTCTATTCATCTTATTTCATTCCCTTCCAAAAGAAACAGAACACGGGTTGGCATAAGGTGGATGTAGAATGTTTATGTAATGACATAGTTATTTTAAGATGTCTGACTAGGAAGCAGCTTGTTGCTGCTAAAACGCTTAAAAGAACACCCCAAACTGCCAGGACAGACTATTAACAAAATGTCATTTGAGCATGCATGATGCCTATGTGTACATCTTTAATTATTGAAGTCACATTTATTAATAGATTTCTTTAACCTCATATTCTGGACAGGTCCCAATTTCAATGACTGAATTCTTCCTGTCTGAATGTTCCTAGTACCAGATAGTGAAAGCAGAATAATACTCTAACCCTGATTTCCCATGGTCCACTCAGATAACCAATAAACATTTAATGGTGTACAAACTGAGTGTCCACTGATGAATATGTATTTTCTGCAATAGTGATTCCAAAGAGTAGATAATGCATATTTATTGATTTGATTTGAATTCTAACCCAATTCAGTGGTAACTCATCTTGTAATTTATGGCATTGTACACTAATATAGTACAATATTTCAAGTGTTAAGTATGTGTCAAACACTACTCCAAGTCTTTTACATGTATTATCACTTTTGATACTCATGACAAACCCATGAGGTAGGTTAGGTACCATTATTATCCTTCCTTTATAGACAAGAAAACTGAGGCACAGGGGATTAACTAACTGTTTCGTGTAGCATTGACAATGCCTCTGTCTTACCAAAATGTAATTCAACAACAAAGAACTCAGCATAAATCTCATAGGTGTGTCATCACAAGCAACTTTATTATTCTTTTCTAGGACCTAGAGAGATGTGGGTTTGAAGAAGCAGGAATGAAAAGGGCAGGGCAGGAGACATGGCCGAAGTTTACAAACTCTTCTTATGAACTCTTTCTATAGAGGATAGAGGCTCATAAACTTATATGAGTGTGTATGTGTGATACACACACACACACACACATATATATTCTTTAACACCATACACTTACAAGTATGTATAAGTATTATGAATGGGCCAAAAAGTCTTGCCCAAAATAGGAAAGTCTTTAAAGATTATAAAACATTTCTTAAATAAAGGAGGCTTGCTCTAATGAATCAAATGAAGAATTATAAGAGCTTGTGTTTAAATCTAATGAGAATCATTTAAAGGGCCTTGAGAAACCATCAGATCTTGGTTTGTGCCACCATTAAGCCAGCCAGGCTGTATCTATGGTCTCTTTAACTCTGACATTTTTGTGAATGTATAACTATGAGGAAAAGTGAGAACAGCATATATACCATCTTTGCCTGCAGAGGATGTGTTTACCCTATTTGTCTGAAGCATATTTTATGACTTTGGTGGCTTTGGAGAGCTCGAAATAGTTTTCCCACTATGGGAAAAGCCGAAAAAGTTACACTTTTGGCTACCCTCTGTTTCTATATGGGACACCTGCCAATGTATTTATATATATGGAGACATCTTTTTAATTTGTGTGTGGACTGTGTTCCAAGTAGCATCCTTTGCTACCCCTGCTCCTTGACTACTTGCAGGTCCTGGAGCTGCCTGCCCCCATCCCCCCATATTTAGGTACTTATTTACTGTCATTGTCTGCACAGTGGCCTTGTTGTCACAGCCCAGCAAGCCCTGGGCCTGGATCCCCTTCCAGTGCCACATGTGAGTGGATTCTTTTGCCTTATAAATTATTCCCATAAAGATTATTCCCATAAATGCCATTTCCATGACTGGGGAAAGGGGAGAGATTTCCGAGTTAACTGTATCTTCTACGTTTTGCTGTTCAGGGTTCTTGGTAGAAATTCAATTGATTTGATTCATCTGCTTCTGAGCAGAAGGAAGAGAAGGCCAATATATCTGTGCTATTTGCTTTGGCAATATTAGGTGTTAGTATTGCTGTTTAGCTTAAAAGTCCCCCAAAACATTAATGCCAAATTGTCAGGACATAAAAGCCTTAGAGAATGATTACATTCAGACACCAATAAATCCTCATAGATGCTCAAATAATAATATTGTAAAGTAGATCATAATCTCAAATTTTTTCCTGGGCTTCCAAAGCAAAACTTCTCCAAGTCCTTTTCAAACCCTGCTTTAAAAACTTTGACCCACCCTCTGGAATCTCTTGGATCAAACAGAAAATAAACAACCCAGAGTAAAATCCCACACACTGGACTCCAAGTGCTTTCTGTGAGCAAGGCTTGATTCTATTGGATTGCTAGCAAGATGACTACAGTTCTTTTGTACTTTTAAAATAAACAAATATGTTTCATGGAAGCAAAAGATCTGGAAGCACTGTTAGAAGTATTGAAGTCTAGCCTAGTGAAAGCACTTAGAGGTCAGCTGAAGGTTGGCTTGTCTTTCCTAGGACATTTTTCTAGGCTGGGAGCCGCCCAAAGAGGAAAACACAATTCCATATTTGCTGTTGGGACACAGATGGACAGCATACAAGCTATGCATCTTTATTAGCAGCCATTGTGATGCAGCTGGAAGGGGAGCAGGAAAAGACTGTCATCAGGTTTCATCACCTGTCCCAGGACAAGGTGTACGGCTCTGCCTCAAGCGCATGGCTTGGGCAAGGATGTCAGAGATGGATGAACATCATTACGTGAGTGTGTGGTCAGCACTCCCGATATGGAAGCTTCATCCCTTTCTCTCGATTTGCTGAGGGCATTCATCAAGACCTCCGTGGGGAAAACTGCCACTGTTGACCAAAAACACCCTCATTACCGGTGTTGTTTCCTGTTGTTGAGCATGTTCTGCAATTCACATTTTATTGTTTTAGCTGAGGCAGGGCCAGGGTTGACAAAATGTGAGTTTTTCATTAGTGGTCTCATGGTCCTACCCTTCCTGTTCTGATAAAGAGGCTGATCCAGAGGCTTATATCTGACTGCTCTATAGATGCCCATCTCCCACTGGTATATCCCTGGACATTAATGGTACAGAAGCAGTGGGCAGCAAGGGTTACCCCTGGCCTCTTGCAGCTGTCCCCCTGAATTGGCCCTCCGCTTACCACCTACTGACAGCACTCACTTAGGTGGGAGTGAATGTATGGAGCACATTGCCAGGACGAGTATGGGGCTTACCCAGTACGTATTATAAAGTTTACAAGGTTTGTTTTGTTTTTGGTTTTGTTTCTCCCATCCTCCTTTTGTGGAACCTTTCACTCTGGGCCCACAAAGTTTTGCTAATAACAAATGAAATCTTAAAGAAAACCCATCTCTTGTGTGAGTAGAAGGGGAATTTATTTTGAAAGTTATAGTTCATGTTCAGGAGTATTTAGTGCATTTTCAGGTGCATTTGGCCCAAATTGTCATCCATTTTCAGGAGTATTTAGTCCATTTTCAGGCATACTTAGTCGAAATTTTAGTCCAACTTCAGGAGTATTTAGTCCAAATTTTAGTCCATTTTTAGGAGTATTTATATTTTTAAGGAGGCTATCTGGAAAGGGCAATGCTTATTGCAAACGATCATTCAGTAATAATCAAATTCTGGGTATTACCAAGGAAATAAATTTATTCAGGGATGGACTCCACCCATGTTAGATGGATGACTGTCTTTTTAATTTTTTTTATTTTTTATTTTTTTGCGGTACGCGGGCCCCTCACTGCCGTGGCCTCTCCCGTCGCGGAGCACAGGCTCCGGACGCGCAGGCTCAGCGGCCATGGCTCACGGGCCCAGCCGCTCCGCGGCATGTGGGATCTTCCCAGACCGGGGCACGAACCCGTGTCCCCCGCATCGGCAGGCAGACTCTCAACCACTGCGCCACCAGGGAAGCCCGACTGCCGTTTTTAAAAACCAATATGGCACATAGGACTGGAAAGTGTCTTCTGCCAATTTTGTTTTCAAGTCTGCTTTTTATCCACCCTTCACAGCCATATTTCTGTTCTACTTAACAAAAAAAACAACCCCCCCAAATACCCCCCAAAAAACAAAACACACTGGAAGCCAATAACTGTACAGGGGGTCCAGGAAGACAAGAAGTGAAACTATTGAAGAAAGATATTAAGTGGCTAAAGCATGAGGGTGACTTGTGTTTATTTAGGGACGATCTGGATGCTTTACACCTGGAGCAGAAAGCATCCCATTAATAGGACTTGTCCAAATGATGAAAAAACATTTATAATGTGGGCCTAACTCCACTTTCCTGATGAGGAGAAATTTAACAGAACTTATCCCTAAGGGCTTACCTTTCAGCTATTTGTACCACTTATTTCATTTAAATACTTCCAAGGTATGTAAAAAAAGACATGATCTATTTCAAAAAGTGCAATTTACACTCCCAAGGTGTCCCATATTAGCTAGCACTTTGGCAAAAAATAAGCAGACCAGTAGGAAAGGAGATGACAGTGAAAAAAGAGTGAGTGTGGGCATAGATAGTAAATGGGTCAGGTTAAAATTAAATTAATTCACTGTCTTTATGCTCTATGTTAAACCAGAAATCCATGAAAGTTAGATGCACAGAAATAATGTTCAATGTCTTTCATTCAAAGTTTCCACAGTAGTTTTTCTGGTTAAAGATGTTAAACTTAATATGTGGAATTTTTTGAAAGGAAAAAAGACTGAGCTTAAGTTAAATGTTTCTTTTGTTTTTTCTAATTATGAAATAATGCATGCGTTTTATAAAAAACAGTAATTACAATATAAAAAAAATTAAAATGACAATAATCTCACTACCAAGAACTGCTAATATTTTGATATATTTCCTTCTAAGCATTTTCTTGCATGCATGTGCACATAAAAACACACACATATATGTTTCAGAGAAGTAAATATTCTGTATTTCGTTTTGAAGTCTTTTTTGAATATAATTAGAATATTAGAATATATTAAAGAATTAGAATATCCCCATACCATTTTACATATTCTTTAAACAAGAGTCCACTTAATGTTCTTTTATTACACATTGAGATCAGTCCTTATTTTTTTATACCATAATAAAAGCTATGATGAACATCCTAGTACAACAATTGTTGTACATTTATTTATTACTTTATTGAACTTTTAAAAAAATATATTCTGTGCAACATCAATTTTATCTTTTTCTGATTTAGGGTGTATGTTTTTCTTATTATGTTGTAATTGTTCTTTATACATTTATGATATCAACATTTGGTTAATATTTGTTGCAAATGTTTCCCCAATTTGTCATGTATCTTTTACATTTTGATGCTTTTATTCACATACAGAATTTGTGCCAAATTTATTGAGTTTTCTTTTGGTGTTTCTTCCATTGCTTTTAAGTTTTGAAAGTCATCACTCCAAGATCAATAAAATATTCACCTACATTTTCTCCTCATTTTGAAAATTATGGATGAACTTGTTGCTTACTGTTTTTTAAAAGACAATGGAGAAATATAATATAAAAACAGAGGTGCTTTTGTTTCCCACCCCCTCCTTTCTATCAATCCTGATCCACGGACGCTCTTCCAATTTTTGATGATTTTACTTTTTACGTTTCATTAATTAACATCAGCTGGAATTTATTTTGTTGTGTGGTCTGAGGTGAAAACCGTATTTGAACATTTTTTTGTTCTTCCAGATAATGAGCCAATTTTCCCAACACCATTGTTGAATAATTCATTCCTTCCTCCTTGGCTTGTGAAGGCCCATATTTTTTGAGTTACAAAGACAGGAAACTCACAATGACATTATGCAACAGAAATAACCTGCCTTTAGTGCTTGAATACATGGCTAGCTAAGCATGTGGTTGCTTATACAGCTACACTCTGTATAGAGGCAGACCATGTCGCTGTAGGGCAAGCAATTGGATTGTCCATTTTTAACAGAATGTTCTAATTTGCTGAACCACACAAGTCTTTCATTTTTCAGTTCAGTTCAGTTCAATTCAACTGACTTAATTTCAACCAGTGTTTATTAAATGCTTATTATATGCATTCACTGTAGTATGTGAATTATGGTTGATCCAGTTTTGGATTTCAACCCAGCCCATTAGTAACTTGTCTAATAACTCAGGCAAAAGCCAAATAAAATTCCCCAGACAATTCTGGAAGAAAAGGAGGAGGCTTTGCTGAAATAATTTTAAATGAAGATCTCTAGGATTTGAACTGATAGCTTTTAGGGCTGCAGGGTGCCTTCGTGTTCTCATCTCAAAAGCCAACAATGACAAATTGTCCAAGTCATTTGGATTATGCCAGGGGAGCAGACTGAAAGCTTATAAGCACTATTGAGCTAAATAAATAAATAAAGCAACATATGTAAGTCAAGGAGACACATGCCTTTCCCCATATAAAAACATAGGAAGACAAAGATGCCTGCTATGCTCGGATAACTACCCATAGTTCATCAAGTACAGAGGAGCGGGCAGAAACAACATTCTTATCACAGATGCCACACGAGTATCTAAAATAATCATGTCCACAAATATTCTATTTTATTTGTATTTCTATTGCTTATCTTTTCTTTTCATCATGTTAGTATTCATCTTTTCATAGAATGGTATAAAAACAACCTGATGAGATTATATATTTTTGTGGTTCCTATTAGAGAAAACAGAATTATTCATATGATCCCATTAGAGTATGACAGAAAACTGCTGACAGGATGGAAATGTAACAAAGGTGTGTTTCTTCTGTTTGTAGTTACACTGCCTTTTTTCTTTATCACTCCTGACATGTTGCCTATCACACCAGGCAGAGTACAGGAGACTGGGCAATGTTATCTGAAAACTTCATTCCTCCAGGGAGTTCAGGAGCACCTGCTAATTGCCCCACACCACTGCGTTTGTCTTCACCCTCTTCCTCCTGGGATCTCCATGGGGCAAAAGTTCCCACAATCCACATGATGATTTTTTTCAGTTTACTCAACAACATCATTGTTTTTAAATTTAGTTACAAGAATATTTTTTTAAACACAATGTATTTTTACTACCTAATATTCAGCATGCTTGCAACTTTATGTTTATTTGTGTGAATAGTGTCAGTTTTATTGTATAAATTCAGTATGGAGAATTTTGTGTATTCTGGTGTTTAAAACGGTGCCCATAATGGGAGCTCAATAATTATTTATTGACTGAATGTTGAATGAACCAATTATAGGAAAGACATTTTGCTGGAGATAGGGAGACACAAAGATGTGTGACATATTGTTTCTATTCTCAAAGTACTTACAGTAGAACTGGGAGCCATGACAGACACAAAATGAAATAGGAGGAGAAGCCAATAATACAAGAGATGTCTTTCAAAAGCATACAAAGTATCCAATTAAAGGTACCACAGTCTGTGCTTGTATCAGAGACAGTGTTTAACAAATGAAACACTCCTACACATTTTTCATCCCCCCTCATAGTTAACAGGACCAAGCCAGTAGTGCTAGCTCCATTCCATGGAATATGAATGCAGTTTTGTGTGGCTCTTCAGGGTGGAGGCCAGTATGACCCTCCCATCTTGCTCTTCCTCTGCTGGGGCAAACTTAGAGACCATGGCATAGCTATGATATGCAAGCAGCCTGGATCCCTGAGTCACCACTTGGAGGACTGGTGCCCTGTGAAGTCACTCAATCCACCACATCCTATGATGTGAACCAGAGACAAACCTTTATATTAAGCCATTGATTTGCTTGTGTGACAGCTAGAGTGAAATATCCCAATAAAATATCATTTTCAGGAGGTTGGAAGGTCATAGAAGGCTTCCGAAAGTGGTGGATTAAGGCTGGACTTTACTCAGTGTTTAAAAATTGCTAAAACTAAGGAAGAGCCAATGTTTTTTTTGTTTTTTTTTTTGAGAAATAGAAAAAACTCCATCTTAAATTTCATATGGAATCTGAAGGGATCCTGAATAGTCAAAACAATCTGAAAAGAAGGACAAAGCTGTATTTCTCACATTTCCTCATTTCAAAACTTAATTCAAAGCTAGAGTAATCAAAACAGTATGGTAGTGGCATAAAGACAGACATAGATATCAATGGAATAAAACTGAGAACCCACAAATATACTCTCACGTATGTGCTCAAACGATTTTTGACAAGGATACCACAATGATTCAGTGGGGAAAGAACTGTCTTTTCAACAAATGTAAAGTAAATATCCACATGCAAAAGAATGAAATCAGTCCCTTACCTTGCATCATATACAAAAATGGATGTAAAATGGGCAAAGACCTAAATGTTAAGAGCTAAAACTATAAAACTTAGAAGAAAAAATATGAGAAAAGTGTTATGACATTGGATTCGGCAATGATTCCTTAGATATGACACCAAAAGCACAGGCAACAAGGGAAATAATAAATTGGACTGTATAACAATTTTTAAACTTCTATACATCAAAGGAAGCTATCAACAGAGTGAAAGGACAACTTACAAAGTGGGAGAAAACATTTGCAAATCATATATCTGATTAGGCATTAATATCCAGAGTACATAAAGAACTCATACAAATAACAACAAAAACACATACACACACGTAACAACAACAGCAACCCATTAAAAAATGGGCAAAAGATTTGAATAGACACTTCTCCAACAAAGATGTACAAATGGCCAATAAGTACATGAAAAGATGCTTAACACCACTAATCATTAGGGAAATGCAAATCAAAACCACAGTGAGATATCCCCTGACACCCATTAGGATGGATACCATTCAAGAATGAAAAACAGAAAATAACAGTGTAGACAAGAATGTGGATAAATTGTATCCCTTCTCCACTGTTTGTGGGAATGAAAAATGGTGTAGCTGCTGTTGGAAACATATGGAGTTTCCTCAGAAAAATTAAAAATGGAACTACTATATGATAGAACAATTCCACTTCTGGGTATATACCCCCAAAGAATTAAAAGCAGGGTCTCGAAGAGATATTTGTATACCTATGTTCATAGCAGCATTATTCACAATAGCCAAGAGTTGGGGGCAGCACAAATGTCCATTGACAAGTAAATGGATAAACACAATGTGGTTTCTACACACAATGGAATATTATTCAGCCTTCAAAAGGAAGGAAATTCTGGGCTTCCCTGGTGGCGCAGTGGTTGAGAGTCCGCCTGCCGATGCAGGGGACACGGGTTCGTGCCCTGGTCTGGGAAGATCCCACATGCTGCGGAGCGGCTAGGCCCGTGAGCCATGGCCGCTGAGCCTGTGCATCCGGAGCCTGTGCTCCACAACAGGAGAGGCCACAACAGTGAGAGGCCCACGTACCACAAAAAAAAAAAGGAAAGAAATTCTGACACATGCAACAACATGAATGAAACTTGAGTCTATTATGCTAAGTGAAATAAGCTAGTTACAAAATACTGTATGATTCCACTTATATGAGGTATTTAGAATAGTCAAATTCAGAAACAGAAAGTAGAATGGTGATTGCCAGCATCATGGGTAGAAGGAAATGTGTAGTTTTTCAATGGGTACAGAGTTTCAGTTTTGTAAGATGAAAAGACTTCTCGACATGTGTTGTACAACAATGTGAATGTACTTAACACTATTGAATTGTACACTTAAAAATGGTTAATGATAAATTTTATGTGTACCTTACCCAATTAAAAATTTTAAAATTAAGACAATAAATACAGATGGCAAATAAGCATATGAAAAGATGCTCCACATTATATGTCATCAGGGAAATGCATATTAAAATAGTAGTGAGATACTACAACACTCCTATTAGAGTGGACCAAATCTGGAACACCGACAACACCAAACACTGGCAAAGATGCGGAGCAACAGGAACTCTCATTCACTGCTAATGGGAATGCAAATTTGTACAGCCACTTTGGAACACAGTTTGGTGGTTTCTTACAAAATTAAACATACTCTTACCATACGATCCAGCAATCTCCCTCCTTAGTATTTACCCAAAGGAGTTGAAAACTTATGTCCACACAAAAATTTGCACATGGATGTTTATAGCAGTTTTATTCATAATTGCCTAAACTTGGAAGCAACCAAGATGTACTTCAGTAGGTGAGTGGATAAATAAACTGTAGTACATTCAGACAATGGAATATTATTCAGTGCTAAAAAGAAATGAGCTATCAAGCCATGAAAGTGTATAGAGGAAACTTAAATGCATATTACTAAGTGAAAGAAGCCAATCTGAAAAGGCTTCTAGTAGGTGTGATTCCTACTATATGACATTCTGGAAAAGGCAAAACTATGGAGCGAGTAAAATGATCAGTGGTTGTCAAGGACTGGTGTGGGGACAAGTGGATAGGGGGAGCTCCGAGGATTTTTACAGCAATGAAAATACTCTTACAATACTATAATGATGGGACTTCCCTGGTGGCGCAGTGGTTAAGAACCCACCTGCCAGTGCAGGGGACACGGGTTCTAGTGCTGGTCCAGGAAGATCCCACATGCTGCGGAGCAACTAAACCTGTGAGCCACAACTAGTGAGCCTGTGCTCTAGAGCCCGCAAGCCACAAATACTGAAGCCTGCACGCCTAGAGCCCATGCTCCACAACAAGAGAAGCCACCGCAGTGCAAGAAGAGTAGCCCCTGCTCGCTGCAACTAGAGAAAGCCCGCGTGCAGCAACGAAGACCCAATGCAGCCAAAAATAAATAAATAAAAAATAAATAAAAATTTAAAAATACTATAATGATGGATATATGTCATTATACACTTAGCTAAACGCATAGAAAATACAACACCAAAAGTGAACCCTAAGGTAAACTATGGACTTTGGGTGATTACGATTTGACAACATAGGTTCATCAGTTGTACCAAATATACCCTCTAGTGAGTGATGCTGATAATAGGGAGGCTGTGTATATTGGGGTCATGGGATATATGGGAACTCTCTGTACTTCCCTCTCAATTTTGCTGTGAACTTAGCACTGCTCTAAACAAATAAAGTCTTAAGAAAAAATTAAGGGGATGAGTTTTATTTCTTCTTATGTTTCAGATATGAAATTAATTTTAGCAGAGAGAGGAAAAGAAATCTTTCTATTCCTAGGAAAAGAGCCTCTCTGGATACATACTAGTCGCACTTGCAGTTCACTGCTGAATTTGGATAACTCTAGCCTGTAAACATTGTATTGGGTTGGCCAAAAGTTTCGTTTATTTTTTTCCGTAAGTTGGCTCTCGTAGCACTCAGTTGTCTTTAACTTCATTTGAAACAATTTTGTTTGATTGTATGTGACAGCTGTCATATCAGCATGCATTTAAAAAATGACTTATCAAAATTGGTGAATTTTTGTGTAGCTATTTTAATATTAAAGATGGAAGAAAAAAAGCAACATTTTCGGCATATTATGCTTTATTATTTCTAGAAAGGTAAAACACAACTGAAACACAAAAAAAGATTTGTGCAGTGTATGGAGAAGGTGCTGTGACTGATAGAATGTGTCAAAAGTTGTTTGCAAAGTTTCATGCTGGAGATTTCTTGCTTCACGATGCTCCATGGTCGGGTAGACCAGTTGAAGTTGATAGCAATCAAACTGAGACATTAATTGAGAACAATCAACATTATACCACACGGGAGACAGCAGACATACCCAAAATATCCAAATCAAACGTCGAAAATCATTTGCACCAACTTGGTTATGTTAATCGCTTTGATGCTTGGGTTCCACATAAGTTAAGCAAAAAAAACCTTCTTGACCGTATTTCTGAATGTGATTCTCTACTTAAATGTAATGAAAACATTCCGTTTATAAAAGAAATTGTGATGGGAGATGAAAAGTGGATACTGTACAACAACGTAGACTGGAAGAGATCATGGGGCAAGTGAAATGAACCAACACCAAAGGCCAGTCTTCATCTAAAGAAGGTGATATTGTGTATATGGTGGGATTGGAAGGGAGTCCTCTATTATGAGCTTCTTCCAGAAAACGAAACGATTAATTCCAACAAGTACTGCTCCCAGTTAGACCAACTGAAAGCAGCACTCAACGAAAAGCGACCAGAATTAGTCAACAGAAAACACATAACCTTCCATCAGGATAATGCAAGACCGCATGTCTCTTTGATGACGAGGCAAAAACTGTTACAGCTTGGCTGGGAAGTTCTGATTCACCCACCGTATTCAACAGATATTGCACCTTCAGATTTCCATTTATTTAGGTCTTTACAAAATTCTCTTAATAGAAAAAATTTCAGTTCCCTGGAAGACTGTAAAAGTCACCTGGGACAGTTCTTTGCTCAAAAAGATAAAATGTTTTCGGAAGATGGAATTATAAAGTTGCCTGGAAAATGGCAGAAGGTAGTGGAACAGAAGGGTGAATACGTTGTTCAATAAAGTTCTTCGTGAAAATGAAAAATGTGTCTTATTTTTACTTAAAAACCGAAGGCACTTTTTGGCCAACCCATAGCTTTTTAGTAACCTTTAGTCAGTGGAACAATGACAAACAAAGGCTCTAAGGCTCATGCTATCCAGAAACTTACCTGAATTCTCCATTGTGCTATGTGCTCATGCTTTTAATAAACAAGGTCCCATCAACGAGAACTAGAGGAGATCTGAATTCTCACAATGGTGCCACTCCTAAGGCCATATGTGCCTGCCCATTCCTGACCTCAAGTTCCTCACGTCTAAGTAAAGGTAGTGAGCTCATTCTTGTTGCTATGTTCCTTCACAGCATAATTGGCTTATACTTGCTGCAAAGATATATATTTCTCTATATGTGTTTGTGGGGAACTGTTTCTATTTTATTATTATATTATCATCATTACTTGTTTTCTAAATTATCAATATTCAAACACTTTTAAATTTTGGAATGAATAAAATTCTATCAGTGAGAATCCAAAGAGAGACCAAGACAGGTATAGAAATGGAGGGAATTTAATAAAGGGGATTCACTATAGAGTCGTTGGAAGAGCTAAAAATAGTGAGTTGCTGCTACTCTTAGGGTGATAGGGTAAGGGGAAGAGATGGAGGTCCAGATAGCCAACATGTGAGAGCTGGAACCATGGAGAATGTCTTGTGGGAGCTGGGACCATGCCAGGAGCTGGAATGACACGGGAGCTGCTGGAGGACCTCCTGAGGTGTCATGAAGTGGACTTCTTCCCTCCTTCCACCCTCTAGTTTCCACCAGTGCTGCCATTGACATAACCTTAATGGAAGTCAATGAGCAAGGGAGCCTGGGAAATGTAACTTACAGAGACCAGCTCTCCAGAGAGCCAAAGAGGGGAAGGATGGAAGATGGACCTAAGAGCTACAGACAAATGACCAGGTCAAATATAAAACCTGAAATACATGTCTATATATCAAGGCTACAGTGAGGTACACCACTTCCCCTATAGATGAGTAATTATTTGGGACAAGGATTGGAGGTCATTGGAAGACTTTTTGGCAAATACTTAAGGTGTGTGTCCTTTAACCCCCAAATCTCTTCACAAAGTCATATCAATTGTTCTTGGGTGAGGTTGTGGAAATGCAAGAACACTGAGAACAGAACTTCAGAACCACTAATTAATTGGGGTGGGAGGAGGGGACAGCACGGCAACCCCCTAAAGGAAATGGTCCTCAGCATAGAAACATTTTATTTGGGACAGAAGATGCTAGATTCAGAAGTGGAAACCTCTCAGTGTCCTCAGAGAATGAAAACACCCTGGCAATCAGAGCCTTTCCTTCAGCCAGCAATAAACTCTTTTCTTAGAAGACAGAAGCTGTAAGAACGTCTTCCTGTTCTCCATGGATGAGTTTTCTGGTGGGACACTCTGAACCTCTCAAAAAATTCAGATCAAGTTTTCTCAGCTTTCACAACGTGATTTCAATCGCATGGACTGTGAAAAACACACCGACTCAACACAGCAACATAAAAGCTTTTGTCCGTGAATGAAAAAAATGAAAGAATTGGACATTAGGCTCTTATCTCAGAGGAAACAAAAGAGAAGAAAGTGAAAAACTGAATATTCAGAGAGAGGAATGGAATTAGGCCACCTTTCATAATATTAGTGGAAATTGTTAAATCTTTATAAATCTTTCTTCAGAAACAGCCCTATCTGAATCATGTGGGCAACTTTTAGTCCAATGGGTCTCCTTTCTGGATGTCCTCAACCCCTAGTCCATCAAAGACTTTAGTTTTCCTCTTTATAATTTTGCCTCTTATTAATTCTAGAGATTAGTGGAAAAGAGAAAATGTCTGTTTCCTATGTGGTAAGATTTCTAAGGAATAATACCAACACTTCTGATAATGCCCCACTCTGCTGTGTGTGTGTGTAGGTTAGTGAGAGCTACAAAATAGACATAGAACTTGGGAATTTCTTTCAGAAGTGTCACACGGTAACCATCCAGCCCCATCCAGGCTGCCCCGTGAACTTCAAGCGATCATCCAATTGAGTCTTAGATCACATATAACCTGGAAAAACATTTCGGCCTCAGAATAATTTTAGGTCAAATGAGGCCTGGGGAGCTGCAGCTTAATTTGATCCATTGCAGCAGGGAAACAACAAAAGACTTTTAGATATTTGGTGGCACTGGTCCCACCAGAAAGTAATATTTAGCACTCTGGGTCAATTCAATATTTAATTATATCAGTTAAGCAGGGAACTCAACTAATACAGGCTTTGTCTAAACACTCTTTCTATATTTAACTCTGCATGCCATGAACTTGCTAGATAGGAAATTCTGAGTTTAATAATATTTAAAACCTTCTTAATAGAAGCACCACCTATACCTTGACTTGTGTTCTAAGAAACAGAAGCGCTCTCTCTAGATGTCTTGGTGGGAGCTGAGCTGAGCTGCCCAGGGTCTGGACCCAGGCGATGCTCTGTGGGGATGAGAATGGTAACCGCCAGTGAGTGGTTGTGAAGGAGATGAGGCTCACAGGTACACGGGTAATTAGCCCGTGTACCTCTCCTCATCTTTAGGGAGGCAAAGTGGGAGCAAAGGTTCTATGGTAATTCACTCTCTCTGAGCTGCGCTTCCCTTTTCCACCTTTAAGTCTGCTCACAATGCTCATTGTAATCCAATTTCCCTTGCAGGGGAAGAGGAACACAACTCCCCAGGGATGCCCCAGTTTCCTGATTCCCTTTGGGTATCTTCCTGCTTCATCCTCACCTCAAATCTGCCAGAGACTTGATTAGGACTTTAAAGTTTTAGTTTTTTTTTTTATTCCCAGACAAGAAAAACCTTATCAGTCGGTTGGAATATTGCTGTAAAACCTTGTTTTGAATGGGTGTGTTCTGTCAGATTGATTGGAAATTTCTGCCTAGAATGTTTAATTATCACCTAATTAAGACAGGCTTGCATTAGTCTCTTTTTTTTAATGCCTTGAGACTTGCCAGTGGCAGGGTTAAGTCTTGCTTGACTGACAGCTGTCAGTGGCCCATATGGAAATGAAAAATAATGTGACAGGCTGAAGGTAAAAAAGTTTCACCCTGACAGTGACCTGTGCCAGTGTTCCTTTTCTCTATTCTAGGTTTTTAAGGCAGATGCCTTGGCCATGTGGTGCATTGACTTGTCCATGAGAAGGGTGTGTTCTGGGCAATGACTGTGGAGACCTGTCAGGCTATCCATCATAGCTCAGATGCTGAGCTGTCTGGGTTGGACAGACCACACCACTGAATGATCCACTGCTCTGCTCTGAACCACTCAGATGCCTGAAACCAACTGATTCTACTCAGTAGAGCTGAATCAATGCCCATTGAAGCCACACCCAGTGTATTTAAAATGATGTAGGCATCTTTATAAGACCAAGATGGAAGATGTTATAGGTAATAGCTCCATAGGGTCTTATTTTAAAAATCTGGTGTGTGAAGTCTAATGGTGTTTCTACAGCCCCCAGGAGGGAGAGTTCCAATTTCTTTTTTATTTCATTCATCTTGAACAGCACCCCAAATTGATTTCTTGGAAACATCAGCTTTTTTTTTTTTTTTTTTGTAAATTGTTAGTAGTGTCTTTTTAATACATGTAGTCAAAGCACAGTTATTTGTACAGATGAAAGTAGAAGTACCTTGCCAATAATTCTTCACTCATTTTGATCTGGGCTCACATATATAGATATTTTGTAGGTATTTATTTCAAAGATCAATCATTTTATGAAAAGTGTAAAGCCACAGTGCTTTGCTTCTGTGGACTAGCCTTCAGAGATTATGCAGAAACTCATATGTGGGTGGAATTAAAACATTTTTCAAAATGTATAGATGGTTATATTCAAGGAAACATCAGCTTTTGTCACACTACTCACCCACTCAGAGGCCTCCAGTGAGTGGAAGACAGCCCGTTGCTGACAGTAGAAGTCCAAACTCAACTTGGATTCAAGGCTGCGCAGGGACCATCATCAACCCATCAGTCCAAACACATCTCCTGCTCCCCGGAGCTCCACTTCACCAAACTCTCTCCTCCCAGTTCCCTGAACCCACCTCTCCCATTCTTAATTCCAGCCTTGACTTGGGCTTTCTTCTATTTCCTCCTCCTCTAAGTGGATGTCTCCCAGGAATCCTCACTAGACTTCTTGCCTTAACAGTAATTGGCTTTCTCTGGGGCCACAGAGTCTCCTGGGGCTCAAAAGAGCAAAGGTTGTTCATTCTCTATGCTCCACGTGACCCAGGGCAAGAGAGGGGAAGGGAGGACTAGGGCATGTTCCTTGACCCCCCCCCCCATGGCCACTCTGCCCTCATTGTTCTTCCACCCTTGCAGAAAGTCTTCATCTATTTGGATACTTATGGCAGCACCCCTCCAGACTACCCTCTAGTGTATAGCTTATTTTCTGTCTCATCTGTGGAGTCCATGCCACTCTATGCCCCAAACCACGATTTTGCTTTCTGACTTGTGATTCAAATTTCTGCCAGCCATCATAATAAGCGTCGTCAGTGTATGTTCAAGTAAAATCCATCTAAGGCCCCCTCATTTTTTCCCTTGAAATTGTCAGATCCAAAGACCTTTACACCATATCTGTTGCAGTAGCGTACTTTTCTGGCCATACTCAGAATGGTTCCACCTTTGGAACCTCTAATTATATCTCTCTGTCCTCCCAGCTCAGTCTTTTACCACCATTAGATGTGTTCATTAGCCTCGCAGAGTCCTCCAGACTTTGGACCGTTTAATTTTCACTTATGTATCTAGCTTTGATGTCAATGATATGTCATTTCAATTGTTCACTGGCTGATCGCCTCCCTTATCTCTTTGGTCTTCAGGTACATTTACCCTGTAAGACACAGCTTCCTGATCATCCAACCACATGTTTCCTCTGCTCTTAGAAATGAATTTCTGAGCTACTGAAGGAAAAGAAAATGTTGTGGTCAAATAGTGCTTCATAACTTGAAACAGGAACACTGTGGTCATGTCTGAAGAGTGTTTCCTTTTAGAATCTTTAACAGGAAGTTCCAATGTGGTGTAGAGGAATGAACATAGCCGGGAACCTGGAGGTTCTGTCTTTAATACCACAGTAATACCAATGTCCCTTCAGACACCTTCCTTCCCTCCTTCCTTCCTCTTTCCATTAATAACTACTTTTTTCCTTTATCTTCTCCTTTTCCTTTCAAAAACACTGATTAATCATCTATATCATTTGTGTCTCTGGGGACACAAGAACAAATAGGACATAGGTCCTGTCCTCAAGGAGCTCACATCATGGTAGGTTAGGACATTGTTTACTCTGGTGCTGTGCAATAGGAGAGCTGTAGTGGTGGAGACACAGATGGGGGAGAAACCAACTCTGCCTGGGAGAATTGTTTAAGGTTCCAGAGAGAAGATGGTTTTGATCTAGGTCTAATCCATCTTCTGAAGCCATTGATCCATACAGGTAGACTAACTATGCCTCAAGTTCAAGAGCCCATGTCAATTTTGGTATTCTGGGTTATTTCCTTTGGTAATCAACAGAGTGTAAACTTACATCCTTTATTTGTGATGTGTAGTCCCATTGAAACATCCCAGTTATGACTCTTCATTCAGTCACCTTCTCTAGAACCGAGCCCTCAGAGGAGCTCATCAATGTACACAGCTTCCTCTAGAACACAGTGTCCAATACGGTAGCCACTGGACACATATGGCTATTTAATTTTGAATCTAAATTAATTAAATTTAAACAATACTAAGATTCAATTCTGTGGTTGCACTAGCCACATGCCACATGTGGCTGGTGGCTACCGTAATGGACACAGGGATACAGACCACTTCCATCACTGCAGAAAGTTCTATTGAACCGCTCTGGTCTAAAAGCTACTTCTTCCATTATTCTTTTTATCTTATTTTCCAACAGATCTAACTGTGCTAGCCAGGCTAGACCATGAGTCAGGTCCCTTCCTTGCCATATCCTTAGCAGCTGGCCTAGCTCCTTGCCAGAGGGCAACAGAAATGGAGAAGGATGTCTTGGAGACACTTTACCTCATTCAATTTCATAACTGTGGCAACAGGCAGGTCCATCCTATGGGAAATATTGTCAATAGAAATTATTTACTGTACTCTTACTACATGCCAGGCACTCTGTTAAGTGTTTTATATGTAATATCTCATTTAATCCTCATAACAAATGTTTGAGGAGGGTATAATTAGTCCCATTGTGTAGATGAGGAAACCAAAGCTTAGAAAAGTTAAGCAACTTGCCAAAGGCCACACAACTAATAAGTGGCAGATCCCAACTCAACTCACACATGTCTAACTCCAAAGCTCCTGCACTTCTGAAACACATAACCTGCAACCAGGTTATATCAAAATTTCCTGGGGAGCTTTTAAACCAGCAGATGCCTGGGCTTCATCACAGACTTACAGACCAGTTCATGGGTTTTCAATTTTCTATGAATCTACTAGGTACTTAGCATAGGTAGTATAGGCAGCCTTAGGCATGCTCCCTCCTCTCCAGAAAGACCACACACTTGGTCTGTTCTTGTGTTCTTTGATGTTCATGCCACTTGGGAATGCCCAGATCCAGGTAGGTCTGTCTATTGTTGCCTGAGCAGCTGGAATGAGACTGAAAAGCTACCTTTCTCTCACTACTCTTTAGGTAACTGTTTTGAGTCTCAGGTCACACTCAGCACCAGGCTGCCTCCTCTCCCTTGCTCTTTACATCCTGTACTATTTGGGTGACATATCTTTCTGCACCATCACCAGGTTCTGAGCTCAGCTGTCTTTGCACCAGCCTTCCCTGACCCTCTCCTACCCACATACTCATTAATGTCTAGCACTGTGTTTTGCATAGACTGACAGTTCAAAATAATTCTGTTAAAGTAATGAGAGATAGTGTTGTTAGAAATACATGCAAATAACCAATGAGCATGGCTTTCCATTTTTTTTCATTTGTAAATTTCAGTAGTTGGACCAAGGGGCCTCAAGGTTACAAACAAGAAAGTATTTCCTAACAAACAATGATGATTTAAGTGTTTTGAGGACCACGTTCATTATTTTCATCCATATTACATAATATAATGTTTCATTTTAATAAAAATCTGTTACCGATCTTTAAAAAAATTCTGTTAAGTGGAGTCAAAGAGGAAAGAGCTAAGCATCATTTTAGGTGGTGTTGATTCTAAGTAAGGGCAATAGCAGCTCACAAAAGTGAAAGAGCAAAAGGACTGATCAGTCAGGAAGGGTTCCAAGGAGGAAGAGAAAATCTGGTACCCAAGTGGTATAAGTTTTGAAACTCATTGCATGGAAACAATAACTTCAATAAGTGTATTCTTTAGTGATATACCCATCCAGAGGTCTTTAGTACATTATCATTTAAAGTTAGTAATTTTTCCTGTTACAATTTGAATTAACAGTGGCAGATTTTGAGACTCTTCTATTTCATCCTATTTATACAATAGATATATGCCACAAAATGTATTGCATCTCATATCCACTTTAATCTGTATGAGGTAATTTAGGACCATATAGTCCAATGACTACAAATATAATTGTAGTTTCAAAATCTGCTGAGGTCATTCGCTGAGGGCATATTCAATACTAGAATGATGTTTTAAAATTACTTTGCTTTTCATTAACACAATAGCTAGTCCATTTCTACAAACTTATGTAATAAAAAAATTTTTCTGCAATTTGAGCTAGTGCTTGAAGATGAAAGTGAATCAATGTTTTAACTCAGTGAATCCTACCTGGGCTTTTAATTTATAAAATGAAAGGGAAAATAGATAAATCAAATATTGTAGTTGGAGGCTCTATCGAATGTCTCTCAGAAACTAAGATCAAGAAAGGAAAATTGGTATAGGGAAATAAACTATGAAATGAATAAAGTTTTGATTAGATATAGATATAGATATGTACAGTCAGCACTCCATATCCACAGGTGCCACATCCATGGATTCAACCAACCACAGATCAAAAATATATGGAAGAAAAGAATTCCAGAAAGCTCTAAAAGTAAAACCTGAATTTGCCTCACTGTGACAACTATTTACATAGCATTTACATTGTATTTACAATATTCATTTAAAGATGATTTAAAATATATGTGAAGATATGCAGAGGTTATATGCATATACTACACCATTTTATATGAGGGACTTGAGAGCATCCATGGATTTTGGTACCTGTGGGTATCTAGGGACACGTATATGCATGTGTGTATGTATATGTATATATCTTCAAGAAATTGAGAGAACACATTTTTTTCTGAGTACACATGGAACATTTACAAAAACAGACCATGATTTAGGCCTCACAGGAAGTCTAAATTTAGGCTCAGTGACGTCAGCAACATGGTGGCGTAAGATGTTCCTTCTTTTAATCCCCCTTTTTAGTCAACAAATTAGACATCCAAGCATGAACAAAAGCGCTTTAGTGTGTCTTTTGGATCTTAGGACCTTACTCCAAGGGACGCAAGAGGAATCTCGCCCACCAGTGCAGCTGGTAAGGAAGTCTAAGTTTAAAACAACATTTAGAGGAAAATTTGTATATTTAAATCAATAACACTTGCCCAGACTATCCCATTTAAAAATTCAGTTCTGCACCCTGACAGTCCTGATCTCCATTACCCTGCTTCATGTTTTTCTCCCTAGGTCTACTCCTCCTAACATACTATGTAATTCACCTCTTTATTATGTCTATTGATTATGACATGTCTTTCCCAGTTAGAATGTAAGTTGCAGAAAGGCAGTGCTTTTTGTTTGTTTATCCACTGATGTGTCGCCAGCTACTAAAACAGTACCTGGCAAATAGTGAGCACTCAATAAAATTTGTTGAATGAATGGATGAATGAGGAAAGGTTTTTTTTAAACAAAGCATAAACCCAAAAAACCCTGTAAATAAAGGTGTTTACATCAATATTAAGGATATCTCTTCAACACTATGAAAAGTCAACAGACTGATGACAGGTTGGGAGAATATATTTGCAATATCTAAATCAGACAAGAAATAGATATTTAGATTATATGGAGAGCTGCTGAAAAGCAACAAGAATAAGGCAGCAACCCAAATAGAATAATGGGTAGTCTGGAAAATACAACTAACCCAAAAACATAAAGTGGACAAAAAATAGAGAGATGGATGATGCCAAGGGTTCGTAGGATACAGGGAGCCTTTAAGCAGTTCTAATGGACTGTAGACTGATCCAACCATTTTGGACAGCAAATTAGTAGCATTTAGTCAAATTATAAATACAGATATCAACTCCACTCCTGGCTCTTAATCCCAGAGAAATTCTCATATAAGGGCCCATGTATGAGGATGCTCATTGAAGCATTCTTTGTCATGCCAAGACAGGGAGGATGTCTGGTGACCCTCACAGGAGAGTTTGGAGAATGGGAATACAAAAAGGGGATAAAAGGAAGTAAATAAATAAATAAAACAAGAAAAATGCCTTGTACAATGATTGTATGCTATCTATGAACTGAGAAGTATAATGAACTGAACCTTCTGAAACTAAGACCCAGATGAAAATAAATTAAATTAAATTAAATTTAAAAAATAGCTGTCCAAGGTGATTTCTAAGTTTCTTTACTTACTCAAATGATTATTCTCTTATTTTCATACAGAATTAACCTTAAATTTTTTTTATGGTTAAGTGACAGCTTTATCAAAATATAATCAACCACAATATAATACCACAAAATTCGTCCTTTTGAAGTGTACGATTCAGTGGTTCTTAGTATATTTACAGATACATTTTTTAATAGTTTGAAAATGTTTTGCAAATTCATTTTGGTGTAAATAGTGTACTCTCAATCAGGATATACTTTGCATTTAAATCATTTTGCTTTAAAATCTGCTTTCAATCATCATCTTTCCTATGAACCTCTCTAGTTGCCTTAAGTGAAATGTTCTTTCCCTTTTTTATCCCCTAAAATACCTTCTTTATAATAACAATTATTGTTGATAATGATAAAAATTATAGTCTTCATTGAGACCCAGTCCCCATATTGCATCAGGGATGTCGTAGGATATAGAATAGAAACATCAAGTTCTTAGTGTTGCATTTGGCAGGGACCAGATATCAGATGCTTGGGGCTTAGATGCTAAAATAGCATCCATCAACTAGTCTCCACTTTTCACTGATGATATCTCTAAGGGAAACTGACAAGAAGTAACCCTGAATATTAATGTTCCCATGATAGAAGAATATCAGAACACTCTAAAGTGAAAGGCTAAATAACAAGTAAAACTCATAAAGAAGGGTGTGGAATTACTTTCTCATATGGTTTTTAGAAAAATGCAATGGTTTCTCCTTTACATACCATGATATAAAGAGTCACAATTTGTTGAGAGCAAAATATTTGTTTCAAAATCATTTCATTTAGTACTCACCGTATGAATACATGTTTGTATGAAGCCTAAATGGGATCATAGAATAGTTTTGTTCACTACTTATTTTGCTCAGTACCCATTGAAGAAAGATCTTTTCATAATTCTGCCCAAAGGAAAAAAGATGGATATTTGATGATTTTCCAGGGCACCTTCTCACACTCAGTTTCTGAGATAAAGAGTTAGTAAGTAAACTGGAGGCAAAGGTTGCATTTATAATCACCCTTTTTGAACAGATGTCCTCAGTCTGTTGAGGCTACGAAAGATTCGAGCCTGTGGTTTTCTTCATGAGCTCTCTGAGGTGGGAGAAGCAGAGGGTAGGGTTTCGAGCAAGCGGCTGAAAGGAAAAGCAGAAGCAGAAGTCAATTGTGTGTTTCCCTCTGCTCCCCTGCAGGAAATGATTTTCTCCTCAGGCCAACTCCTGTGGTGGGGGCCGCTTTTCATTTTCTTATTTGTACTTAGATTTGTGTGGTCCTCTGCATTTTTTAATACTCTTAAAGCTCTTTCAAATTCAATATCTTACTTGATTCTCACAACCACCCCACGAGATAAGTAGAACTATATTTTCACTTTACTCATGAGGTATCAAGGTTCAGAGAAGATAAGGCAGAGCCAGAACTCAAACCCTTTTGCCAGCTTTGAATGTAGTGTTATTTCTTTGCACCAAAATGAGTATTATGTTTCCTTCCTCTCCTTTCACCGCGTAAACCTCTCACCCCATGATTCCCTCACCCCATATCACCACCACCACTGTGTTCAAAAACCAGGTTTTAACATTTATTTTAAAATTAAATACAACCATGATTCTCATACAAAGTTATTATTTTAAAAAAAAGAGAGAGAGAGGATAGCAGAAAAAGCGACGGGACAGAAGAGATCCTAAAAACTATAATTTGAGAAAATATTCCTGAAATGAAAGAAGTCTCAAAACTGTATATTGAAAGGGGACACCTCAGGGGACATAGTTCTGAGAACATCAACTTAGAACAGCCAACACCAAGATGTATGCTAGTAAAATTAGTTAGTGGACCTTGAATAAAAAGGAAAAAAAAAATCATTTGGACATCTAGGAACCACCATCCCAACAACCAGAACAAAACAAATATAAATTAAAAAGTTACTTATAAAGGAAAAAAAATCACATTTTCATTAGACTTTTTGATTGTGATGGCTTATGGTAGATGATAATGAAGTAAGTTACTTTCATTTAGAGACTAAAGGGAAAAAAGGAGTCCGCGATTTTATACCCAGCTGAAAGAACTTCCAAACATAAAGGCTATGGACAAACTGTTATGAATATGCAAGAAAGAATCCAAGGAATATTCTTTCCATGAACATTTCTTAAAGAATTTATTTGTAAACATGCTTTAGATAAAATAAGTTGAAAGACACTGACCAAAAAAAAAAAAAATTAACCCTATGCTACCTACAAAAATACACCTAAAGTCAAGAGACTCAGAAAGATTAAAAAAAAAAAGATAGACAAAACTATGTCAAAGCAGGAGTTGCAATCTTATTTCCTGACAAGGTTGAAATCAGATCAAAATACAGTAGAAGTGACAAATAAGTTTTAACATAAAAGCTAAAGTTGCAGTGAAGATAAAACAGTTATTAATATGTACCCAATGACTCATTAACAGTTTTTATATATCAACAACTTTAGGAGATTCAAGGAGGAATACCCAGGAATATTACAACCCAAAATGTAAACGATACAACAATCTCTTTTATGAGTACCAATGGAAAACATATAGGGAATATTAGTAATCAGAATCCAGAGCACATTAAAACAATAATATACCATGACTGAATGAGATTGTTTGCAAAAAGGTTCAATATTTTTAAAAAATTGATTATTATAATTCATCATATTTATAGTGCTAGAAATAAAATTCATATAATCTCTCCACAGATAAATGAAAAATATTTGAAAAATTTAATACCCATTCACAGTAAAACATACTCAGTAATGTAGGAATGGGTGGCTACTTGGTTAAAGAATGATGGTAGGTAAAGCTAGCTTCTTAATAATTAGAGAAACACCAAAGTCTTGTCTGCTAAATCTTGGAACAAGTAAAGGATGCCAACTATAATCATTATTATCTAATAATTAATTAGAATATTAGTTGACATATAATAATACAAAAAAGCTCTAAAGGCCAAAGAACTGGTGTACAAGAAGTATCATTTTTGTGAATGATATGATTATAAATCTGGAGAAACTGAGAGTCAATGGGAAAACTACAAAAATGTTATAAACATGTTATAAAACAAACCTTTAAAAGAATAGATTATACAAATATTCCAGAAGAAGATATAAAGGAAGACTTCATTTTAGACCCACCTTTTTCATGAATAGAAAAATTCAATACGGCAGAGATAAATTTAATCTAATATCAGTAAAAATACCATACTTTTTTTCCTTTGGCAAAACATGTTGGTTATAAAGTTTATTTGAAAGACACAGAGCAAAAATAGCCATTGAAATTCTGAAAAGAAGAACTCTGGGAAACACTCCCTTAAAGATTTAAATTTTTCAATGAATTTTGAAGGGTGAAGAAAATAAGACAATTATCTTTCAACAATACAAATACTAGACAGAATATTTAGCTACATTTTTCTTTTTGTTTATCTCCAATTCTTTCTCAAAGATGGAACTTTTATTTATAAGCAGATTTAGGTTTCAAAATATCCTCTAACATTCAGGAAGGCTTTATTAAGTAGGTGAATCTATGCTTTTTTTCCATGACCCTCCAGTTTGAAGAGACTTCTCATATTTGAACTAGGCCTAAATGTATTTTAAAAATAAACACAGACACAAATCAAATACGTTGACATTGTCTCTGTACATATTAATCATGAAGACATTGTGAGCTTTGCATAGAAAGTAAGTATAATATTGATGAAATAATGTTCCTCTTGGAAAATCTGTGTAACTGTAATATTAAGAAGGCAGGACGAAGAATAAGAGCTCCTTTAATATGTGGCTGGATTTACCCAATATCAAACATCTAAATAAATGACTCAAAGTTCAATTTATCATCCGTAGCTCTATGACTAGAATTTTTACTTTCATCTGTTTATATTAAGATACTAATGACTGTAGACACTTTTCAAGGCCTTCTAATTTCAGGTACTTTTGAAATTTGCATTCTGAATTTTTTTTCCCTTTAGGTTTTAAATCCTCTTTTGCATCCTCAAATTAATGTGTGACTAATGCTACATTTCCCATGTTTCTGCTTTTCATACCATTTTATTGGTTGGCCATTGCTGTCTTTTAAAGTGGCAGGACTCTAATTGTTTTGGGTTTGAATATTCTCTTATTCATTCTGGTTTTAGTGACGATCTACTTTGCTGAGGTTTTTGTTTGTTTGTTTGTTTGTTTGTTTTCCAGGGCTTGTCTTTAGTACCAGGCTTATGGGACCCAACACCATAAGCTCCAAAGACACAAATGAGATAAGCTCCCCTGACTGTCCCCATCACAGGCAAACGTCAAATTCACCAACTCCACGTGGGACTTTCCTATGAAGCAAATGACAATTTGCAATTAGAAAAATAAATACCAAAATATTAACAATAATCATTTCTTGGTGGTTGCCATGGTAACTTGTTTTTTTAAACATTTGCCCAGGACTTGTTTATTTTATAGCTGGAAGTTTATACATTTTGACCACCTTCACCCATTTCTCCCACCTCCCCCTTTTTAAAAAAAAGAAGTTTTGTGTTTTCCATGTTTTCTAATATTTCCACAAATATTACTTCATCAGAAAAAGTGGGTGAATGTCACTGGTCTTTTGAGGACAGTATGACAAAATTTCTTACCTTCAGAAGGCAGAAAACACTTCCTTTTCCTCTAGCTCTTCCTGGCCACTTGTCTTCCCTGCTGTGTCTCTTGCAGTATTTCGAAGAGTTGACAGCACTTTCATTTAAATTACAGTATATCCAATTACTTCTTATTAAGAAACTACAAGGTATTCTTGGTTTTCTAGGAGGATCAGATGGAGTAGAAGTATTCAAAATAAAGTATTCTCCACATTCAAGATATTTATAACTCCCCAGAGAAGACAAATGGAATAATTATAGAATATTATACAGCAGTAAAAATGGTGGACAGAAATGTGTGGTAAATGCTATAATTGCTTAGGCATTCAGAGAACATGGCCCATGCCCTCTCCCAGTATGCTTTTAGAACTTCCTTGGTGTTATAAATTGCCTAGGTTGCTTGTTAAACATACAGATTCCTGGGCCCCATTCCAGGTTGATTAACTCAGAATCTCTAGAGAAGAGGCCTGGGGAAACATTCTTTCCTAGTTGATTTCTGTTATCACAGAAGTTTGGGAAACTCTGAGCTAGAATGATCAGGGGAGATACTGGGAGTTGCCAGAACATGAGAAAAGCATTAAGAGATGGGCAGAAATTAGGCAGAAAGTTCACAGGACAAGTGTTCAGGAAGGCTTCTTGGAGGAAACATATCGGCAGGAAAAGGGAAACATACAACTAAATGAGTCCCTGGGTAAGTTGCAAAATTGTATTTTATAGAGGTGCTTAACCCTCAAAGTCCAAGGTTTTCTGGGTAATGAAAGTAATGTGACCTTAAGTACTCTCTCTCTCTCTTGCTTTCTCTCTAACTTGCTTACCCAGATTTTGAAATGAATACTGGAGACAGGAGGAAGTGTTCAATTCATTGGCAGAACCGCGAGAAGCTATCACATACTTTTATCCATTCACAGTAAGTCCAAATCATCCATCCTCATACAATTTTTCTCTGCCTTCCCAATAGGATGAATATAAATCATGAGAGATAATTTGCAAAGAAGGCTATTTAAAACTGCGGCCGAGCAGTTCATGCATTACGATAATTCACTTCGGTGTAAAATTCAATTATTACTGACAAATAAAAGTTAGTAACTTAACCGTTATAAAGAACAGAGGAACAAGTAAATTAGGGGATTCCCAAGTCTTTTAATCGCCACCCCCCAGTGATTCCAGAAGATTCTCAAACCTCGTAAAAGCTTTAAAAAGACTCTCATCCTTATTATCCTGGGATAGAATTCCTCCCATCAGTTTATTTTAAAAGTAATAAATGTGTAAATACATGCTGTAAGTTTATAGACCGGTGCAATTCTGTAGCATTTTTTAATCCAGCCTAACTGTTTTGAAAATTTGGTCTTAATTTTTCCCCGTCTGGCACAGACCAAAGAGAGAACCACAGCCCATTTGTTGAAGGCCCTGACATCTGCTGATTTGTCAGTTTTGTTTAGTTAAAATGGATTTACGTTTGTGAGGAAGGGGCCCTTTAGAGGAGCTAGCACTGGAGAAAATTAGTTCTACTTTTACCAACATTAACTCCCCTGAATTTGCATTAATTGTGATACGCTTTGTGACTGGAGAAACCACTTCACGGATTTGGTGAATTGGGGATGTTTTCATAAATCAAAATGAATTCTAAAAGGTAGGGTGGGTGTGACAGAGGGCGCAGTCTGGGATGCCGTACACTTGGGGCAAACGAGGCAGCCCTGTTGCCTGCCCGGCCGGTGCTGAGTCCTGGTTCTGATGAACAAGCAGAAATTCTAAAGAGCTGGGATTTGTCCTTCCTCTCATTATAGTTTCCCACTTTGGGTAGTTAGTATGCATTTAATCCATTCATATTTGTATTGGAGTCCACTGTTCTATCCAGACCCCAAAGGAGTTGCTACTCAACGGTCTTCACAGCTCAGCATTTTTTTTTTTTTGCACTAAGGAAGAAAGCTGGTCAACCAGTTTATAAAATGCTGACAGAAATACACAGTACTTTAGAGAGCCTCTATGCACAGTCTTCAAGATGAAATGCCCTACATCTCTTGTTGTTTCAATTCATCCTTCAGAAATGGTTGGCCTCGTAGAGAAAAGCTGTAAAGATATGGCGAGCCATGAATTATTTGCAAGCAGTATAAAAATGGTGATAAACCTTTTAAAACTTGTATCTATAGAGCAGGCACTTCAGAAAGTAAATAGGTATTATAACACATCTTGGGGTCCCCCCCCCACTCTTACATGTATTTCTTTTCAAAGGGAAGAAAGTCTGACTAGGTAGCTGGCCTTTAAGCCTTCAATTAATTGAACAAAGATTTTAAAATTGTTCAAATGGTTTCATTAGGAAGTGTACAATGAAATAATAAAGTAAAACAAATGATATAAAGCAGAGCCACTAATTAGCTCTACATGATTGATATAGCTTTGGACCAGGCATTTGATCTCAAACAAAATGCAGTTCCTTGTTAAGAGGATTTTTAATTGATGTGCAGAGAGGTATTAGATGATGTTGGAAAATAATTACTCCAAAGCTATTCATGCATTTGGCTGAACATAACAAATGAAGTTTGGGCACTGGATCTGGCGAAGTGGACACATGCTAATTAATAATGAGAAGAACAAGCATCTTCCAGGCGTTTTTAACCCAGTATTTGCTAGGAGATTGCTTAGCAATTATGTACCATAATGAGGTTGTCATATAAACAAGATTAACATTACTCAGACGTCAGATGAGATTTCAAATTCATGCAACCCATATGTATTTTCTGGGTGTTATAGATTGTAATGCAGAGCTAACCAATCAGGATTGCTGCTCTAAGTTCAGGTATGATTAAGGAAACATCCTAAGGAGATGGTGAATCTTTGCTAGTTTCCGATGGCCTGAAGAAGACGGTCCTCTTAGAATAAATAGGCAGATTCGCTTGAGCTTGTGTCAAAGCACCAATACATAAGAAAAAAAAGAAAAAAGAGCTTTTTGCAAAGAAATGAATATTGACTAGGGTAAATATGCTCTTCATCTCTAAAAACTTGATGAGCATATGCACCGAGTTACACATAATTTGTTAAATCTGACAGGAACGTTAAATTAGCATTTGGTTGGTTTTGGCCAAATTCTTTGCTCAGAAAAATGTGTGCATGTTGACATGAAATTAGAGGGACTTATGGGTGAATATCTGAAGGAGGAATTTGTCTTTCTTTGTTTTATATAAGGCTGATTTGCCACCCTCCCAAAACTGGTAGAAGACAAAGCTAACAGGATATGTCTATTTTTCCTTTTAAACATCTTTATTGGAGTATAACCACTTTACAATGGTGTGTTAGTTTCTGCTTTATAACAAAGTGAATCAGCTATACATATACATATATCCCCATATCCCCTCTCTCTTGTGTCTCCATCCCACCCTCCCTATCCCACCCTGCTAGGTGGTCACAAAGCACCAAGCTGATGTCCCTGTGTTATGCAACTGCTTCCCACTAGCTATTTTACATTTAGTAGTGTATATAAGTCCATGTCACTATCTCACTTCATCCCAGCTTAACCCCCCCCACCTTGTCCTCAAGTACATCCTCGATGCCTGTGTCTTTATTCCTGTCCTGCGCCTAGGTTCTTCAGAACCTTTTTTTTTTTTTTTAGATTCCATATATGTGTGTTAGCATATGGTGTTTGTTTTTCTCTTTCTGACTTACTTCACTCTGTATGACAGACTCTAGGTCCATCCACCTCACTACAAATAACTCAATTTCGTTTCTTTTTATGGCTGAGTAATATTCCATTCTATATATGTGCCACATCTTCTTTATCCATCCATCTGTCAGTGGACACTTAGATTGCTTCCATGTCCTGACTATTGTAAATAGAGCTGCAATGAACATTGTGGTACATGACTCTTTTTGAATTATGGTCTTCTCAGGGTATATGCCCAGTAGTGGGATTGCTGGGTCGTATGGTAGTTCTATTTTTAGTTTTTTAAGGAACCTCCATACTGCTCTCCATAGTGGCTGTATCAATTTACATTCCCACCAACAGTGCAAGAGGGTTCCCTTTTCTCCACACCCTCTCCAGCATTTATTGTTTGTAGATTTTTTGATGATGGCCATTCTGATGAATGGTCCCATCTGATGAATGGCCCCATTTTGATGAGGACCAGTGTAAAGTGATACCTCATTGTAGTTTTGATTGGCATTTCTTTAATGATAACTGATGTTGAGCATCCTTTCATGTGTTTGTTGGCCGTCTGTATATCTTCTTTGGAGAAATGTCTATTTAGGTCGTCTGCCCATTTTTGGATTGGATTGTTTGTTTTCTTGATATTGAGCTGCATGAGCTGCTTGTAAATTTTGAGATTAATGCTTTGTCAGTTGCTTCATTTGCAAATATTTTCTCCCATTCTGAGGGTTGTCTTTTCCTCTTGTTTATGGTTTCCTTTGCTGTGCAAAAGCTTTTAAGTTTCAAAAGGTCCCATTTGTTTATTTTTGTTTTTATTTCCATTTCTCTAGGAGGTGGGTCAAGAAGGATCTTGTGGTGATTTATGTCATAGAGTGTCCTGCCCATGTTTTTCTCTAAGAGTTTTATAGTGTCTGGCCTTACATTTAGGTCTTTAATCCATTTTGAGTTTATTTTTGTGTATGGTGTTAGGAGTGTTCTAATTTCATTCTTTTACATGTAGCTGTCCAGTTTTTCCAGCACCACTTATTGAAGAGGCTGTCTTTTCTCTATTGTATATCCTTGCCTCCTTTATCAAAGATAGGTAACCATATGTCCATGGGTTTATCTCTGGGTTTTCTATCCTGTTCCATCAATCTATATTTCTGTTTTTGTGCCAGTACCAACTGTCTTGATTACTGTAGCTTTGTAGTATAGTCCTAAGCCTGGGAGCCTGATTCCTCCAGCTCCATTTTTCTTTCTCAAGATTGCTTTGGCTCTTCAGGGTCGTTTGTGTTTCCATACAAATTGTGAAATTTTTGTTCTAGTTCTGTGAAAATTGCCCTTGGTAGTTTGATAGGGATTGCATTGAATCTGTAGATTGCTTTGGGTAGTATAATCATTTTCACAGTGTTGATTCTTCCAATCCAAGAACATGGTATACCTCTCCATTTGTTTGTATCATCTTTAATTTCTTTCATCAGTGTCTTTGTTTTTTTTTTTTTTTTTGTGGTACGCGGGCCTCTCACTGTAGTGGCTTCTCCCATTGTGAAGCACAGGCTTTGGATGCACAGGCTCAGCGGCCATGGCTGACGGGCCCAGCCGCTCTGCGGCATGTGAGATCTTCCCGGACCGGGGCATGAACCTGTGTCCCCTGCATCGGCAGTTGGACTCTCAACCACTGCGCCACCAGGGAAGCCCTCATCAGTGTCTTATAGTTCTTTGCATGCAGGTCTTTTGTCTCCTTAGGTAGGTTTATTCCTAGGTATTTTATTCTTTTTGTTGCAATGGTAAATGGGAGTGTTTCATTAATTTCTCTTTCAGATTTTTCATCATTAGTGTATAGGAATGCAAGAGATTTCTGTGCATTAATTTTGTATCCTGCTACATTACCACATTTATTGATTAGCTCTAGTAGTTGTCTAGTAGCATCTTTGGGATTCTCAATATATAGTATCGTGTCATCTGCAAAAGAGTGACAGTTTTACTTCTTCTTTTCCAATTTGGATTCCTTTATTTCTTTATCTTCTCTGATTGCTGTGGCTAAAACTTCCAAAACTATGTTGAATAATAGTGGTGAGAGTGGACAACCTTGTCTTGTTCCTGATCTTAGAGGAAATGGTTTCAGTTTTTCACCATTGAGAATGATATTGGCTGTGGATTTTCATATATGGCCTTTATTATGTCGAGGTAAGTTCCCTCTATGCCTACTTTCTGGAGAGCTTTTATCATAAATGGGTGTTGAATTTTGTTGAAAGCTTTTTTTTCATCTATTGAGATGATCATATGGTTTTTCTCCTTCAACTTGTTAGTATGGTTTACCACAATAATTGATTTCTGTATATTGAATAATCCTTGCATTCCTGGGATAAACCCCACTTGATCATGGTGCATACTTTTAATGTGCAGTTGGATTCTGTTTGCTAGTATTTTATTGAGGACTTTTGCACCTCTGTTCATCAGTCATATTGGCCTGTAGTTTTCTTTCGTTGTGACATCTTTGTCTGGTTTTGGTATCAGGGGGATGATGGCCTCCTAGAATGAGTTTGGGAGTGTTCCTCCCTCTGCTATATTTTGGAAGACTTTGAGAAGGATAGGTGTAAGCTCTTCTCTAAATGTTTGATATAATTCGCCTGTGAGGCCATCTGGTCCTGGGCTTTTGTTTGTTAGAAGGTTTTTAATCACAGTCTCAATGTCAGTGCCTGTGATTGGTCTGTTTATATTTTCTGTTTCTTCCTGGTTCAATCTTGGACGGTTGTGCTTTTCTAAGAATTCGTCCATTTCTTCCAGGTTGTCCATTTTATTGGTATATAGTTACTTGTAGTAATCTCTCATGATCCTTTGTATTTCTGCAGTGTCAGTTGTTACTCTTCCTTTTTCATTTCTAATTCTGTTGATTTCAGTCTTCTCCCTTTTTTCTTGATGAGTCTGGCTAATGGTTTACCAATTTTGTTTATCTTCTCAAAGAACTAGCTATTAGCTTTATTGATCTTTACTATTGTTTCCTTCATTTCATTTTATTTCTGATCTGATCTTTATGATTTCTCTCCTTCTGCCTTCTTTGGGATTATTTTGTTCTTCTTTCTCTAATTGCTTTAAGTGTAAGGTTAGGTTGTTTATTTGAGATATCTCTTGTTTCTTGAGGTAGGATTGTATTACTATAAACTTCCCTCTTAGAACTGCTTTTGCTGCATCCCATAGGTTTTGGGTCATGGTGATTTCATTGTAATTTGTTTCTAGGTATTTTTTGATTTCCTCTTTGATCTCTTCAGTGATCTCTTGGTTATTTGCTAGCATATTGTTTAGCCTACATGTGTTTGTATTTTTTACAGATTTTTTCCTGTAATTGATATCTAGTCTCATAGCGTTGTGGTTGGAAAAGATACTTGATACGATTTCAATTTTCTTAAATTTACCGAGGGTTGATTTGTTACCCAAAATATGATCTATCCTGGAGAATGTTCCATGAACACTTGAGAAGAAAGGGTATTCTGTTGTTTTTGGATGGAATGTCCTGTAAGTATCAATTAAGTCCATCTTGTCTAATGTATCATTTAAAGCTTGTGTTTCCTTATTTATTTTCATTTTGGATGATCTGTCCATTGGTGAAAGTGGGGTGTTAAAGTTCCCTACTATGTTTGTGTTACTGTCAATTTCCCCTTTTATGGCTGTTAGCATTTGCCTTATGTGTTGAGGTGCTCCTATGTTGGGTGCATATATATTTACAATTGTTATATCTTCTTCCTGGATGGACCCCTTGATCATTATGTAGTGGCCTTCTTTGTCTCTTATAATAGTCTTTATTTTAAAGTCTATTTTGTCTAATATGAGAATTGCTACTCCAGCTGTTTTTTGATTTCCTTTTGCATGGAATATCTTTTTCCATCCCATCCCTTTCAGTCTGTATGTGTCCCTAGGTCTGAAGTGGGTCTCTTGTAGACAGCATATATATGGGTCTTGTTTTTGTATCCATTCAGCCAGTCTGTGTCTTTTGGTTGGAACATTTAATCTATTTACATTTAAGGTAGTTATCTGTACGTATGTTCCTATTCCCATTTTCTTAATTGTTTTGGGTTTGTTACTGTAGGTCTTTTCCTTCTCTTGTTTTTCCTGCCTAGAGAAGTTCCTTTAGCATTTGTTGTAAAGCTGGTTTGGTGGTGCTGATTTCTCTTAGCTGTTGCTTGTCTGTAAAGGTTTTCATTTCTCCATTGAATCTGAATGAGATCCTTGCTGGATAGAGTAATCTTGGTTGTAGGTTTTTCCCTTTCATCACTGTAAATATGTCCTGCCACTCCCTCTGGCTTGCAGAGTTTCTGCTGAAAGATCAGCTGTTAACATTATGGGGATTCCCTTGTGTATTATTTGTTGTTTTTCCCTTGCTGCTTTTAGTAATTTTTCTTTGTGTTTAATTTTTGGTAGTTTAATTAATATGTGCCTTGGTCTGTTTCTCCTTGGATTTATCCTGTATGGGACTCTGTGGTTCCAGGACTTGACTGACTGTTTTCTTTCCCATATTAGGGAAGTTTTCAACTATAATCTCTTCAAATATTTTCTCAGTCCCTTTCTTTTCCTCTTCCTCTTCTGGGACTCCTATAATTTGAATGTTGTGCATTCAATATTGTCCCAGAAGTCTCTGAGACTGTCCTCAATTCTTTTTATTCTTTGTTCTTTATTCTGCTCTGCGGTAGTTATTTCCACTATTTTATCTTCCAGGTCACTTATCTGTTCTTCTGCCTCAGTTATTCTGCTATTGATTCCTTCTAGAGAATTTTTAATTTCATTTATTGTGTTGTTCATCATTGTTTGTTTGCTCTTTAGTTCTTCTAGGTCCTTGTTAAATTTTTCTTGTATTTTCTCCATTCTGTTTCCAAGATTTTGGATCATCTTTACTATCATTACTCTGAATTCTTTTTCAAGTAGACTGCCTATTTCCTCTTCATTTGTTAGGTCTGGTGGGGTTTTGCCTTGCTCCTTCATCTGCTGTGTGTTTCTCTGTCTTCTCATTTTGCTTAACTTACTGTGTTTGGGGTCTCCTTTGCGCAGGCTGCAGGTTCATAGTTCCTGTTGTTTTTGGTGTCTGTCCCCAGTGGCTAAGGTTGGTTCAGTGGGTTGTGTAGGCTTCCCAGTGGAGGGGACTGGTGCCTGTGTTCTGGTGGATGAGGCTGGATCTTGTCTTTCTGGTGGGCAGGTCCACGTCTGGTGGTGTGTTTTGGGATGTCTGTGACCTTATTATGATTTTAGGCAGCCTCTCTGCTAATGGGTGGGGTTGTGTTCCTGTCTTGCTTGTTGTTTGGCATAGGGTATGCAGCACTGTTGCTTGCTGTTTGTTGAGCGGAGCTGTGTCTTAGTGTTGAGATGGAGATCTCTGGGAGAGCTTTCGCCGTTTGATATTACGTGGAGCTGGGAGGTCTCTGGTGGACCAATGTCCTGAACTCTGCTCTCCCACCTCCAAGGCACAGGCCTGACACCCAGCTGGAGCACCAAGCCCCTGCCAGGGACACAGGTCAGAAGAAAAGGGAGAAAAAAGCAAACAAGCAAACAAGAAAGAAAGGAAGGAAGGAAGGAAGGAAGGGAGGGAGAAAGAAAGAGAAAAGTTATTAAAATAGAAAATTATTAAAAATTGAAAAGTAATAAAATGAAAAAGAGTGAAAGAAGGGAGCAACCAAACCAAAAAACAAATCCACCAATGATAACAAGCGCTAAAAACTATACTAAAAAAAAAAAAAAAAAAAGGAAAGAGGCTTCCCTGGTGGCGCAGTGGTTGAGAGTCCGCCTGCTGATGTGGGGGACGCAGTTCGTGTCCCGGTCCAGGAGGGTCCCACATGCCGTGAAGCGGCTGGTCCCATGGGCTGTGGTCGCTGGGCCTGTGTGTCCAGAGGCTGTGCTCCACAACGGGAGAGGCCACAGCGGTGAGATGCCTGCATACCACAAAAAAAAAAAAAAAAAAATTCATGTGACTCAAATATTCTCCACAGATTCTTAAAGTACTGAAAACTTGATGTTTTCCCATTAAATGATGATATACATGTACTAAAGACTTCCTGTATTTTGCCAGACTAAAAAATGTATGTATGTGTTGTGTATATTTATGTGTAGATTGTGTATGTTTGTGTGTGTATAGTGGATGTGTGTATAGAGTGAGAGAGGGACCAGAGTCAGAGTTGGGGGAGAACTTCCATACTACTAACAAGTTTCTCAGTTTCTTCATGAAGCATTACTGCTCACCCTAGCTCCTACACAGTTCTCTTTACCTGGAGTGGTACCTCGATAAATGTGTGAGTGTGTGCTTGTGTGTTTGTACCCGAGTTTTATTTACAAAGGTTCTTTTTCTAAAAGAATAGATTTAAAGGCTCTCTCCTGTGATTATTCTTTGTTAAAGTTATCCTTGATTATCTTGATCATGAAAATTTATTTCTTTGCTACTCAATATTTGATTTTTAAAAACCTAATAAATTAACTTTCTAATAGAAAACCTCAGAAAACGGACAGCGATTATTGCAGGACACTGCATGCCTTGATCATGTCTCATTTCAGTCCTGATCTCTGTTTTGGGGTTTACTGCACAGTTTCTGCAGCACAATGCAGAGACTAGAGGACGAAGGCACTGAGCCCAGGGGCTGTCCAGGCTCCGCGGGGACAATAGAGCCTGTAGTAAGGTCAGGAGCACAGGGCAGGTTAGCGTGCTGTGAGAGGTCCCAATCTTGTTTGAACGGGGTTATATGCAGATCACATCACTGTGGCCTGTAGGATTCGTAGGGTTTAGGTAGGTGAATAGGAATGTAAAGGAATTCTGGTGGAAAAGGGTGCTTCTTTCCCCAAATAAAAGAAGGAAGCATTCATTATGAAGATAGTAATGATCAATTGCTTTGCTGCCCAGTACTATGGAGACTGTAACAGAAGTGAAGGAGTGAAATGTGAAACCCAAGGAGTAAGCTGCCTTCCAACCAAAGGACAGGTCTCTAGTTATGCTCTGTGAACTTGGAGATATTTAAGTAGGGCTTGAGAAGGCCCTTTCCTCTTGGGTTAAGCATTGAACCATCTGAATAAATACTACAGAGCAAAAATGAACAAACAGAAAAATCCCTGGAATCTAAGTGAAAGGTTGAGCCTGTCTTAAGTACGACTGTTGATTATATTCTAACAGTGTCTGGAGGAAATGCTGAGAATGTTTAAAGACTCTTCTGTATTTAAAATCTAAGTAATTACATGGATTATTATACTTTATAATGTAAAGTGACAGGAGATTTATGACAACATAATTACAAATTACGGCCACATTAAATAATATGAATAGAAGTAAGACCAGAAGGAAATAAACCACAATGTCAGTATCAGTTTTGTTAGAGTGAGATGAGACTGAGTCACTTACCCCTTCTTTTACAAACTGCCCATAAAGTTTTTAAATTATTTGTATAATGAACACATAAAAAAGAGAATTTACTGCACTAACCAGACCAAAGTGAGAAAGCTTCCAGAAAAGCAGTTGGTAATTCTCATTGTTCTGTGTAACTGGAAACTCCAAGCTGACTGCTACTGTTCAACAATCTTCTGTGGTCTCAAAGAATTTCAAAGTGAATTGTCATCTTTACTTGTGAGAGTACGTGATATTTTTCACTGGACTTGTTGGATGATAAGTGCACAGGTTGGTTTCTACACCTCCGCATAGATGCCATGACGTTAATAGGCAAGTGATATCTTTATAAGACCTAGTCTTGGCAGCACTGAGCAAATCTGGCTGCCCGAGAAGGGAGCAATTGTCCCAAAGTCACTGCCTGTGGGACAAGGGACAGCTTTTGCTCCCCATCACCCATGAAAGGCAGCATCAGATGAGATTTAAAAGCAGCTCTGAAACATGATTGAAGATTTAAAGAAAACTATTTGCTGGCAGGTATCTTTCTTTCATGCAAAGATGATTACATGGATAAGAATCCTTCCTCTGGGCAAGAAAGAGCATTGGGAAGATGAAGTTTCTTTCTGCGATTCACTTAACATCAGACTTTAAACTACTACATAGTCAGAGGCTATCAGAGTGTGTGGACCTGGACCAGTAGCATCAGCATCACCTGGGGACCTGTAAGAAATGCAGAATCTCAGACATAATGGATCTGAAACTCTGGAGTGGGACCCAACAATCCATTTTTATAAGACATCCACGTGATTCTGGTTTCGGCTTCCTAAAATTTAAGAACCATTGATGTAAGTGTAATGGCAAAGGGCACGACTTTTGAATCAATACTTGGGTTTAGATCCTGACGCTATCCCTTCCTAATTGGGTGAACTTAGTGCCAGAGGGAAGTGGCTGGGAGGAAGGCATGGAATTTCAAGAATATCAACAGGCGTTGTCATCGTCGTTGAATAGGAAAAACACAAGTAAACAATTTGAATTATTTTGAACTTTATTTCTTATTAATGGGGTCTATTTCTTTAATCAGTCAGGCTAGAGTTTTAGGGTGATAGCTTTGTAAGTGTTATTTATTAAAATTTTAAAAAATAAAAAGAGTTGAGGAGTATATTTTTTTGAGAGAAAACCATATCATGATTTTCCATGAATAGTTATGTTCCAATGACACAGGAGCCCTAGAAAGAGAAAACTCCAGGTAAAATAGTTCATAAAAGGTGAGAAAACAGAAGGAAACAAGATCTGGCCTTGGGATCTATAAAAAATGTAGGTCATCATCTCGGAATGGAATGAAATGGAAAGATTACCAGGGAGAGACCTGTGTCCTGACAAAAATTCAGCACACAACTGAGAAGCACGGGTTTTAAACTAATCATTTTCTAACTCACCTTCCACAGCTTTTGCCTGGACTGTGGTAGCAGGGGCAGCTACATAATTTGCAGGACACAGTGCAAAATAAAAATGCAAGACTTGCCATTAAAGGTATTAAAA